>NC_044053.1:14417926-14725426 GCF_902167405.1 Gadus morhua
ATAAGTCCAACTCATTCAACACCTTTAACGTTCCACTCGTAGGTGATTTCCTTCAGTGAATCAGTGAGCCGTATGCAGACCAATAGTTGTGCCTTTTGACTGTGTGTTCCTTCACCGTCCATGCAATCGGCAGCGGACACAAAAGAACAGAGGGACGCCGGGCGACTTATGTGGAGGTGGGGGCGACAAACGGAGGGCAACTTTGTAGCCTTGGAAACTGTTGCTAAGTAGCAGATGGAGGGATCCCTAGACAGAGGGTGACAAGGATAGAGGCAAAGAGCAGGACAAGAACGCAGGTAAAAAACAAAACATTTGGAGAAGAAATTAGCCGTTCAATCAGTCTCTCTCTCCCTCCATCGTTGAGTAGAAGTATGTCAACGCAGAGCAAGTTGCATCCTCAGGTCATCATATGGAGATGGAGGACACATAAAGTGTAGGCATGTGTACTTCGACAGCAATGAGGTCATCTTGATGCGAGTCCAGGGAAGACAGAAGTTCGACGTTACGAAAGGCCTCAAATAAGATGGTGGTAGGCTTCTTTATTTCTCCTAGGCGTGGAATTTGAGAAACTCCAGGACAGTAGAAGGAATGTCAAATAAAATAGCGTCAACCAAACAAAACAAATGCAGAAAACACGTATAGTAGTAGGCCTATAGACACAAAAAGAGCAGCGGCAATGCACTCTCATCTCACTGTCAGGCTCCACAGAGTTCCATCTATGTGTAACATAAAACATTCTGCCACCGTGTCCCCCTCCCTGCACAAAACACAGCTTCTGGACGAAATCCCGCCCACAATGTGCTCATCCATACAGTCCACTCAGGACTACAGCGGCCGAGCCCATGTCATGTGTTTACTCTGACTCCCGCTGCACGCAATCAAGCCACAGGTCCACAATCCCTTTTTTTAATGGTGTTGGACGACGTATCTCTCCATGGTCGCCCCTGCACTGAGCACCGTGTGATTCATCGGTCGAGGGTACCCCCTCTTTCATCACCAGCACAGGAACAGCTGCCCCCCGATGCTGTGTCGCTAGCACATATTATGACACCGAGCTAACGAATGCAGAAACAGACGCGCCATTGATCATGTGTTTAATGGAGGCCACGCAGGGGAAGTGGACGGTATCGAGGTCATATCTTGGTCGTTATTGTTTCGAACTTTACCTAGATCGAACTATAAATGCTCACATTAACTTCACTGTACCTGTGTCAACTTCCATTTCAAATGATTGTCCATGATGGCTGCTGAATTGTTGAGGCATTTCCCAGCATGCAACCTGTTCAGAAGATGTCCCTGAGCCCTTTTCTCTCTCTCTCTCTCTCTCTCTCTCTCTCTCTCTCTCTCTCTCTCTCTCTCTCTCTCTCTCTCTCTCTCCCTCCCTCCCTCTCTCCCTCCCTACTTCACGTAGAAGACAAAGATAGACAGCAAAAGAGAATGTCTCATCACATTGGCCTTATCTGCTTGGCCACCGTCCCCTGCCTCCAGAAAGCAATTTAAAGGCCAGACACAGACAGAGAGGGTGAGAGAGGGAGAGAGAGAGGGAGAGAGAGAGAGAGAGAGAGAGAGAGAGAGAGGGAGAGAGAGAGAGAGAGAGAGAGAGAGAGAGAGAGAGAGAGCCCTTCCTAGTTGATTAGGATTATAAATTCCAAACCACTTCTGTACTGTTTGCTGAAAACCTACAAATGATGCGTTGATGTTAACCATGTCAGAAATATATTGGTCGCAAAGTTAGTGGCCTGACGAATATTCCTTTCTGTGACAAAGCTTCCATTCTGGGTCAGTTCAAACATGGTTTACGTCAATGATTCTAGCAATAAAAGGGTAAATTTCAGGAAACAACTTCCAAGCTTTTACAGCTGCACTATCATTTCAAAGCAAAAAAAGTTTGAAACAGTACATCTTCTACATTCTTTACCCATATAAACTAACAGTTTGCCAATTGAAATCTAAAGGACAGTAAGATAACTTTATGGTCTTGCTCTGAATCCAAAGGATAATAAGTTTACTTTATGGTCTTGCTCTTAATCATAAGGATAATAAGTTTACACTATGGTCTTGATGGTACGCTCTAAGCACTGACCTTGCTCCCAAGGTGCACCCACTTTCCGTTCTGCTAAGAAGCAATTAATCTTAACCTTGATGACAGCAGTTCATTAATAATTAAGATGTTCTTAAACTCTTAAATTGCTAGACCCTCTATTTCTTTACTGGTCCCTTGCACAAAGCCTCTGTCCTTCTCAAACACACACACAATCAGGTGCGTACACGCAAGCACACACACACACACACACACACACACACACACACACACACACACACACACACACGCACCCCCCACACACACAAACACACATACAAACACACACAAACACACACACAAACAATAAATAGTCTCCGAGGGGTTTACACAAGTAAACACGAGGCTCATTACTGAAAAACCAGCAGTCCCATGAGCATTTCTTGCACTATTATCTCCCAAGGCTTCATTTAACTGTAGAGCAACATGGATATATTGAATTTGGGGAAAAATACTCAGATCTGTGTTCTCCTCAGCCTCACGCAGTGTTGACAATCGTTTTTTACCACACAACTGGGCCGCTGCTTAGAAGTTTTGTCACAATGAAGGAATTAATGGTGATGCCAAGCGGTTCATCATAATAAAGCGATTGATGTTAATGCTCGGAGGTGGTGAATATAAATGCTCAGAGGTTTGTCATAATGAATTGATGAATGGTGATGCTTTGAGGTTCTTCATAATTACAGTTATTTTATGTTATATGTCCTGAGACTTAAATAGTTCTTAGCATCGTGTAGCATCTTATCCTAGCTATCTTTGTTGTATACGGGGAACGGGTTAACCTAGCAATTGTAAGAGCTTAGCACTTGTTCTATAAGATGTTTGTCCAATAGTTACCTCTATTGGGGGGGGGGGGGGGGGGGGGGTACATGAGTGGACCTCTAGCAGTCAGGCCTGGTCCTCTTCGCCCTGGACGGTGGGTTCATCGCACGTCTTTGTCCTTCAGGATGTAATAATCCCAATCTCCCCATCTGTCCCTTTCCCATCCTCTTCCTCTACTCTCAGGCCTCTTTTCCTATTCTCCCTGCCTCTCTCTCTCGTTTCTCTAATCCTACCATCCTCTCTTGTGCTTCTTCTAATCACCCCCACTCTCTGTCTCTCGGTTCCTCATACTCCCTCCCACTTTCGCTCGCTTTCTCTCTCTCTCTCTCCATCTGGCTGTCATATTGTGGTTTTATCTGTTCCCTTTATCTTTATGGAGCCCTCTGTCCGTCCAGCTCAGAGAATTGGACCCGAGCTTCATTTGACATAACGCCCTTCGCCAAAAAAAATCCCCCCTGGGATTACACAACCAATCTACTCCGAGGTTATAATCTGCTTCCGTCTACACCACTGGGCTGCTGGTGAACTTCTAATGCACACTGCCTAAATCAACCCGATCTAAATGATACATTTACAAGGATGAGGGCCAGTGGCCTTGTGGCAGGCTCAGAGGAACCAAGATGGGAAAGATATTTCCAAACATTCATGACTACACATTGTTTATTCCTGTGTGTCCTGAATTAAGGCGGTGCTGCAAACCAAATAGCATATTCTTAGGAAAATAAGGTATTGAACCATAAACAGACAGAATTAAATCCAAGCTCAGAGTAACGAAATAGCAAATACAGGCACATTTGGTGCAGCATGTCTGCCCTTGGCCATTCACCTGATATGTCCACAGGCACATGTGTCAGATGAATTGTGGTTAATCCCATAATGAATGTCCACAGGTTTTACTGACTTTATAAGGTTTGTTATTGTCATGAATACTGGTAGTTTAATTAATTCAGCCGAGTGCATTGAACTGATGCCAGTCCTCAAACTAATAGCTCTCCATGTATTGGTCAGTTATAAAGTAGGGCAGACAGGTTAAGCTTGTGTGGATAGAGGGGGTTACACAAATCACTTTGAAGTAACAATGCAACATTTCAACTAGCTGGTAGCTTAAGGTAACCTTGACATATCTATGTACTTGTTTGAGGAGGCTGAACTACTTATTTTATTCAACAATTAACAGGCCATTATCGTTTGGATAATTCATTACCATACGATTACATTCATATTTATTATATACATTTTACTTGGGAGTGAAGCTTCAGGAAAGTGCAATTTCATTCCCTTTCAATGGAATCAAGCAAGATATTTACGTTATGTTTATGCAAGCAATAGGTTCAACAAGCACACAAAACTGACTAAGCCAAAACTTTGAAATAGTGAAGACACAGCTTTTTGTATGGAAAACTCGTATTGCAAAACATAAAGGAGAGGAAATGGAATTACTTTCAAAACAACTTTAATAATTTGGGCATTGAATACAAAAACAAAAAGAATGTGGTCTTGGTTGGCTGACATAAAACCACAGTAAGTATTTACAGTCGCATATCTACAAGAAAAGGGTGGGCTGCTGAGAGATTTGCTTCACTAAATTAAAGTTAAGTGAACGAGGGAAAACTGGAGGGGGGTGATGGAAGTGCCAAAGATTTCTTAAGGGCCGGTTTGATGACGAGACAGCTCTCCAACTCATACACACTAGAGGGATCGCAAGAATGTTAAACTGCCAAGACCATATTTGTATGCATGTAAATCAGTATTTGCCTACACTCTTCACTGCAGCTCTGTCCGGAAGTGGCCTTGATTCACCCATGGGATGTGGCCAAGAGTGGGTCTCATTGTGTGCATCAAGTCCTCTGGATCTCCTGTCCTCGAGGGAACACCCCCACTCCCACTGGAGGAGCGCTTAGGAGGCCTCCTCGTCGATCTTGGGGGCCAGGTAGTATTTGACGTGACCCATGTCTGCGATTTTGTACTCGACCACTGGAAATAAAAATAAGTTTGGTTAGTTCGAGATAGGGGGGGACATGCATGTAGTAAAAAGAATGACGAATAAACTGATCCAATTGGCAAACATGATCTCCATCACTGACCTAGGGGGATATCTGCAGACATGCTGAGAATGACGGTCTTGGACAGCGGCGTTGCTTTGGTGAAAAAGTTCAGGTAGTTCAGGGCGAAGATCAGCTGCACCGGCTCGTTCATCTCAATGGTCACCTACAACACAGAAAACAAACGCGTTTTAATACAACGGGTTATGAGGCCAAAACCAGCCCACATGGCTTCACGGTGAACAGAGAAGGACTTACAGCCTCGTCCTCCTTGTCAACGTTGCTGGTCTGGGACAGCTTGACGTTCCCGGTCCCGAGCTCTCCAGTTGCGGAGAACTTGACTCCGTCCTTGGCACAGGAGATCATGACGGCGTCTCCGATCTGGGAGAGGTCCCGGCAGATACGGGCAAACTCCCCCGACGGCATCTTCACCACACAGCTGTACTCCTGCTCCTGGAAGCACAAGCAGACACACGGTTAGACCAAGCGCGTGGGTACCACCTAGTGGTGCTTCTCTGTAGTGTTTACATAAAAAATTGTTTTCTTCCTTGAAATATGTGCTTGTGCCTCCCCCCCCTCCATAACAGAATCTTAAGCATATTAAATAGCTTAATGTAGCAAACACTTACTGGGATCCCCAGTTGCTCCACATCAAGGTCCATGAGCTTCATCTCATAGTCTGAGACTTTCTCCTGGTCTGAAATTGGAACATGGAAACATTTAACAATTGTATTTTGGGGACCGTGACGTCAAGGTAAATACACAGCTGAAAGGCTGACACTTACTGATGGTTTCAAACACAAGAACGAGCGTGTCAGCATTGTCTTCTGCTCTGAGGGTGATGATATCTTCATTTCCAGCACACTTCAGGATCTTTGACATACTGTGAGAAAAACAAAAAAATAATCAGAAATGTGCAACATACTTTTAGAATGACTGAGAATGAAAATGTATTCTTATGGATGAAGATCATAGCAGAGTTGTTTAGAGCACATGGCTAGTCATCGACAGCAATACAAAAAAAAGGGGCAAATGATCGAATGAAGTTTAACTGTGCGTTTGGTCTTGCAGCATAGTGAACCATATGGACAAAGAGTTCAGCGGCTAAAGCTGTCATACATGTGAAGCGGAAGGAGAAGTTCCCGGGTTCAATATTTCCCGCCATCCACCAAAGGACTTTGGCGCTCGAATGACGTAGTGAATAAGGACTTCGAAGCGCGCCTAAGGTTTCGAACCACAACAATGGATTTGTTTCAACCTTGAGAAATCGTGTGGAAGACAATAGAACTATTCGAGAAACAAAATAAATATAACTACGATCTCTGATGTCATGGGCGAGAACTCCGTTTACGCTCCAACCATAAAGGCTTGCTCGGGCAGCTCTCTCCAAGCAAGATGGCTTCTTTGTGACATAAGCTTTAGGAACTAGCCATCTACGTACGCCTTTACAATAAAAGCGCACGGACATTTAGCTCGCATTTATTGACCGCTTAAGGCTGGTAAATATATAAATAGCGCGAGTGAGTACAAATCCCCATCATTTGTCTTTACCAACTAGACTATCCACTGGCATTAGTCCAGGCACTGTGCTAACGGTACTCACAAGCAGGCCAAGTACCACCGTCACATAATATACAGTGAAACAGTAAGGCAGTTTAAAGAACAAATACAATCCTTGAAGAGGCACTTTCACACATGGTCAGATGTGTCATGATTAGAGTTCTCACCTGCTGAGGTTGACTCCCATGGCGAGGTTTCTGTCGCAGCGGTAGGAGTCAAACCCATCGCTTCGGAGTGTGAGCTGGACCAGAGAGACGTGAGAGGAGTCCATACTCTGCAGCGAAATACCGAACGAGCTGACATCCCAACACGCTTCTGTGATGAGATCCTTCAGAGCCTCCAATACTTTCTTCAGGATTGAGCCCTGGACCAAGCGTGCCTCGAACATGTTTAAAGTTGTATTTGTTGGCGTGAGTTAAAGAATCAAAACTTGCTGCGACCTTAGTCGTCGAATTTAGACAGCCGGCAAAGAAATAGGGCAGTCGATCAAACCTTGGCGGTAATAATGGGTTGTTTGTGGAGCAAAACAGCTAACGCTACAGCATCACACAGCAGTGGATAAAGAATGCTCGGAAAGCGCGCGCCAGCGTAAAGCTTTAAAGACTTGCGTAATAACGTCATTTCCGTGTTGCCAAACGTCCCTTCCCTCGACCAAAAGGAGTACATGAAGCGCGCCATTTTTAAGAGGTCGGATTCAGATCTGTATGCGTTTGCGAGTGTTATTCCCTTGTGTCAGTGAACTCTTCATATATTTAGTTCACTTATATAAATGAGCTAAAATACACTAAAAAGACTGTTATGCTATTTATTATTAAAATAATATAATTTGCTATGAATAACTGAGATGGGAAAGTACCTCATTATGCCTGTGGGTGGCTTTTCTTATCTTGTAGAAGACACTTTGTTGAGAACCTCAAGCTTCTAAAAAACATTGGATATTCTAAATGAAAACGACTGTGTGGAGATATACACAGGGTTATACCTCAATACGAAGTCAGTTCAACGTTACAGTAGCTAAACCTCTGTGCTTGTCTGCAAAATACACTAAAAGTTAAATAATTAGAGAATTTAACTACTCATAATACACACACAAAATAAAGGACTTAATCTAATCTAAGAAAACTCCAACAACTCCCCAATAAATGGATTCAGAAAACGAGATTACATTTAATTTTTTTATTGAGTGGAGTGCTTGTTATGGCAGTTTAGATTTAATCATACGGCCGTTCCCTTGATGACACACAGTAACAAAACACGCAATAAAAAAAATAAAAACGGTATTTGTGTAGTGCTGTGTCCCCGCACCTGAGTACATGGATATAGGCCACTTATGTTAAGAATGGGGAACATAGGCACAAACTGAGAAAAGGGTGCACCTTCCAAGGAAGGAGAAGACACAAACACAACTCAGATTCATGTTTGATCAGAGCAGTAGTCCATGTTGGACACAAACTACTGTAGTCTGATTTCCCTCCGTTTGATTGGCTCATGGGCTGGTGTTGAGCTCGGAACAAGCGTATTACAGATTGATATAGTGGGTTGCCATGGCGAGAATGGGGGCTCCTGTTGGGATCCCGGGGAAGGGGCCACTGGAGCCGGCGATGTCGATGTGGGAGTACGGCAGGGGCTTGTCCGAGTCCACACCGAACTGTTTTGGGGAACCAACACAGTACCAATGGGTTAGGAAAACAAAAGGGTAGAAACATGGGCAGGGAATTGACTATTGGTCAATCTTCAGCACCTCCAATGACATTAAGTGTGCCTCGCTTTGAATAAAAGCGTCTGCTACACAACTGAACAGTAATAGTAGTAATGGAGGAGTGACTCTGTACCTGGTCCAGCCCTGAGGCCATGATGAGGAAGGCAGCCGGTGCCTGGTGTCCTCTCGGAGTGGCTGAGGAAGGCAGGTTGTTGCTCTGTAGGATGTCCTCGTATTCAGACTGGCCCTTGTGGAACTCGTAGTCCTCACGCCTGATGCTGGAGATCTCAAAGACATCCCCCAAGACATCCCCGGCTGCCCAGGAAGGGGAAAAAAAAAAAAGGAACGAGAGAGAGAAACTGTTAGACGGAGGATGTGAACTTCAAATCAGGAACTCTCACAACTACACGTAAATACGAAGAGATGACCATATTGAAATCTGATGAAATGAGTCCTACCTTTCTGCCACTTGGAAGCATTTCCAGCACGATGGGCTGGACCATTATCCATGATGATCTATAGAATAAATGAATACAAAAAAATACAGAACTCAGCAAGCATTCCCTTATACTGTTGTCAATCCTTACCCAATTTGTGCAAGACTAGGATCAATATTCATGCAAATATATCGACTGAAACTCATTTTGCGGCTACACTTACAGAGTAGTTTGGTCCCATGGCCCTGATGGCATGGCCGGTCAGCGTGGCAATAGTAAACAGCTGTGGAGACACCTCACGCACAGCCTAAGGGAGGGAATACAAGCAGAAGAATACACGTAAACAAAGATCTACCACAGCAAGCTCGGAAAGCTGAGATGATTGTAATTGAGATGATTCATTGGTACAACTTTAAACTGGAAAGTTGTTTAGTAAACGAATAAACGTACGCGTGAGGTGTGTAGACGGTAAAGTTGAGGTTCTCACCTTCTCCTTCATCTCACAGAGCAGGTCCACCATGACCATGCGTCCCTCGGCGTCAGTGTTTCCAACCCTCACCCGTCGTCCGGCACGGGACACAATCAGCTCGTCGGCCACGTAGCAGTCTACCAGCCGCCACGGAGAGGAGCATGTCAGTGACAGAGCACGGGTCAATGCTAATGGTGACTGTGTATCCGATACTACGCCTGCACAGACGTATTTGGTAAAGAGCATCAGGACCAGACCAGAATGGCTTCACCTCACCTGAGCCTACGCTGTTCCTCACCATCGCCATGGAACCCATCACCTTTAGATGCTTGGGCTTCAACTTGGCCAGAGTCTAAACGACACAGGGAGGGACAGTTGGAAACACAACAGCCAGTGCAGGATGTTCTGAAGTCATGCCAGACAGGATGTTGCTCTACCTTCTCCACCATGTGTAAACCTAGGATTCCATTCTAATCAAATGTAACCCCTCCACAGTGATCCGAGCCCGGGACTACCACGGGACAACCATACGCTTGCTTTTCAAACCAATATGATCAGGGCTCTGTTCACCTGGAAGAAGCCAGCGACAGCAGCGGCTCCACACTTGTCCCTGTGCATGCCTGCCATGAAGCCTCCAGCTTTGATGTCGGCGCCACCTGTGTCGTAGGTGATCCCCTGGAAGAAAACAAGGAATTACATTGTTTTTAAATCATTAAAGCAATAGTATCATCACAGCATGTCAAGATATAATTAATCTAATGACGCCATGAGCTATGGTCTCTTCACGCTCCGTTAAACTCTTTCTCTGATGCCAACATGTCCTATGTCAGAAGGCGGGGGGGCCTCTCACCTTGCCCACCAGCATCAGAGTGGTCGTAACGGGTCCCTCTCCACAGTACAGCAGCTTGATGACTCTGGCCTGATGGCGCTGGACGGCTGCATCAGAAGGAGCAGAAACCCAGCCAGTTAGCGCCACGCACGTGTTCAGAGTGAGGCTCATCGGACTGGTGGCCGCTGATGAGGGGACCTACCGTGGGCACATCGGTTTACAGCGGCCAGGCAGGGGTATTCCTTCTCCAGGACCTTCACGTCACTCACTATCTCCACCTAGAGTACGGGCAGCACACAATACCCATCTTTGATATTTAATCCGACATCACACACACGTAGATAATAATTAATAGCCACACAAACAAAAGGTTGTTGATCGAATAAAGCCAACCGTCACAGGGCTGTCCTTGAAGAGCTCCTGCACATAGTCGGCCACACGGGGAGCCGCCATACGCTCAGGGTCTGAGCCACCGATGTCACGGCAAACCAGTCTGAAAGGACAGGACAAGACGGCAAGTGTTGGCCGAGCAGAGCAGGAAAGCAACCAAAAAGAAACATACATCCAAGAAAGGGATTGAACTCGCTCACCTGCCACTCTCAAGAGCAATGGCCAGATCAATAATTTTCTTTCCCTCCTCCTTCTTTGCAACCCACAGGCCCAGAACACACACCTTGTATGGAGTGGGGTTCGCATTCGCTTCCCTCACTTCAATGGGCTACAGCAGAGGGTGAAACACCAATATAAGATCACACTGAATGTTTAACACATGCCTTGGGGACCAGCGAGGCAGAGAGAACACACATAAATCCTGTTCACACAGTGAAACGCGTTTCGCACCATGTAAAGAGCATGAAGAGCCCCCAGGGCAGCCACCAGTGTGCTCGTCTCATAGTCTTTGTGTGGAGGACACACCAGCAGGGGGCGCTGCATACCAGCCTTCATGGCCCTGTAAAAGAGAAATTGGAGAAGGTTGAGAGTTACGTGCTAATAATAATTAATTGCATCGCTAAAGCACTTTTAAAACAGTAACAATGGCAATACAACCACCGTTTCCCCCGGCCTCCCCCTTCACGGAACCCACCGCTTGATGCCACAGATAGCCGCATCGCTGTAGCGCCTGACGTCATCGTAGTCACGGTTCACCGGGCCAGTGGAAGCAAACAGGAGCCGGTTGCCAGGGCAACCAGGGACCTGGAGGACAACAGCCTCCTCGCCCAAGGCACGGTCCACCTGCAGGGAGGAGCACAGGTCAGGCAAGTGCTCAGCAAGCAACAAAGTCAGACAGTCTACGAGCAAGAATACATTTATCTGATCATGTGACCCCATGTGTTGTTGCGCGCGAGCGCAACAACACATGGGTACAAACACTTACAACACATCACAGTTACATTGCCCCTTCAGAGGCTTTCACTTCCTCCCCTCTCCCCCTTATGGCTGTGTGAGTGTGTGATGGAGAAGCTAAGGAGAAGTAGTAAAGTAAAAGGGAGAAACACACCGAGCTGTAGTCCTCCAGAGGGGACTTCAGCCATTGTAGCTCTTCAGGCAGAGTTTTAATGCTCTGAGTCACCAGGACGATGCCATCAAAACTAGAAAATAAAGAGAAGAAATCATTAGTGAGCCATGGAAAACATTAACTAGCTTACAGAGAATCTGAGATCCGTCAAAACTCACTTCTGGTTCTTGCAGTCTGTGATCAACTCGATTGGTTGGATTCTGCAAATGAAAAATAAATAAATAAACATCTTATCTTCATCATCAATTGGGGTTTTTAATAGACGGAACATGATAAAGACCAATATTGTCGGAATATTAACCCTATTCCCTTTGTTCTTTATCTAGAACTATACAATGGATGAACAGTACAGTAGGTCAAAGTCTGGAACTCTACAAGCGCCATTAACCTCGTTTTAATTAATCTTCAACAGGGATTTGGGCTTTCCTGTTATTCCCCAGACGACAAGACTAACATTACGTTTAATAACGTTTCTTCACGCACACAAATATACGGCTTTTTTGTCCGCATAAGCCATTTGCACTTAGAAATATTTATAAACAGAAAGTGTAAGACAAGCCGATTATGAATAATGAGTCCAAAGTAAGCGAACCATATATTCCTAATGACACACACATACATCTAAATAGTTTGACCTGCTGGCAAGCTTACAGTACAAATATGTAGTTAAACATCAATTGGCTAGCAAACACAGCTAGAACCATACCTGGTACACATTGCAGCCTTCCTGCTCCGACGTCTTCTGTAGAAGAGGGACGTGAGACACTGATCGCTCCCTACCTTTCATCTGCTAACATGCGGATCACGTGATATTCTGGCTGGAAGCCGGGAGTTGTAGTTCTTTTGTATTTTCTTATTCAAGAATCATTAAAAAGAACAATAACGTTATGGTATTTTTTGCATGACTTAAATGTATTTATTTTCAGTCCACAATAAATACATAAATATTGAATACGCACTAGTTAGTACCGGTTTTAACATTATTGTTTATGGATGACAGGACTACAATTATTTAACCCGGATTGAGCGTCGAGCAGAAAGCACGTCCTCTCCTCTCCCTCTGCTGTCCACGCGATTTTCTGGGAGCTGTAGTTTTTTATTTTAAAGATAACTTCCAAAACTTAACAAGGAATACTTTTTGGTATGCTTTGAACATCGCTTTTTAAAACCACATTTACTAGCATCATGGTACGTGGGCATCTGTACATTGAATAATGGTCTCCATATTGACAGGAATAATAGCCTAGAAACACAAACCCGGAAGTTAGTTTACCTATTTGTCAGTCAAGACATAGGACGAGCTGCACAGTTTACATGACAGAAAACGTGAGTTACCGAGTCTAAAGTCCAGTTCAAGCTAGTAACTCTGTCATTTTCCTCTGACTCGGCAGCAGTGTCATGGTTATCTTGAGTTGTACGTAATTATACAAAGATAACTATTTGTGCACGTTCCAACTAGTTGCCTCCAAGCGTGTAAGTAGAGAACTGTTAAACCATGCAACTTGTGTCCATGTACCTGAACTAACGATACTATTATTTAGCCGACTCATTAAGTGGGAGTCTGATAAGAGTTTAACATTGTCTGATTGTCTTTGTATTTTTCCTCCCTCCTTTACATTTCTGCTTTTTTTTTTTTTTTTTTACTATTCCCTAACTATCTTCTGACAGTAATGTCACCTTTTCTCATCAATAGATGAGACTTGCTCTCCACTCGTTCCCTCTGTCGAAGACTTTCTATTCTACTCTAGTGAGAAACCAAGCCAGAGGCCTGTGTGGGGCAGCCATGCGACTGGTGCAGTTTCATCGCCACTGCGATGAAGGTGCGATAAGAGTGGGAGTCGAACAGGCTGAGGGACTCGGTGTGGTTGACCTCAAGACCTTTGACCCTTCTATGCCTACTACGATGAGAGGGCTTCTGGAGCTTGGTGAAAAGGGAATAGAGTGTGCCCAGAGGTAATGCAAAATCACCACAAGCAACAATATATTTCATTGTCGTTGTTGGCGGTGTTAGACTTATTAGCTACATTACATTTTGTTCTTCATCTGTCTTCCAGAGCCTTATCATCTGGTCAATGCGTGTTGAATAGGTCAGACATCAAGCTGCTTTCTCCCATTCTTGCCCCAGAGAAGGTGGTTTGTGTGGGCATGAACTACCGGGATCATTGCCTGGAACAAAACGCACCCATCCCTAGTGAGCCTATCATCTTCAACAAGTTTCCCAATGTGATTACGGGCCCATATGATGACATCATCCTGCCTTCCGAGAGCCAGGTGAAACGGTTCTCAGAAAACAGTCTTCCTACCGACTTACTTAAGTAGTACAAAAGAGTAGCCTACATTTGGTGGTGTTAATATAAACAGCCCGGGAAGAGTCAAGCAGGAACATGAAACAAGGAACAACTAGGAGAGAACTAAGATTATAATGCATTTTAGGTAAAATAATTATTAAATATATTTTATTTGTTTCTTTGGACGTTTTGGGCAACCGAGTGTTTGCGTTGTACTGTTGCATTTCACATTGAAATGTTTACATCATATATATTATCCTAAAACAAGCTTAGAATGATTACCCTTGCGGACTTTATCTCAATAACTCCTGTCACATCTTGAAAACCGACTGAAAGAATATCTTTGCTTTTGTGATATTACTCACTTCCATTAAAACAGGATATGAGGGTGACACTCGACACTAAAGACGGTGGAGGGATGTGTATGGCTCCTCCAGGGTTTGATGAGTGCTAGTGGGGGACATGATCATCACAACCTCCAAAACTGGTTTCCTCAATTGAGAGCAAATAAGCCAACAGGGTAAAAAATAATCATTTGTTGCCTGTTCATTTGGTCTTTCAGGAGGTGGACTGGGAAGTGGAGTTGGCCTTTGTGATTGGACGCAGTGGAAAACACATCAAGGTGACTGATTGCCACCCACACATGGTGGTTGATTTTTCATTTAACCTTTCATTTTAGCCTATTGATGAACCCATACTCAGAAAAGATCCACTCTAACTATCTTTTTTTTTGGCAGGAGGAAGATGCTCTGTCATATGTAGCAGGGTTCACTGTGGCCAATGATGTCAGTGCACGGGATTGGCAGATGAAACGCAACGGAAAGCAGTGGTTGCTTGGGAAAACATTTGACACCTTCTGTCCTCTTGGCCCTGCCTTAGTAACTACCGATGCAGTGAAGGGTGAGCGCCTATTATACCCATTATGAACGGAGCGAGGGAGAACAATCTATATTGCTAACTTCTAAAAAATCAAATTGCCATCCATCTTTTTTTTTTTTCTTTTGTAACTCCCAACATTGATCTCATGCTGAGATTTTCCGAAGCATCAACCAGATGCTAATGGACTAAATGTCAAGTCCATGTTATCCTGCTTCTAGATCCACACAACCTCGGCATTCGCTGTCTTGTCAACGGAGACGAAGTCCAGAGCAGTAACACTGACCAGATGATCTTCAAGACAGAACAAATAATAGCATGGGTCTCTCAGTAAGTCTCTAACTCTTGAGGTTTGGCTCATGTTTGGTACCTCCTCGGGCATCTGATGTAGTTTGTTGCTTTTTAGGTTTGTGACTTTAACTCCAGGAGACGTGTTTCTGACGGGAACGCCACCAGGCGTTGGAGTTTTCAGAAAACCAGCTGTTTATCTCAAGGTAACAGTCAAAACAAGTCATTGTCGATTTTATTTGCCCCTCAAATCTTAATCCAGAACCCATTTTACCACCAGGGGTGATGTCTTTAGTGAGGGTGGACTTTTATATATTTTTTATCTGATATTTGAATTAACCATTACACCTGCCCTTTTACCTGCATTGACATATTGTAATCAGATGTAGTGCCCATAAGACTAAGTCAAATTAAAAACCATAAGACGCGGTGTCTGGGCATTCTGTGTGGTCTTAAGTGTTTTGAGCAGATGTTTTCCCTTTGTTTTCCAGAGAGGAGATGTGGTGGAGTGTCAGATAGACCAGATAGGGTCTATAGTCAACAAGGTGGTCTAACGACGAGATGTCAACCACAAGAAGGTCCCTACAACTGTCCTCGATACCTCAAGTTTCTTGACAATGCAAACCCAAACAGACATATCATGTTTCAGTTGATTAGATGGAAGTTGTCTCTAGATATAGAACATTTGCACAACATATTATTAGCTAGTGATGACCTAATGGGAGCTTATCAAATTTGTGTTGTTTTATGACATGTTTAAATGTATTTTGTAACCAATTACTGCACATTCAAACTTTTCTTTTCACATAAGGCACCTGAATCATAATTTGACTCCATTTATCTTTCAACTATCATTGGTGTTGTATTCATCTGAAGGGGCATCATGGATGGATGCTTTATGACAATTCAGTCATAGTTTTTGTGACCGAACAAGAATTAATCTTTTTGAAGGATACAATTATATGACTCACCATGGGAGTGAAAACGTGTTCCTTTTGTCACCCTTTTCCACTTCCAGCCTACACCTCTTGAATAGCTATTTACCAGAGCCACCCAGCCAAATAATACGGACCCGTTGACTATATTTCATCAAGTTCGGGATGGTCATCATGTTATTAGATGCAATGTGAAGGGATGACAAATCCATCCACATTGCAAAAAAAATGATTAATACTTGCAAATTCACGTTATGCTTTTTCGTTTTGGATCATACATTCAATTGAGTAAAGTTAATAAATTGGGTATGGGTATAAAATACATTGTAATGTATAATATTTTATTCTATGATTTATTAAAAGGGAAGCAAAAGTGTTCCAAACCACGAATTTCTACATTCTCCAGTGGTTGAAATGGGTGGAGGTGATTTCACAATGAGTATTTCCTATGGAAGTTCCCCTCTCTAAAGTGTGATAAACAAAATCCTGATTTATATGGTTCAACAGATATTATATTTCAGATAGTATTTACAGTATTTAATAATGTGAAAGAAGTTAGTTGGGCTAAAGCTCCATACTGAATTCCTCATTTTTTGATTATTATCAATTGTCTAAATGAAAACGATATATTAAGTTGGACTACAATGTTGCATATGCAATTCACTAGCACAACCACCAGATGGCTCTAGTGTTTCTTTATAGTTATACAGAGATAAATAAATGATTATTCTGGTTGATGTGTTGTGGAGACCAGATAGGAAGGCTAGCAACAAACAACACAACCCAACCAGAATCCCCACATATTTAATGCTTATAGAGAAATCTGTCTTGACCCCCGGCCCCAACATTGATTTCTTCCTCTCAACCACAGGGTCGAAGGCAAATAAGTCTCCGGAGGACCAACTCAGCACATCCAAGACTTGGGGCAGATAGGGAGCTGTTCAGACTGCTAAACAACACTGCTGTAAATATTGTTCAAAGTTACTGTATAGCAGACACGCAACACAAACTATGTGAAAAAAATAAATGTGTTGATATGCGATTAGAATTTTAATGCTGACAAATTCTGAGAAATACAACTTAACAGATAAATAGAACACAAGCTCTTCAAAGGCCAAAATAAACAATGTTGTACGTTAAGCAGCGTTTACTAAATACGTATATCACATGAAAAACACATACAACACAAATTGAAACGTAATTTTTTTTTTTTTTTTTACAAATTATAGATCAATGTTAATGAAACCTCAAACGTTCCTACAACATCTCCATGTCACCCAGCACAAAAAAATACTATTACTGAAGCTGAACAAAACTCAATGGCCAACCTTTCAAAATCGTTCATAAACAACGACCCTTCAACAGTATAAAACAGGCCTCTGCTCGTGGGGACGATGGCGCTAACGCCCAGCCTTATGGTTGGCGCTGGGCCCTCAGCTGTAGATGTACTGGGTGATAAAGCGTTGCAGCTTCTGTGTGTTGTCTGGCAGCAGGAAGAGGGGACTGACGGCGAGGTTGGTCCCGTTACCCAGCGGCTCCTCCACCAGCACCTGAGGAGACACACCAGACCTGCATCACCACTGGGGCTGTCCTGACCGGTTCACCTTATAGTGGGAAACCTGATTAACATACTGCCTGATGCCCATGAATACAAGGTCAAGGTTTTTAATCAATGTCTGCACCAGACGCTTTCCTTCACGTGGAGATGAGGAAGTATGGTCAGAAATGAAACGTGCAAGGAAAGCGCAATGCGCTCTGACTAAGCAGTTTAAAAGTAGAGTCGGGATGGAAGGAAGAGGCACAAAAGAGGAAGATTATTTGACCTCTTGTACCAATGTTATCTTCTCTGCTTGGGAAATGACTTGAAAAATGGTTCAAGAGGAAAACGAGACTTTGAGGTATTAGGTTTATCTAAAAGGGAATTCATTCTGATAGTGGAGCTTCTGAGCCTGTCCCTTTGGTAGGAGTCTTTGTACAAGGACAAATAAATAGTAACGTGCAGTAGAAACAAAACAAGGAACCAGAGAGCCAGAAATAGCAGGTCAGTTGTTTAAATCTAAATCATTAGTGGAATCTTTGATCTAATTAATTCTATCACTATTTCCAAATCTTCGAAGAACGTCGCCTTACCCAAGCTTCTCAGATTCTAAGGGGAGCCCCCCCTTTTTTAAGTATGCAACATTTGGGTCTTATCCGCCATCCAGCTTTACTGTAAATCATCATCTTATCCAACAAAACCTGCTGACTTTCCTCAAGGTTTAATATATTCAGGACCAGATGTTGTATTTAACCCAATGCACTATTGGTAAAGAAAAGTCAATTATTTACGAATTGACAGACACTTTTGGCAGTGTTCTGATCCATTTAAAATAAACATAGGTCAAAATAGGGTAAGGTTATCACTTGGATGACAAGACGAATGAGAAGCAGCACGTTGTTGTCCCATGGTCATCTTGATAAAAGCATGATAAAACAACTTTTTGTATCCACTTTAAACACTGTGGGATGTGGGTAGCCTTATATTCTGGCACGGCATGATGGTTAAAAAAACAACAAAACAACTGTGAGTACCTTCATATTGAGGGTTCTGACCCTCACTGTACAGCAGTAAATGTGGTTTATTATGGGGTATTTCATGCAAAATCTGGCACTGCAGCCTTGACGGGAGCCAACTGAGATGCAGTGAGATGGGCTCTGACAGCCAACTGATGAGGAGGGATAAAGAGCCAACCGCGGCCTGTCCAAAATATGTTCCACCATTTACTTATTCATTTATTCGCTCACTCTGAAATTATTAGCTGCCAGGAGTATGTGTCTGATTTGATAAAATCCCATTACTCTTTTTAGTATTCCGAGTGCATAAAAGATAGCCAAGGAAATTCCTTCAGCTCCTCACACCTGGCCTCAGATGCTACGGTTCTGAGAATGTGGAGTGGGAGACACCACGGCGAGACAAACCACACAACGCCATTCATATTAAATAATTATAGTGGTTTCTGGACCAAAGTCTGACGTTGATGATGTGTAATGTTACATCATGACCAATGAGTATGAGTACCGTACCGAGTACTTTTTTTCCACCTGCTAACTTTATTAAGGTTGGCTTGTATTTCAGATTCAGCTTGAAGATGTTAATCAGAGATATCAGATACAAGCACTTGATCACAAATACATCTTAGCAGGAGGTATCTGGAGCCACACAGACTCCAACACTCCCCACTCTGCAAAGCAATCGCATCTTTAGGGATTCCTGAAGCACACACGCAGGTACGCAGACACACACGCAGAGTTACTCACCCCGAGGTCTGTCAAGGTTCGTACTGCTATGCGTGCCGCCTCCTCAGTGCAGCTCTCTGCGTCAAGAACAAGAGGCACTGTTTATCAATCCAACATTCCTAACAAAACAAACGGGAAGCCATGAAGAGTCCAGGATGGCCTTAATGACATTTATAAGGCTTCTAGAGCTATTCAAAGGGAGCTTTTACAGGGCTCGTTAAGCTCAGCAATTAGGGTATTAACATATATATATGTGTGTGTGTGTGTGTGTGTGTGTGTGTGTGTGTGTGTGTGTGTGTGTAAAAGAAGGTTTTATGAGGCATGGGGTTCTGCTCACCATATTGTTTGTCCTGGTTAGCCCTGCTGCACAAATGCAAGTGTATCACAGCTTCACATTGAGCCACTGCAGGGCGAAAGAACAAAGACAATTGATAATTGACTGATAATAGACGGCAAAATCAATGGAACGCTGTGAGAAGCAACCGAATTAGGATTTTCACATTTTTTGTTTTGAGATTGCATGACATCACACAGCTTGATGGCTCGTCTACAAACCACTCAGTGAATATATTAATAGGGGTGTCGCATGCCCGCACCAGCAGACGTACCCGGCATAGGTGTGGTCAGGTATTGGACCCCTTCAGTGGCCCAACAGAGCGCCCTTAGGTGGCCAGCTAGCATACTGCAGAGGAAGAAGAGCATCTTTGGACACTGAGACGGCTGGCTCAGCTATGGGAGAAGACAAGAGACAGTCAGGACGTTTACATGCACAGCTTAATTCGATTAAAGCCATAGATCGACTATGCTCCGCAATCGGACAACTGCAATTGTCCGATTATACATGGCGGTGAGAAAATCGATTCATTGGCCGAAGCATTTCATACCGCGCTACGATAGGTGGCGCTGTACCCATTTCAACTAGTGGTATGGAACCACTTGTTGACCTCTTTACGTCTCTAGCAACCACAAACTCAGGCGGCCTTTAAGAAAGATGTTTTCAGTAGACGGCTGTCAAGACTATTTCGGGTCCATGTCATTTCTCCGAAGCTCCATTGTTCCGACCTCTCGGTCGTATGCAGACTCCTCCGGCGGCGGCGGAGCAGCTACTCTGGGAGTCGGCAAACGGCAACAATCCCTTTCTCCTCCATGTAGCGTTTCAATCTGGACTTCAAAGAGTCAAGCCAAAGTTCCTTTCCCCTAATTCCTTCCCTCCAATTCCTTCTCCACCATGGCCGAGATAACCCTAACTACGAGTCTTTACTTGTTGCTGAAATACCAGAGAGTCGGAGAACCCGACGTAGTCTTCATGATTCATAATATCGGAGAATATCCCTGTCAGTTCGGCCGCGGCGCAATGAATGAATAAAGATCGTAAAAAAACAGATATGCCTGAAGTTACTACTTTACAACCTCGTTGAAGACCAACATTCAGAAAGATGATGTACTTTTAATTCAGCCTTGGCTGAAATCGAAGTGTTACACCTTTCCTGCTGTCGGCTCCCAGACCATAGTTGAGGAGCACAGGAGAGATGTTCCCTCCAGGGCCGATGTTCTCTCGGGGGTAACACCCTTCACTTTGACCGGCAGTGGGTCTGCTTATAGGTCAGAATTAAGCGGCCACCGATTATTGACAGGCTGGGTACCTTATTTGAAGTTCCCCTGACTTAACAGTACATGTTTGCACAGACACAACCAAACTCGTTCATTCACTAAACTGACACACGCAACCGCTTGCTCTCCTCGCTCGTCCACTCACTCGCTGAAGTCACTCACATACACACTGCCATTCTCGCGGGCACACATACGCTACTCTCGCAGCAGAAGCGTAGTGTGTATTGAATGCATGTTGTGATGATCTTATAGTTGATGCATGTTGATGATCTCGAGTATGTGCAGAACGCATAATCCAATTCCAATCCGATTTACCGTATAGATGCACGCTTAATTCGGCTAACAATCGAATAATCTAGGGGTCTTAATTCGACTATGAGTAACTCGATTCGATTTTAGTCAGACTAAGGTGTATATATGCATCTTAATAATCCAATCATAGTCGGACTAAGAAAATTATTGGACTTTCTTGAGTGTCATGTAAACGCACAGTGAGAACAAGACTGGCTCAGCTATGGGAGGAGACAGGAGACGTGAGAACAACACTGGCTCAGTTAAGGAAAAATAAGGGGTGAGGCAGGAAGTACGCACTCAAACCAAAGAATAAAGTTACGTAGTGACAAAAGCTAAACCTACATCTGACCTCAGGCCAGGCCACGGCAAGTTATTTCGTCAATCCATTATCAATGAAGGCCGTCAAGCACAGCGAGTAAAAAAAACTCCAGAAAAGTTTGTATGGGAGTGACTAGCGGTTACCTTGTAAGACCTGGCTTCAGGCTCCTCACAGTCAGAGTCGCTGTTGTACAGATCATCCATGGTGCGCCAGGACTGACCTACGCGCCTCTTCCAGCTATCACATACGGGGGTGTCTCTTGTTATCTGAACAGAACCAGAAGAGTACAAAAGAGCCAGATTACTACTGATGTTAATATACCAGAGCATGTTCAATCACGTTTTCTTGTCCCTAATCGCAAGTATTCCATATGTTACAGTACAATTGTGCTTTCCAAAACTTGGGCTAATGGTAGCCATTGTCCTGGATAGGTTATAAATCGCAAAAGGGGTTAGCTATGCTTACCAAGATAGTTGGATAGGTACTTTCTTCATCCCCAAGGGGAATTCATTGTAACAATTATCAACTAGGAAGGGTACATCCTTCCACCGTTCAACTGAAAGGGTTTGATTGTAAGGGCAGCTCCGGCGCTGAATAACATGGTAGAAATTGCTGCTTTGAGGGGCTATAAGGATCATATGACTCCACATGTGTCAACGAGGCGTGCAAGGGATAATGTGGGTACGGATTACAAAGGGACCAATGTCTCATTAAAGGCATTGGTGATAACGACAGGATTTCACCAAAATAAGTGCTAATTACAACGTGATTCCCTTGGAATAGCACATTGAAGGGGTGGGTGACAACGAGGCGGATGATTAGAGGTCTTCGTGAGCCCTAGCGTAGCGGCTTACTCCCTTACCTCCTCCATGACGAGGAGACCACAGCGCACCAGACTGTCCACCGCCTCCAGGGCAAAACTTTGGGATGACTGGCAGGGCTGGAGAGTAGAGAGAGGTAGAGCATTAATGAGAGAGAGAGACACACTGAGAGAGAGAGAGAGAGAGAGAGAGAGAGAGAGAGAGAGAGAGAGAGAGAGAGAGAGAGAGAGAGAGAGAGAGAGAGAGAGAGAGAGAGAGAGAGAGAGAGAGAGAGAGAGAGAGATGTAAAGCGAAAGGCAATTGATATTGAGGAAGAGTAGGTGGGAGAATCATGGGAAGAGAGCAAGAGAGTGGCAAGGAGACAGACAGAGCAGAGAGTAGGGCGACAGACAGGGAGAGAAGGACGACAGTGAGAAAATGGGATGAACAGTGATAAGGATGAAGATAGGTGGGAGAGCGAGGAGAGACAGTAAGGAGATTGGATGAGCCTCATCCCATCACTCAGCTCTTTCTCGCCTCGGCGGGGAAAGAGACGTGATGTTATAAGGCTAGTTTCAACACCTCACATATCTAGTTAGTGCGGGGGGGGGGACGGGGGGGACAACATCAAGTGTTTTCCAGAGATGTTGTTAAGATCAGAGAGGGAGAGGCCAGCCAGGGGGGAACTAGAGGGAAGACAGATGTTATTTGGTGGGGGAGAGAGAGAGAGAGAGAGAGAGAGAGAGAGAGAGAGAGAGAGAGAGAGAGAGAGAGAGAGAGAGAGAGAGAGAGAGAGAGAGAGAGAGAGAGAGAGAGAGAGAGAGAGAGAGAGAGAGAGAGAGAGAGAGAGAGAGAGAGAGAGAGAGACTGTTAAAAGAGACAGGTCAGTGATTATTAGAGCTTGGTGAGCTCAGAGAAAAGGAGGTAGTCTTTATGGGAAGGATCAGGAGATACTGGATGTGGGTTGAAACACACACACACTCACACCACATTCCCACACAAACAGAAATCCACGCACACAGACACACAAACCCACACACACAAACAGATGCACCGCATTACAACACAAATCCACACACGCACCCCAACCCACCCACCCACCTACACACACTAGGAGCAGGGGTTGTTCTGCTCCATTTAACCCTCCACTGGATGCCAAGCGCTTGATAGGGGGCGCGTGAGCGGGTCAGCGGTGGCGAAGGGCCCACGCGGGACGTGATCAGAACACCAACTCACCGGGATGAAGCCCGGGGGCAAGAGATGGTAGAGCTGCAGGCTCCGTTGAGTCAGCTGCGTCTCACAGAGCGCCACGTCAAACTCCATGTCGCCCCTGACCTCCTCGCCGCGCTGCCCGCCACTCCTGACTCGGTGGCTGACGCCGCTGGACGCCACCTCGCTCAGCATGGCCGACACTGCGCACGCTGCACACAACAACAACAACACAATGCTCACACTAGGGCTGTCAAAACGAACTTCGCTATTCGAATACAATTCGAATTTTCCAAAAAAGGAGAACATTCGAGTGCGGCAACTAACGTTAATAGCAAAAAAAAACTAACGTAATTTTTAGCAAATTTTATTGACAAGTCAAGAATTACATTTAACTTTTGCCTAGCAACGACGCAAATCAAAGTCAACGTTGTGCGTCGTGACGTTCGGCATTGTATGCTTACAATATGGCGGGGAGCAGCGCGCGAGCAGACAGAGCTGGAAAGCATAGGTACGAACACACCAAACGCGTACCCGCGTAAAGATTTACGCGCGTAAAACGCAGCTAAAATGTTGCTTGACCATTTTGTGTCAAAAATGGTCCTACGCAGCTACGCGCCTACGCGCCTAGATGAATCCATGTCCATGCAAGTGAACGGAGCGTTCCCTCTTCGTCATAACTATCAAACCAAACATCCTTCACATTCACCGAGCGAACATTACGAAAGTAAAATGCACATTTCTCGCTAAAAATGTTTCCATAAACGCATTTAATGGCGTAACTATGTTACTATTTCCACCCAGAATAAAGAAAGTTGTCGGCCGTGGCTGCGCTGGAGTCCGAGGTAGGAAACCCAAACGCCGCCGTGTTTGGGTGATAGAGTTTAGATCGGGTTAGATTAAATAATCTCGGATATAAATAACAATAATCGGGTTAAATAACTTCACATGGTGTGTCTGGTGTATTTCCAGCATTCGTAGTGTTGATCAGCAGATATATAGTCCGCCAAGACGTTGAGGTTGCTTAGTAACCAGAGACTCTGTCCATGCAAGTGAACGGAGCGTTCCCTCTTCGTCATAACTATCAAACCAAACATCCTTCACATTCATCTCGTTGTCTGCCAGCTGGGCGGCAGACAACATCTTCATTAAACATCATTGCTTGAATATTTCTGGCGTTATATCTTACCTATTTATATACGTTTTGTATTGATTTTGTAAAACTTGTTGCAAATGTTACATAACAGATTTGGTTGACGCGCCCTCTAGTGGACGCGGGACGTAGGCCTAATAATAAGATGGTATCGGTGTATATAATGATATAATAAAAAAAACATTAAAATATTCGAATATTATTCGAATATTCAACATAGGAAGCATTAGAAATTCGAATATGATTTGAGGGGAGGATTGACAGCCCTAGCTCACACCATGCGGCCGACCCCTGTCTGAGTGCGTGACCCCTGCTGTTGCCACTCAGCAGACTGGCCGGAGAGATCTCTCCCCGGCAGAACAGCCTGGACCCAGAGACGACCGTCTGGGCTTCTGCCGCTTGGTTAAGGACTCTCGGGTCTGATGGGTTCCTGCTTCCAATGGGTCTTGAAGGCAGACGGGGAATTTCCTGTCCACGGCACGGCACGGCACGGCCGATAGATTATGTCAAAATATGTCCGTTTGCCGACATCAATGCTAGACACAGATCAACACGATTGAGAGACTTCTGACATTATTCATTTATTTACAGTTATTTCAGAACTTTTCACCTTTAGACACGTTGTTTATGGGTTATTATTTGCCTGCTTAGGGCTGTCTTCAAATTTCGTTTTAAAGAGGGCTTCTGAAGCCCGTTTAGACGGAATATAAATATGACATTTAAGATGGGGGATGTTGGACTCGGAAATGAGCTTAAAAATTATGCATAGACACAGTTTGATCAAACTTTGATCGTGTGGTTTTGGAAATAGGACAAGACATCATCAGAAAATGACTGTGACTGCAATTGGAAATAATTAAAATTAAACTTAACATGGTATGAGCAATGAGGCAACCCGCCCACCAGGCTCTGCAGCGGTAGAGGAGCTAACCCCAGCCGAACCCAGACGGCCACAGAACCAGGAACATATGACGGCACCCCAGAGAAAGACAGTTGGCCGACACGCTCAAAAGTTAAGTTGCCGACACCAAGGCATAAACAACTCACCCCCGACCGCTTCCGCTATGAAGGAGTGGGTGACAATCTGTGTGGGGATGGAAAGGCTGGTGATGGCGTCCACGGAGGGCCTTGGAACAACGAAGATATCTTTCCTAATAAGAGAACGGGGTGTTGAGGAGAAAGACAGACATTTTGAGTGTATAGATACACAGTGATATTGACACATTATTCTTTCACAAAAAATCAAGCAGATGACAGATTGTAAGCTCTGACTGATGTGTAACTACATACATATACAGTACATTAACATATATATATGTCATATACATCATACCAGCTGGACATCACACATCAGTCATAGCGTGTTCTTATTGGTCGTAACCAATAAAAACCAAAGAAACGTTCAACCAAAGAAAGCACACAGAGGGACAACCTGGAGGCGGTAGAGATGATGGTGAGGTGAGGGCCAAGCAGCGCTAGAGCGTAGCATACCACCTCTGGCAAGCTGCCCCCAAAGCCCACGTCTTTGTTCCTGAACAGAAGCTCCTCTGTCAGCCAGGCAACATCACGACACAGAGCAGACGCATGCACTCCCTGGGGAGCAGAGATAAACGCAAAATAATCACGCATGAGGCGAACGATGAAGCCAACCCAAAATGAACGTTTGCTGTTTTTTACCAGCTAAATGGTCGCAATGAAGGAGAAACATTAGCCAGCAACCCCCCCCCCCTTCAATAACACAGCTTAGACAGAGCCTAGCGAGCATGACTCAGCCAAACCCGGTGGCACTATGACGCACCACCAGGACTTACTGGAGGGGGTCCAAGGGTGTACCAAAAGAATAAAATCATTAACATCGGCAATGGGAAATGTTGCCAAGCAGTCAGAATATCATAAAACAAGCACATGCAGTTGCAAACACAAACACACAAACACACACACACAGTACACATACCTTGCGGTGTCTATGCAGCATAAGAGTTGCTACCAGACTGGTGGACATCACAGCCATACAAGAGGTCGTAGCTGAACACGAGGAGAACAATAAATAATTGAGTGTAACAAGGGGGCATTGAGGGGCGATTTGCATGTTAGGATGTAAAGATACAAATGAGAGACACATGACCGACCCTAGGTGAGGATGAGTGTATGTAAGCATATGTGAGCAGCATACAACTATGATCGGTTTAGGGTGAAAGGTTATACATCTCCAGTAGGTGAGGTGGAGGGTGTTATAGCTACAGTAGGTGGGCTGGGTGGTGTTATAGCTACAGTAGGTGGGCTGGGTGGTGTTATAGCTACAGTAGGTGGGCTGGGTGGTGTTATAGCTACAGTAGGTGGGGTGGAGGGTGTTATAGCTACAGTAGGTGGGGTGGGTGGTGTTATAGCTACAGTAGGTGGGGTGGAGGGTGTTATAGCTACAGTAGGTGGGCTGGGTGGTGTTATAGCTACAGTAGGTGGGGTGGGTGGTGTTATAGCTACAGTAGGTGGGGTGGGTGGTGTTATAGCTACAGTAGGTGAGGTGGAGGGTGTTATAGCTACAGTAGGTGGGCTGGGTGGTGTTATAGCTACAGTAGGTGGGGTGGGTGGTGTTATAGCTACAGTAGGTGGGGTGGGTGGTGTTATAGCTACAGTAGGTGGGGTGGAGGGTGTTATAGCTACAGTAGCTGGGGTGGGTGGTGTTATAGCTACAGTAGGTGGGGTGGAGGGTGTTATAGCTACAGTAGGTGGGGTGGGTGGTGTTATAGCTACAGTAGCTGGGGTGGGTGGTGTTATAGCTACAGTAGGTGGGGTGGAGGGTGTTATAGCTACAGTAGGTGGGGTGGGTGGTGTTATAGCTACAGTAGATGAGGTGGGTGGTGTTATAGCTACAGTAGGTGGGGTGGATGGTGTTATAGCTACAGTAGATGAGGTGGAGGGTGTTATAGCTACAGTAGGTGGGCTGGGTGGTGTTATAGCTACAGTAGATGAGGTGGAGGGTGTTATAGCTACAGTAGATGAGGTGGAGGGTGAGGGCTGTGCTGAGGTCCCTTTCGGACTGGACCAGTTCAGGAGTGTAATGTGACGGCAGGATCCAGGACATCTTCCTTTGCCCCACTATCTCCTCCGTCCTTGGGGGGGGGGGGGGGGGGGGGGGGGGGGGGTGATAAGGAAAACCTTTGTATTTGACGATCGTTGAGCACTGTCCCAGAACAAGCAAGCGTTGTGGGAAAACCATCAATTACATGCTTTCGTGTAGTGGTCGTGCATTTAATCAAATTGCGTTTATTTTAATAGATTGATAAGAACACTCAATAAAACCAAGATTCAATCACATGGTGAGGAATAATGTCCAACAAATGGCAACTGTATTATCTGCAATCAATTCAGACTAACACATTATCGATAGCCATGATTGATTCTCCATGATAAGGGGAGAATACGCTGTAAGTCACAATGATACATTTTCTACCAGTGTGTAAGACAATGTGATGTATAGTGTAGCCCTAGTGTTGGCTTCCTCATATTGAACTAAAGCAATACTGTGGGTGAATGAGATGTATGCGCTGAACTGAGTGTATGTGAATGTGAACGTGTGTGTGTGCGCGTGTGTGTGCGTCGGTGCGCGTGTGTGTGTGTGTGTGTGTGTGTGTGTGTGTGTGTGTGTGTGTGTGTGTGTGTGTGTGTGTGTGTCTGTCTGTGTGTAAAGGTATTAGAGAGACGGCAACATGACAATTTGTCTCCAACAATAAAATGCTATTAGGATTGACATTGTCATTTTCAACCACAAACAAAAAATGTGTGTACACCTGTATACGTACTCTTTAAAAACACTAATAGATGCATGTGAGTAGGTGTTTCAATATTTGCAGCATTGCAGCACTCCACGGCTGTGCATTTGTAATTTGTGAAACCACCAGAGGAAAAGGGAAATCTGAGTGTGGCAGATGCGAAATGGAACAGAACGGAAGCTTTTTAATAACTCTAAAAACCTCAACGATTTCTCAAACGCTGATAAGAATTTGCGTCCCACTCCATCACTGCGTCGTTACAGCTCTTATATTCGTTGTCTTTTGTGTTACGGTTGCCGCCTACGTCTCTAACACAACAATTTAAATACGCACACAAAAAAAAAAGATTTCAACCAAGATTGAGCAGAGATGATAAAAAATGTTGTTATCTTTTCCACTGGCTGGCAGAGTATCTTTGGTGGCAATTAGAGCGGGTCTAAGAGGATGAAGGCTTGGAGGCAACTCGCTGCTGTGCCAGATCTAAGCTTAAGAGTGAACTTTATATCAAAAGTTTACACAGAGAAAACTTTTCAATTTCACAGGTATTAGACACAAAACAAGCCTGCCCCGCCCCCCCCCCCCCCCCCCCCCCCCCACACCCCCATGTAGTAAGGTGCAGAAACAAGGAAGCGCACACATATGCAAACACACTGGCCTGATTGGCTACCTGCCGTAGAGAACAGCGGGCAGAAGCAGTTCCTGTAGAGGGCGCCATCCATCCACCCGGCATCTCCCTGTGGCGCACGTCTCCTGTGAGGGGGCACACAGCCAATCAGACACATTTATGCTGGTTAAACGCGTGCAGGCACTTACACAAGGTTGTTCAGTGAAGTTCATCAGTGCTCCAGCAAAACGTTCAATGATAAAAATTATAATAATACGCGAGTGAACAGTTTTAACTGATCAGGGAAATTAAAAGAAACACGCAACCACTTTGCGTGGGTAACACTGCCTTAGCCTCCTCAGCGGCTATCAAGCGCTGACGGTAACTTCAAGTCAACATCCCACACTTTGTGACGGTTTAGTTTGACATGCGTTTAACTGTCCGGGTAAATGTCAAAACGCTGAGAGTGGTCAGCATTCGACCCTGATTAGTATGCATATTATGGACACAATGCTTGGTTCCCCACGTACCTTGAGAGAGAAGGGTTGGGCAAAGTGAACCCTCAAACTGCTGCTCGGCTGGGACCAGACAGCAGCCCAAAGGCGTCTGAATAAAGAACCAAGGCCAACCTGTAGAGTAGCACAGACTTAATAAGCACATGCAGTTTACATAATCAACGGGTAAAGTTGTAATAACGTAATGAGAAGCTGTCAGTAAGAGGTCCAATACAACACTGTCATGATGAGCAGGATACACAATGAGTAACACCTCCCAACAGCCTGCTCCAGAGAGCATGTGTGCTGTGTGTGTGAGTGAGTAATACCCTGCTGGTGGTTTTGGCTCCTTAAGAGGACCTTATTTTAGTATTATAACAAACACCAAACAACACCTTCTCTTCCCCAGCCCCCCCACAGAGCACAATCAGCTTACTAATACAAAAGGGCACACGTGATTACCTGCTACAGTCCCCACGAAGATGCTCCAAGCCTCACATCTGAAGCTTGACTGTTCATTGGCTATTTTTAAGTCTTCTGCTATTCTGAATGTTCTCTTATGACCCATAGGACATTAGCAATACAGATGGTAGCCAATAATAAGAGCTGCATGTCTCTGTGTGTGTGTGCTTGATCTGTTTACATTTGTTTGGGGTAGTTTTGTGTGCCATTTGTCTTTTTTCATCAATGTGTATGCACGTTTATTTTGGTTTACACATGCGTGTGTGTGTGTGTGTGTGTGTGTGTGCATTCATGGGTGTCTGTTTCCATCTAAATGCATCTGAGTTTGTTCATGTCTACGCATTTGGTAGTTTGTGTGTGTGTGTATTGATGGGTGTCAGTTCTGTGCCTGTCCATATGAATGTGAGCATGTTTGCTTCCACATCTGTGCATGCATGCATGTGCCTTCATGGGTGCGTGGGGGACGTCTGTGTGTGTGTGTATGCATGTGTTTGTACGCATGTTTGTGTCCTTTATTGAAACACACCGGGGTGCCTGTGTTTGGGATGCTGTCGTAGGAGATGCCCACGGGGACCAGGCTGACATCAGGCACCACTCCCTCTTTGATGATCTGCCTGATGCGCGCCAGCCACTGGCCACCGCGTCCGGTCTCCCTGCACACGCTGACACTTAATGCCTGGCCCTCGCAGAGCAGCTCACGCAGAAGCTAGAGAAAGAGGGAGGGAGGGAGGGAGCGGTTGAGTGACAGTGAGAGAACATATTTAAAGTCTCAGTGGAGCCTAAGAAAATCCCTTTTGGTTTTTTTAACTCTTTGTATTTTTTTCCTATGATCTTCAACGTAGAAAGTTATGCTATTTCACGCTGTGGCTAAGATAATAGTTGAATTCGCAAAAAAATGTGTCCCATGTTTCTGCGAGTCTCCGCCAATTGGTTTTGAACATTCTTTGGTGTTGTTGCCGAGAGGCTAAGGCCATGATGGGTGCGGAACTCTGTTTGGGCAGCGGTTAATGTTGACAACTGTCCAAGAGAGGTTCAGCTTCTCGGATACTTGAAGTATTACAGCACAGAGTGCATTTCATAAACAACATTGTTCGTTATAACGCTCATACTCAACAACATTACTAGCTTAAATAAACCCTTCGACAAATTTCAAAAATATAACCATATTATAATATAACATCCCCTCTCTCCTTTCTAGAACTCTCAGGGCAAAAACATTACTAAAAGGTTTAGTGTTCACATTGGGGGTTCATGAACACTTAAACCTAATAATTTGAATGGTTTGTCTTCCAAACCATTCAAAAATTGGAAATTGGAATATTACATGCTGCTATTGTACGTGTGCTTTTGATTTGTTTAATGATTACCTCTCTTTGTTTTGTTTATTCGCCAACTGATTTGGCATTGCAGGCGCATTATTTCACTGCCAATAAAGCTACTCGAACTGAATTGAATAACCAGAGGGTGCGGCGACAGAGAGGGGAATGGAGGACCACAACGGAAAAGATAAAGGCTTACAAAGTTGTGGGAGTATGGAAGCACGTAATTAACTTAAAGAGCCTTTGTGCATTTGAAAAATAAAAGCCAGTAAATACAGGCCAGCACTGCAGTAGAGAACAAAACACAAGCATAAATAGAAGCGGCTCTATGTGGGGAAGGAGGGGGGTGTTGGGACAACGGTGCTCAGAAACAAGTGGCGAGGCCAAGTCCAAACAGAACAGAGCTGAAACTCCGACAATCCCCAGGATAGATGTTACTGCCTCAAGTGTGCACTCCTTCGGATGGAAGGAGGGGAATTCAATTTGTATTGAACGGCAGCTGAGCAAGCCTACACTCAATCAGCAATAAAGGTCTATTAACATTGAAATACAGCCAACCAGCACCCTGCCTTCCCCGTCGCATCCAATATGCTAACTCACATAAATGGTCGATGTAAGGAAATCCTGTGTCCCAGCCTCGCACATAAACAACCTGCTCGTGCTCCATTGTGGCTAGGTCTTTTATACTAATGTCAGCATGAGCTATTTTATGGTGCCATATAGGACAACATTGATCTGATTAAATGCGGTAACTTCTCCAAAAGAAAAGCACTTAATTTGGCAGATAGATGTGTAGGGGAGGGAGCTCTCCACCCGGATCCAAAAGGCGCGCGGCGTCTTTGCGCGAAACGTGGGAACAAAATGATGCCCGTGATTAAAGGGAGAGTGGATGTCGCCGAGCGCAGAACCGAAACGTTGACGAAATGGGATGAATAGCTGAAGGACGGGCAGAACCCATTCACCATCTACCTCTTCCTCTCTCACACACACACTTTTCCCCCTCTCATCTTTCCCTTGCTCCTTCCAGGCCACTCGATGACTAGGCCTATAACAAAACCCCTGACGGTTGGTAATTTGTGGGAGAGAGATGGTGAGGGCGTCAGCGTAAGATGAGGCTGGGGAAAAGGGACAAGAGTAATACGGTTGCATTTTGATGAAGGAGCAGCCTGTGAAAATGCTATTCTAATAGTGGTATTGGGAAGGCTGGGAGCGTATGTGAGTGTGTGTGTGTGTGTGTGTGTGTGTGTGTGTGTGTGTGTGTGTGTGTGTGTGTGTGTGTGTGTGTGGAGCTGCCACCGATTAGACTGCACATGTCTTGTGTTTTTCTGACAGCATGCTTGTGGCGTGGAAACCAGAAGTGGGTGGTACTGAAACATTCTACCAGGGGAATCAGGCAAATCCTAATGAATCAGGATTAACGAGGGGAATGTATAATTTATGTAAAATGGAACTCAATGATGATGAAATTAGTGGGTTATAATGAGACAGACAAATGAAATGTGGGAGATGGAATCAACTGCCCCCGCACACTGCCAATCCGTAAGAATACTTCTACCTTCTTGGATCACTTCCATTATTTTATTTGGGGGAAATCAAAGGCTGGATATTGCATTAGGTCTACTTTCACGTTCGATGATTCGTCAAAATACATCATTGGTGTTTTTGGTTTTCAGGGTAATAGTGAATTTATTTGTCTGTTTGCTTTTTTTCCTGTGAACTAATAGAATATAAGCAGACACAGACTGCTTCTCCACTGTGTGCTAGCCAATCACACAGTAACACAAAATAGAAAATACAACAACCAACCATGCAAAACCAAGCTTTGTCCCCTCATAAATTTATCAACACAATATCTAGAAGATACTGATCATGATAAGGATCGATATGAGGTGAGAGCGAGCGAGAGGAGTGAGTCGTTAGAATCTATCATTATTATCCATTGGAGTTTGTACCCAGTTACTCACAGCTGTCATGGTTGGAGAGTACAAATCGTCCAACTCAGCATCGTCTTCAGTCGGCACATTAGGAGGTAGGAAGACCACGCCCACTTTCTGTAGGATTGACCTATGAGGGGGTTCGGAAAGAACAGCTGACTGCAGGGTAAGAACTCGACTTCTGTTGGATTTCTTTGTCTGTGTGTGGGTGAGGGGTGGCTTGGTGTAGTGTGGGGTTGTGTGTGTGGTCAGTCATTGTGTGGGTGTTCTTTTTACCGGAGCCAGGAGCAGTTCATCTGCTGGGGACAGAAGGTGTAAGGGACTCTAAGGTTTTGAGTGAAGAGCAGCAGGGGAATCAGGACGAAGTCAAGGCTGCTCTGACGCATAAACACGTACACCAACGGGGGGCCCTGAGTTAAGGAGGAAAAAAACGTCAAACGGTCCAAAAGTTAAAAGAGCCTGATGTTGTTTATCTGACCTTTGCCATGGGAATTATCCCCGTCGGTCAGAATATTATTAGGAGACTTGCGTCTTCTTTGGGTGCAAAATCCAGATACTATCATACAAAGTAAGGATTTACATGCATTTTTTTTATATTAGATTATTATATATGACATATATGATATGATGATCAAAAATATGCTCTCTCAATCAATCTGAAAAATCGCAAGAACCAAAATCTCTGGGCCAGGTGCATCTTGGGGCTTCTCTGGCCCTTTAGAAACCCTTAATTTCTAGACGTCCACAGCAGAGAGTACTTGGTGATTACATGCCTAATGACAAACACCGGTTTCATTAAACGGAGAGGTATAAAACTCATCTTCCCACCAACATTACCGACGACATTAGTCTGAGGAAAGCGGCATTACTTGCCGTAATCAAGTGTGTGTGTGTTGGATGTGCACCTGTTGTGACGCCCGGTGGAGCGCGGCCACATGGTTGAGGTTGACCTGGATGCTGCTGAACACCGATCCAAGGGTCTTCAGGCACAGCCAGCATCCAAAACTAAGCAGGAAATGAGGAGTCACTGAATGGCTGGTGGATAAGAAAGGGTCCATGAATAGACACTGGGTCATTTAAAAGCAATGATGATATTAATCTAAGATGGTGTCCCAACACCCTGGCTGGGTTTGGAAAGAGTACGGCAAACAAAAGGATGAGAGTCAGAGAGCGATGTTAATGAGATTCACAGATGACACCGATTAAAGTGGAAAATGGAATCAATAAATCAATATGGAGATTTCAATCAAGGAACACAATAGCAATAAAAATACTATGGGGAGAAGTGATGTGAGATTGACACAAGATAAGAACTGGAAAGATGGAAGACAAGCCAATACTTAGAGCGGGCTTTTTGTTTGGATGTATTTTAAATTTATTTATAATCCACTGTTGTGTTCTTTGTTCCCAATCTTAGAATGGCCCCTTTATATCTCCATAGGGAGCAGGTCGTCTTCCTTGGGGCCCGCCATGTTGCTTCAACATGGACGTTCAGTGGCCCAGAATGGACAAACAACCTATAGATTTACCGACTTAAAATCTAAATGCAATTTGTAAATCGAATGAAGGAACCCCATCACTTGACACTTGGCCACATGATGCTGACAATGACGTCAATTGGCATTCTTTTATCAGAAAGGGGAGGGCTTAGGGGTGGGGGCGTTCAATTGGTTGTAATCTGCAGCCTCACCGCTAGATGCCACTAAATCCTACACACTGCACCGATAAAGACTGGTTGGTTCCCTTCTCACTGCGCCATGACGAAAAACATTTAGCTGTCGCTTACGCAGAACACATGCCAGAACAATTCCACATTAATTTGAAATGACAAAGAGAAAACACAACTGGAGGACAGACATGTGCACAGCTGTCTAATGTAGTGTACATGGGGTCCAGTATGTTGGCCCTATGCATATCCCGAGGGTTACGTTAGGTCTTAATTATACTGTGCTGATTGGGAAAATTGAAATGGCTACTGCATAGGCCAATCGGCTAATTTGGACCATTTCTGTTTTACATTTGTTCATATGTTGTATTTATCATATGATGCATTTATCAACACACACACACACACACACACACACACACACACACACACACACACACACACACACACACACACACACACACACACACACACACACACACACACACACACACACACACCGTAGAAAGCCGGGGGAGATGCAGGTGTTGATGAGGGAGGAGAGGTAGGGGGGTAGGCGGCTGCTCTCCCCCTGGTGGCCCGGCCCTGGAGGGGCTGCGTGTTCCTCACAGAGAGCCTCTTGCACTCTGAGACGAGGAGTCACAGGACAGAGGGGTTATCCCGGCACAAAGGCCACCTTTGTGCAGCACATAGACAAACATTAACACCCACCTTCCAGTAAGACAACAACATCCTTTAAATAAGGAGGTTACATAAAGGTCAAACTCAATTACGTTGCAGGAGAGGAGAACAACAGATACTAACTGAATACCCACTGACACAGATCGGGTCTGACGACGTACCAAAATCATCCTCTTCCCCGTGTATCCACCCCTGTGCAGAGCCGATGTTGCCTTTATTTTCTATATCTGTCTCCATCTCTCATCATCCTCCCCTTTTCTCCCTTCTCATACTCTCTCTCCAGACAGCCAGGAACGCATTTCATTTTCTCTGCCTCCGCCTATCTCTTGTTTGCTCTTCTCTGGCATCTCTTTCCCCATCTGCGGTACCTGATGCTCTGACGGACTCGATCGAGCCTATCTCCGGCTGGACTCGGGGAGACACTGCACCCAGACACAAACAGGACACAGCAAACTCTGCGGACCAGCCATCCGCGGTACCTTTGGTTTACAAAAGCACAGGCATTTTAGGAAACGTAGATGGGTGTAGAATAGGTACTTTAATCGTCCAAGAGGAGAAATGAAGGTTCTTCGTAAATCTTATCGCATCGTAAAATACAATAGTTATAAAAAGTAACAATGGAATAAAATAAAACATTTTAATACAAGTAAGCTGAACTAAAATGTAGACCACAGCTAAACCAAAAAGTATCAAAAATGTCTAAAAAGTGGGTTCACAGACTAACAGGCTGTATAGATTTTCATGTAAACTAAACTCCACCTGATTTGTGTCTCATCAACAGCCAGGACATTCTGGAAACCAAGAGAGGCAGTCTTCTGTCCTAGTGTCTTGCCCTAAGCCATTGACCAGGGAAGATGAATGCAGAGGACAAACACACAGACGTGACTGTCTGACTAAGGCAGTGATGCAACCCATACCAAACGCAGTGGAAAATAAACCCCCTATATCACGTTAAAGAAACTTCTTGAGAACATCAAGAGTCCCCTGAAGGAGGGCATAACAACAAGGCAATCTATTGAGGTGCCCATGGGTTTACTGTATTCACTCTGTGCGTCAGGTCAGTGGCCTCTAAGGTCATCTTCTATCACCAACTTGTTTAACTTGTTGTTGTTCAATGGATCATGTGACTGGTGAGGCTCTTCAGGAGGGGACATTGTGAGCATGGAGAAAAACAACCATCAATATCCTGCCTTTTTTTCATTTCGACCTTACTCATCTCTCCCTCGGTCGCGACTGAAACTCCCTTCTGTGAAACGACATGACCCGAGCGCAGCAGGCATGTTTTCTGAAGGCTTAAACAAAGGCTGCTGTTTGCACACATCTCAAATGTTAACAAGGACTATTTTTTGAAGTTCTTCGCTTCGAACAAACCTTGGAGGAGCAAGGAGGGAGACGCGGAATACACAAACAAACAGACTGATACAGAGCAGAGAGCGGGGGCGGCAGAGCCTTTTACTGGGAATGATGGACGGAAGATCATTACGTCCCAATCTCCTACCGCAGCGGTGGGGGTCACAACGACCAACTTTGATTTAGCCAATCGATCACACACGTAGAAAACACATCAACATTGTTTGCTTGCATGTGCTCAGATATTAACTCTTCATCCCCCCCCCCACTCTCGCTCCCTCTCTGTCTGCTTTGCATAAGATGCTTGCTCACCAGACTGTCTGGGGTGCACTGATGGCAGCACTGGCCTACGGTGGGTCTGAACTTGCCCAGGTAGGGAGTGACAATCTTCAGCCTCTCCTTGACCTTCACTCCCCAGGAAGACTAACAGGCAGGAGAAACAAAACAGTACACACACTGTCAGACACAAAAAGGGGTTAGCGCCGCAACTACACAGAGTGTCTGGGTTGGAAGTTCTCCAGTGAGCAATGAATCTCTCCGGCTGCCAAGTCAGTCCACAGCGAATGTAAATATGATCCTGAAAAACTATAATTTAAAATAGTGCCGTCAGTGAGCTCACTGTGCTGTCTTTTTGTGCGCATGTGTTAGGCTTGAAGAAGTGATATTACTCTACCTATGCTTGACATGGAGGTGTTGCATTTGGATGCCAGATTGATTATCACAGCTAGGTCTGAATTAGGCTCATGAATCTCCTCACATCAGCGACAGTTTACTTCACAGTTGAATGGGAATGATGAATAACGCGTAACAAGAGTGGTTAAATGAAATACCATACATGACTAACAAAAGGTCAATTTCAACAAACATTACCATTAAAACAAGGCTAGAGTTTGATCATCGATAATTTTTGTCAGAGCTGAGCAAGTTGATCACACACACCCATACGTTTAACTGAAAGGTTTTCAGATTATCTGAGGAATAGGCCTTAACCATTAATCCACATCAACGTAAATCAATTGATTCAACACGATTAACGTTTCAATCCACAAGCAGCCCATTGATATTCACCGGGGTTGTTACTGTGAGCAAATGTTTTTCTGCAATATCAAATCAAGGGAAAATCTCATTATACTTGGGTGCCTGGGCTGTATCTTAACCTTTTGCGGCACTATAAAGGCATACCTCTAGCCTCTTGTCTTTCACGTCGTGAAAGACATGTATATATCGACATAAGCTAAAACAAATGATTACAGTCAGAGCAACATGGTGCAACCAACTTTGTCCATTGACTCAGTCAGTTAAGTGATCGGGAGCACGGGGGGCGAGTGCTTCAGTGCCTTTGGAAGAGGATAGCGGCGAGGCGTAGCGAGCCCGGCGCACATCCACAGGACTAGAATAAAGATCACTGTGATGTTGATTATACTCTAGCGGGAGATACAAGGTAACACTGTGTGCTGAATGAGGAGGTAGGCGTTGGGACAGAGAGGACCGTGTAGGAGGCTGCCGTTTTGTTATTTTTTTTCCCCGTCTTACCGCAGGTTTGTTTTGGAGAGCCGGAGAAAGGAACACCTCATCGTTGAGGTGGGCGTCCGCGTCCAGCACCATCCTGGGCTGCTCTTCACAGGTCTGCCTCTCTCACTGGCCTACCTACAACGTACGGAAACAACCGGAAGCTTGAGGATACTGTAAAGGGGCAATCCCCCCCCACCCACCCCTGATGTTTGACAGCAGTTCCATGCGTGTAAGTGCAGCTGTATGCAATGCGAGAGTGTGTGGGTTTATGTATTTTTTAACTCAGGGTTATGACACCAATTTCAGAGAGTGGGCTTGAGCCCTCCCAATTAAAGTAAACACAAACACACACACACACACACACACACACACACACACACACACACACACACACACACACACACACACACACACACACACACACACACCATTTGTGTGTTTGCTCTTAAAGACAGCCGTGGTGCTTTAAAGCGGATGTAGCATGAATTGATACATTAGCTACAATTGCACCTTATTGCTCACCACCGTAGGTTCTCACCCTCTTCCCTTTGGTCGCACATCTTCTCTCTTTTATTATCAAATCCCGCCTATCCCCTTTAGACTCATTCAGTTAATCTACAGACACGTTACCTTACCTAATACACTAGCTTGCCAATCCCTTTGTCTCAAAAGATTATTGGATTTGAGTGTGTGCGTGCGTGTGTATGCATGTGGGGAGGGATAGAGTTACGAATACCTTAGGGGTTATTCCATCCAAAGTAAATCGGGGGAAACATTTAATTATTCAAGTAGGGGACCGAGTTGTCGACTCAAGACCACTTTGGTGAGTGTTGCGCCCATGCCTCATTTCACAGCTACAGAAACACTGGGCTGAAGCGACACGCTGCACGGCAAAACACATCTAACCCATCCGTGCCATCCACCCAGGCACCTAAAGAGTAAAGAGTTAGCTATTAATACCCAGCGGATCTCACAAGGTCTCGCCTCTTTCAGGTGTATCACATGCATCCAATGTGTTATCAAAACGTTATGTGATGCATCACGTGACATAGGGTAGGAATGGGCGAGGGACTAGTGCTGGGCAATAATCATGTATTATTGTTTATTGTCTGAAATTAAGGTATCGACTTATAGTGATACCCAAATATATTGTCAAAAAGTATTGGATAAGATATGGGGCCAATTAACAAAATATCAGGTGATAACGTACAAGAGAGGTTAAAGGTTAGTTCAATAAATCCTTATCAAACTCAATGTAATGATGACCTTCGTTAGACTGCTTAGATTGATATTTGGAATTCACAAGAGTGTTGTTATATTTATCGACATTGTGTGCAGTTCCCCATGATGATTGTGATGTATTCCCATATTGCCCAGCCCTATGAGAGACTAGACATATAGAGTTGTCTTGTCAATCAGGTTCAACCCTGAAGGAGATGGAGCTTATTCTGTCGTCTGTAATAGGTTATGTTTCCTGCCCGGTGTTTGATTGTTTTTTCAATCAAACACCGGGCAGGTGTTGATGTATATTGTTTAGTGCTGCATGCTGCCCGGGACTCTCTAGTAAATATATTTGTTCCACTAAAGGTTAAGTACAAACAAATAAGTCACTCGGCAGAACCATTCCAAAGTGTCACCTTTTTCATTCCGCCTAGCTTTAGCATTTAAGTCATCCGATTTTCTGGTTGGATGGTGAAGGCATCCCCCGACCCCACCCCCAAACTCTACACCACCGTACACCCGCCTGCCCTGGCCTACTAACGGGGCTAATTCAAATCCTACAATTCCCTATAGGGACGCGTTCCGTTTCAACTGGCTTGGGTTCCCACAATCATTACCGACTCCAGTGGGGTCACAGTCATCGATTAGAGGCTCCCTCGGCTGCGTGGAGCCTGGCAGCAGCAAAGGGTGACGGGGAAGGTAAGGGAAGCCAAATGGGAGGTAAAGGCTGGTAATTAGAAGCTTAAAAGGATTGGGAATCAGCACCTATGCAGAAAACGCCCCGACGGGGGTTTATGTAAGCGGCCCCACCGGGAACAGCACATCACGTAGAAAAGGCTGAAGATGGCTCATACAGCGTATGTAGGCCAGGACTAAAATGCCAAAATTGTAATCGCACACTATACACAAACTTTGCATAACAGGTCCCCTCCCACACAGACACACGCCCCTCTAGAGAGTGAATTCAAGTCAATGTCTGTGGTTCAAGGATGGCCCCTGTGCTGCTTGCAAGTCCCCAGTAAATAACATATTAATCAAAAGTCTTTAATTACGATGCCAGATCATATCAATGTGTTATATGGGACAACCCTTCGACAGTACCAGCATCTGTTGTGATTAGGAACCGCCAAGTCAAATTAAACCCAAGTCAACTTCACAGCAGCACTTTAATATCTGTTAGAGTGTATGTTTCGATTTCTTTATTGAGGTGCGTGAAAATAAATCCACCTGATGGATAGAGACGTGTGGCTAAAGGAACGCCATACTGATTCGCACACTGCAAACACATACACATTGTGATTCAAAGGCTTGTCTCGCCTACACCCTGAGAGTTCTCCACATCCCCATAGGTCAACTCTTTTTGTGGGTGACCTTTGATTACAACAATAAACATCATTACAACGTCATACATTTTTTTGTGGGGATTAAACAATTCATGCTACCTGTGGGGAAAACATTCCTAGTTTGCCACAGCTATAACCATGACAGACGACTTGGAGATGGTAGAAAAGAACGCTCTTGTTGACAACAGAATATATGAATATATTTAATCAACCCAGCATCAAGGTAACAAAATGTTTTCAAAATAGGAAAATATGGCGTTATTTATCAGCCTGAAAGTGTTTACATTGCATCTTTGACATGCAAATGAGAATTCGGAGTGGGCCCGAACTGGGAGCACGCATTGTGCTGAGCACACGCATAGATAAAGCCCAATGGACAGGTGTGATGGTCCGTACTTACAGGAGTACCACAATCACAGCCTTTCTGGGGAATTTTAATCAGGTGATGACGCAGAGGGCCCAATAATGACGCAGTGGGCCTGTCAAACACACACACACACACAATGGAATGACCCAACCTACACTTGCAGTGTTTCCCCCAGTAAATGTCTTAGTCAAGGTGGTCAAGGAGCGGGGGGGGGTCTCCCTGGTTAAATTCAATTAAAAAAGCTTGATGTCACGACCATTGTTGTGAACACCGATGCATTATTGATCTTTATTTTTACACCTGACCTGATGGAAGTATGTTTTCTTTCCCTACGAGAGTTTTCTACTTAGTTAATGCATAATAATTTAAAAAAAAAAAAAAAAAAAAAAAAATTTTGGATTATTTTTTTTATTTATTTTATATACATTGGTAGTCAAGGCGGGGCCCTATTGTTGATAAGGCGGCCGCCTTAACAACACAGTGCTGGGGGAAACACTGACTTGTAAACACTGACTCGCACACATGCACCTACACACACACACACACACACATGCACATACACACACACACACACACACACACACACACTATCAGAGCAAAATCTTTGATCTGTTCCCTTATATACTATTATCCCCATCTGTCCTCGACAACATCACTTGTACAAGGCATGCAGTAGAACAATCCCAGTACAGCCCTGAAAATCCTGGGATTTAGGTAGGTAAGACCACTAGGTTCATATCCACAATCTCCTAGCTTTAAAATCTGTAAGTGATTCCTTTTAGCACGAACAGCATGAATTCAACAGTCATTCTCGTAAGTCTAATTTAGTAGGCATCACGATCCGCTGGGATTGCTTTTACAATGTCTCTCTATAAAATTATTTTCTCTTTATTCTCACTTTGTTTGATCAACTGTAGGTCCTCTTCCTACACCAACTGAAACCAACAGTCCCTAGAGTAGTGGTCCCTAGGAGGAGGTGCGTGGTTCCTCACACCAATAATTGACCATGATTACATGTGTTCACACATTTGCTCACACATTTAGCTTGGTATACGCGGCACAGTTGGCACATTGTATGTGTTCCCCTCATGACAGGCGACAGACATGATAGAACCTGATTTCAAAGCACTTTGGTTTGGTTTCACTTTCAACGGAGGTGAGTCCAAAAAGTCTCAGCGCTTTGGAACAGGAGAATACAGATAGTGTTTGGTTTTCTTTTAATAACATGGCATAGTTTGGTTGGTTTTTGCCTGTAACTGCCTCTTTAACAAACCTAGTGTTTAGCCTAGACCTGTATGAGCCTTAGGCCAGAATATTAAATGTGAATAAATGTCCTATGATTAATACTTCATATGTGCACTTTGACCGCATCATCAAAGCTATGATTGTGAATGTCTTATTACTTGGAGCGTGCGTTAAATAATTTGCGTTCAGAGTGTCAAGGCCTCCGTGTCAGAGCATCAATGACCGAAGTGCTACTGACAAAGCAATCCACGCATGGCTAGTGGGGCTGAAAATCATTTACAGGCAATATCACCATATAAAACACATCCATAACCATAAGGGTGTAGGCAATAAACTGCAGCACCTCAACCCAGCTGTCAGACATGCTGTTTGGTTGCTTTTAAGTGAAGAGTACATTTCAACCGATCTTCTCACAAAAAAGCCATTAAAAGCATAATCCTGGCACAGCTTGATTCCAAGAAAAGTCACAAGGTATGGCATATCGGAGCAACACACTATGCCTATGATTTAGGGCTTTGACTCCGAACCTCGTTATTTGAATATAATTAGAATATCAAAAAATAAATCAAAATTCGAACGAATATTAGGCAGCCCTTAATATTCGAACCCGTTATGGGCAGGCCAAGAGGGAGAGACGTCGGAGAACCCGACGCAGTCTATTCATATTATTGTTCTGACCACGGAAGAGGCAGTCAATGAAGTATTGATTAGACAGCGATTTATTAGAAACCTAATTACCGTTGGAACACGAAGACCGGTAACCATAGCAACGCGGTAAACAAATCTTGCGAAGCCCAATCCAGGTCTTACTGAAGGCATTTAATGGTCAAAATATTTGTAATAAATATTCGAATATATTCGAATATTAATATTAATAAACAAACAAACTTCGAATATGATTTTTGGGCAAAAGTCAAAGCCCTAATATGAATTTTCAGTGGAGAGTGGTAGGGACTTTCTCCAGTTGTGCAATGCAGTCTTGTATCATTGGCTATTTGTATCGATAGGCTTATTTGACAGGATGTCTCTGATGCGGCCTGACATAGTTAGCCCCAGGCTGTAGCTAACCTTCTGCCTAAACCATTGTCTCAGAGGCTGCTGCTAACCTTCTGCTGGCACCATTGTCTCAAGAGAGAGCATCGGGACAGAGGAGAACATAAGGTTATTCAAAGAGATAGACCAAGATAGTGCGTGTGTGTGTGTGTGTGTGTGTGTGTGTGTGTGTGTGTGTGTGTGTGTGTGTGTGTGTGTGTGTGTGTGTGTGTGTGTGTGTGCGTGTGTGTTTTGTGTCTGGGGGAGGGTGAGCAAGAGGTATGCAAGCAAGAACAAATATAAACTAGAACTGCAAGCAGTTATCCAGGGGTCCAAGCGATGTGCATTTCGCCGGCACAACGCGAAGCATGTATTCACCATTTACGGTTTGGGCTGTGGTACCACTTTTAGGGGGGTTAGAATAATAAGAACAATCCTTACAAAGACAATAGGGATCCAACCTGTTGGCTTGGAGCCCTAAAAATGGCAACTGCAGACCAATAGTAAAATGCAATGTTGCTGGCGTTGAGTTCAGTTAAGTTGAGTTCAGAATCAAACGTGCACATAAAATAATGAGAATCCAAGTATGAATAATTGAATGGCTGAACAATTTACCTGGGGTGTATCCCAATTCAAAATCAGAAACTTCAACTCTGGCTCCCTGAAGTTGTTTTGCCGGACAGCAATGATGTTTTATTAAATACCGCAGAATACATATTCACCTGAGCGCCCAGGCCTGGGTGGAATGGTTTAAAAGTAAAATTACCGAGAGGCTGGATATTATTGTGCAGATTTCGCACTTTGAAATCGGGTCCCATACAGAAGCACGCATGCATAAAATAAGCAATTAAACACACGGCATTCAGGACCTTGTACACAGCAAACAAACCATGTATTGAACCTAAGGTAACAGTATTGGCAATACAGAATAGACCATTCAACATCAACATCCGAAAAGAGGAAACATAAAATGTAAACATGATCTACTTTGGCTCATTGAACCATTTCAAACATGATGGTTCTCTCAATTTGGCATTGATACTAAACAAATAGTTTGTATGATCACTACTGAACCACTGGGCCACAACACACTGGGCCAATATTACACTATTTGCGTAATATTTCAATTCGTACAGTAAACAAACGTCTGAATTCATCTTCCACCGAGGGCCAGGTCTGATGTGTCGTGATACTAACAGGCTGTGCATCACGTGAATACCAAACGTGTGTGCTCCAATTTATGATCCAATTCTGAGCATGACAGACTACCGAGCCTAAACAGCATTTATGGGCCTCAGCTTGAATGCAGCTGAGGTGGTAGGAGCAGCTCAGAATAAATGCTATAGAAGCTGTTGGCTGAATCATATACTCTTAATAACCAGACTCTTACCGAAGCCCACTACACCATTGAAAAAAATGCATTTCCGAGGATAGGGGCAAATAACTACATAAATAATCGCGCAACATGATGACATAATTATAAGAAAACTGAAATATGCAGAAGAAAAAAGATGCAGGACTGGGATTCGAGCATGGGAAAGACAGACAAAATGTGTATCCGCACCCACATGTGTGTGTGCGCATCCATGTGGGTGTGCGTGTAGGATCAGCGCTTTTGTTTGTGTGTGCATGCTGGCTTTGTGTTAGGAAATGAGGAGATTAAAATAACAGCTCGCTGCTCCTCTATCAGAGTTTGGTTGAGACAGTTACTCTTTATGGATCCTTCAGCTTTTACAACATGCTAACAGTAGTAAATGGAAATGGCCCTTTAAAAGTCCCTCACTCAGCAAGTTAAATAATTGGACCCACTACTCCCAACCTTTCACCTCCATTCCGACCCAAAAGGGCACACATAATCTTACATGACCCAGAGCCACAACTCCCCCAACACCTCACCTTCCTTCCCTCTAGTCACAGACTCACAATCCTCTGATGCATAAGGGCCCGTTTTAGCAAACCATCTGTCCGTTCTGCCATCCCTGCCCGCAATAATCAGGCTGTATGTAGTCAAGTGTTTTGCATTATATGTATAAATCTTTAAATGTGTGGCCACTTATTTTAAGGACAATAAATGACTTATTGATGTTTGGGTTGGCATAAGGACAAGCATGTTACACACTTATTTTGTATGTCTGCCCTCTCTCTATGGTCATACCATTCACTGGTGACTCCTTATCACGATATTGGACCCACAAAGTCACAGTCTAATTGAAGGTTTCTGTGCACGACTCAATCAAAGGAAATCCTATTGGTCAACAACAAGTGGTACGTGCTTGATTAGAGGACATGCCTGGATGTAATAGTCCACCACTTCCAGTGGTACAAAGCAAAAAATACCTAGTGGGGCTACTTGCACATGAACACACAAACCAAGTGCTTCAGCTGAGTGCCAAGATTGATGAAAAATAGTCTGTGAGACAATGATTGATATGAGTTCAGTTGGAAAGCCGTTGCATTTGTCACAGAGATAGAGAGTGAGAGAGTAAGAGAGAGAGAGACAGAGACAGAGACAGAGAGAGAGAGAGAGAGAGAGAGAGAGAGAGAGAGAGAGAGACCGAGAGGATAGAGAGAATATGATTTTCAATGATATCCTGCAGATGAATAATGAGATAGCTCAGGGATACATGCAATTAATATGTATGAGTGTGTTGATGGCCAAAAGACTTTTATCCCCTTCAACTCTGACATTAAAACAATAAACCATGGATAGCCTGTCCCGGGGCAGAGAGCAGGTGAGCCACGGCACTTTAGATCCGATCCATTTCATATTTAAACAGGCTTGGGCTCGTGACGGATCGAAGGAGACCACCCCTTGAGAACTGAACCGTGAGATATTACCTATGCATGAGGATCCCTGCCCAGGAGGGTTCAGCTCCACCAGAATACGTCCCCAGCAAGTCCTTGAATGTAATCAGGTGCTCTGTTATTCTATAGGGTCCAGCACATCACGCAATGCTAGTTTGGTACACCCCTTCCCCCCCAACCCCTGATGAGCTGGTTGTTGACGTGCATGGTTGAACTAGTGCTGCGAGAACAATATGAATACCTTCCATTAAGCGTTTGCTAACATTATTTCCCAGAGGGATCAAAATAATAAATTCTAATAAAATCATACTTTATACACACCTCATATTTGATCATATCTGTCGGAACCATCATTTGGTGTGTAATGCGACTACAAAGGGGTTGTCTGTCAAAAGAAGAGTGAAGTGGAACCTTATAAGTGGTCACCCTGTTGAAAATCCCTTAGGGATTTTTGCACCATTATCTCTTTTATAGCACGCTTTTATAAAACTTTAGGCCGTCAAGTGTAAAGTGTGGGTGCTAATGTAAAACTGAGGGAGAAGGGGGGGAGAGAGAGGTAGATAGAGAGCGCATGAGTGAGAGCGAGAGAGAAGTAGGGAAGGATGTAGCAAATGGCCACAGGCTGGAATGGAACCAGGGTTGCTACTTTATGCAAGTATAAAGAAGCCACTTTATAAAAGTCTTATGATCACTAACTATAAAAGATCAATCTAATACAATCAAGTCTAAGGGTTCTGTGGTTTTATGTGAGTGTGTGAATGAAGACATGTGAGGATCACTTGGTAGGCCCAATAATAAGCCTGTGGGTGTGTGTGTGTGTGTGTGTGGGAGTGTTCTCCTCTCATTCCCTCTCTATGTATGCAGGCCTATTGCAAAATAATATACCGGCTGTGTGAGGCGTTTTGCTCCTTTCTTTGGCTTTCCCCTTGAAAATCGAAATCTGGAGGAACTTGCTCTCACACGGATAATGCAATGCTTATCTAAACTTAACAGATTGTATGCCACATTCAAATCAATGATCAAAATTAAATGTCACTGTGCCATTTAGGCTTCCGGGGATTCAATTTTCCGTATGAAAAACACAAGGTCACAGCATCTAAATAAATTTCATGAAAAATGAAACAGAATTGACATACTTGCCTTTTTGCTATGGCAAATATCCAAGTTTGTGTGTCTGATTTGGAGAGATAAGCTATCAAGTCTAGAAATACCAATTCTGTGTCAAGGTGTCTTGAAGCCATATTCCTGTTTGTTGAATACCACGTAATTCAGAACATTCCTGCACCCACGCCCAATAAATCCAATAAACTAGAATGAAAAGAAAGGAATAAGCTTATCAAGCCAAAACCAGGTTTGGTAAATGGTTTTGAAACATTTTTCTTGAGAACATGGTTCAAAAACTTCAGAGCACTTTTTGGACACTTGACTTCAGAGAGATTACACGTTTTTTATCCTATTCAGAACTTCTCTGAATTAGTACAATTTCACGCTTTTTAGTGATTGAGGGCTTTAACTTTTACACACTCCATCTGGGAAACGTTGACAGGATGGATATAACAGGATGGAGAGCGAAGAGGGCCTGGGAATGTAAAAACGATTGCTCAACAGTGATGAACTGACCTTTGACAGCAATATTACAATTTTGATTATCTTTACATTTACATTTACATTTAGGGAATTTAGCAGACGCTTTTATCCAAAGCGACTTACAATAAGTACATTTGTCATAATAAGTGCAACAATATATCGCTTTCGGTACAGAAAGCATGTTCATAGAACCAAGTGCAAGTACAACAATCGCTAGGCTAACCATTTCCCTGTGTTACAGCAATGATAGCAGCTACTGCAGTTGCTAACTTGCTACACAGTTAAGTACTATAATACAATACAATACAATACAACACAATACAATACAGTGTACAATGGTGGCCAGAAGGGGGAGGGTGGCTATGCAGAGTCGAGGTGGACTCTGAACAGGTGAGTTTTGAGTCTATAGTGAGCGACTCTGCACTCCTGAGAACGGCAGGGAGCTCATTCCACCACTGAGGTCCAAAAACCGAGAAAAGTTGTGACTTTGCTGAACGGCCTTCAAATTATTTATTTTTTTGTCAATCAACAGAGACACAATTTGAACGCAATCAATCCATTAAGAAATGGTGTGTTCAAGCTTACACTGATTACATATTTAAACTCAACCTCATCTGTGTAATGTATGTGTTCATGAAATGGTGAAATAATCACATTGAAAAGTCTTCAGAATTCATGACAATAAAGTGATGGCACGTTAATAGAGCATATATAATAATTGCTTAAGCATTGTTTTTAAGCAAAAAATTGAAACGGAAATGAGAAATTTAACAGATAAACTTCCTTATTTATTCATTATTTAATGGATTTAAGCAGCATAAATCTCACACTTCCCATCACGAGTTCTTCCTGAATAAAATAAGATATTGTCAAATATCATCCTTGCATGGGAAATAGTTTGGGCCTCAAAAGTCCCCCAGAACTGACCGCAACATTAAACGGAAAAGAGATGAGCAGAGTGCATGAAAACTCTGTGGGGGTCTTCTTCAATGGTGGGCTTGCTCCGAATGCAGTTAGCTCCTCTTCAATACTCATCTCTGCGACCCTTAATATCTCAGCTCCTTCATTCTGCCCAAATAGATCACACACATCATTCTCTCCAAATCTTCCACCCCACTAAAAATTCAAGACCTTACAACAGCACAAACTAGGGAGACAATACAATTTGCAGCTTCGCTAGTACTGCTGGGTCAGCAGTTGAACAATATCGGGAGGTCAAATACCCCAGGACGGGATGCCCAAGCAATTCCAAGGAAGAATAAACTCAGCGGCTGTTCACGCTCCCACACCATAAACCACATTTTGCAAACAAAAAAAACGATGACAATGCATTGGAGGTCGGTATTGAAAACTTAACAGGATTGTATTCTAACAGACCTCCTGGGTTTCCTGGATTGCAGCTTTGAAGGTCTTACATGCTGTGGGGCTAATCTACGAGGCCCCATGCACTTGGAGTAAGTGGGGGCACCAGCGCATTACACATACTCTATGCAGAGAGCTAAAGAGAGTCTGCACAAAGAACCACAACAGGGAACGGAGATAATGAAGAACATCATTTTGCCAGTGCCAATGAAGAGCACACCGTGTTATAATATTTCTTACTGTGTACTGCTGAGCTCCTTCGACATTAAGCTATGAAAAAAGGAATGCTGCCGCTTTGCGAGGTCAGCGATCAGGGATGGCGGCTTAAAATGTTTGAACCTTTGGCCGAGGGATACAAAGCCTGATTTGGGCACATTGTCAAGGGCCAGCACCCAAATACCTTTAGGTAAAGACAAAGATAAACACACACGAAGGGGTAGACAAAAACCTCCCACACTGTTTTTTGTCTTATTCAAACAGCACTCGTCATTTACACTCTGCCCTTCCCACTCTTAACCATGTGTAGCTATAAACAACAGCGTGTTGAAGTGTTGGCCAGCCGTACTCCCGAAACAGCTCATAACGGGGCTCACGAGTGGGCGCAGGTAATGACTTCACAAAAACACTGCAGTGACTTCTGCTTACTGTGCTCCGCTGTTGACGTCCTCTACTTCCGCCTATTCCTCCTCCTCTAGAACTCCATTTAGCTCCCTTTCTGTGTGCATTTGGTGTTATGACCTTCCCCTTTCCTGGCTTTTTAACAGAAGACCCATTGAAAGAAACATTTTTGTTTTTTCCCCCTCTTTTGTGCTGCTTATCTGACTCATCTGCAAGTAATGCCAGCTCTCCTCCCACCAATCACCTCCTGTACTCCTAGTTTTCTCCAATTATTAGGCAGCTCTTACATTGTTATTTATAATATTCTCTTCTCATTATAAACTACAGTGTTCCCCTTTATCAAGAAGACCTAATTTGTAACAATAAACGGTGCATGCTCCAATATAGTCCAATGGTGTTTTTTGTAATGAAGGAACCGTTATTCAAGTCTTCATCAGTAGGCCTCTCTCTTCTATTACTGCCATAAAGAACATACCCAAAGTAAATAGAGAAAAATATAATCAATGTGATGTTTAGAGCGAATACTGCCTTGTGCTTTATTACTTGGTAGCTCTACATAACATCTTGGCCATAGCATCACATTTGATGAGTATCTGGGTCAATGTGTGATGCCAATGAAGTGAAGGAGAGCAAGGTTTTAGTAGAGGTAGGATGAGGTGAATTCTCCAAATAGAAAATAATCCAATGCAAAAACGACGAAACAGATGTATATCTCAAGAACCTATTGTTACATTTTTCACATCTGATCCCTCTATTGAAAGGACAAGTTGAATATAATTGAATGAAACCAAGCCCAGTGAGGGGTTCTCTTTTACTGAAAGGTTAACTGAAATTGGTGCAAATCTTTGGGATTTTGGCCCCGACAATAACCCCCTATAATAAGTAGCCCTCCACGTCCATTGATACTTAACTTTTTCTGTCCACCAGTGGACCCATTCAATCCCCTGACTAACAGGGGACTGTTCACGCTATTTTTTTTAATAAATAAAGCGTACTATCTCATTTACCCATGTAGTGAAACAATTGACTAATTTTCTTTTAAATAGATGGACCGTTTACGTCTTTTTCCTTGAATCAGACCAACGGAGAACACAAATCACAGTAGAATGAGGTCAATTGTTGAACTTTCCAACATTACTTTTCGTGGAAATGAATTCGACCATGAAACGCGTTGTAACAAGTGCATGAAGCAGTGCCCTGGTATATTAGCAAACAGCCTAGTGTCACGGTTCCTCTTTAAAGATTCAAGGAGACCAAGGGCAGTTCATATTGATCTGGTACAGCTTCTGAGGGAAATTTTTATAAAGTTTCAAAATACTTTGTAATCAAGACAAGTTGATCGATGAGCAAGAAAGGTGAAGGTATAAGCATTTTCAGAAGAAAATCAATATGCCTTCTCAGATGCAGTAAAAGTAAGCTAATATGGTAATAATAATTTGTTATTGATCCCTGCATTGAAAATCGACCTGTCTTGATAGTTAAGAAAACATTAATCTCCAAACAAATTTCTTGATCCGGAATGGTAATAGTGTTTTGTTCAAGATCAATGTAAAAAGGTTACTCCAATGATATGAGGTGGCCAGGTTGCTTGCAGGTAACCATTTGACTGAAACTCATTAAAAATCTTTTTTCAGCTATATCCTATATCAGTATCCTTCTCTTATTGATTAATGGTAAAACAGGTCTGTAAAGGATGTCTTGTTGATTTTTTGATAGAATAAAGCCTCTAAAGGATTACCAATAAATACACATTTCTGATTTCCATGGCTACTTTGCAGTCACTCCAGTATATGTTTTTTGAAGTAGGTTGCACATCACTGCAACATTTTAGCCACTCTAATTTTCACTTTGATTGTTCTCACCCTAACTTGTCTGTGGAGAAAAGCGTCTTCTAAATGACCAATATATAATGTAATGTAGCCTCCCATGAACCTAACTCACACATGATATATTAATGTATAACCCGTTCCTCTCCTCATATGGGAATCATGAGATAGGAAACTGTCATAATAATCCTTTCTATAACCGAATGAGTTAAGTTAGTTAAATGTAAGTAGCCTGTTGGCATTATTGTGTAAATGTCCAAATAAATGTTATCTCAACATTATTAGAAGAATAACCCCTTAAGATGAGCCATCTAGTTTCCTAGGGGGTCCAAAGAACAGATACTCATTACAGACATTTTATTATTTGCTCACAATCATATTCCTACAGGCTATATGGTTATGAATAATAAAAAGTATTTTTATGACTAGATGCATAGTATCTTTTTATATTAGAAATTCTTATGAGTAACCATCCCAAGGAATATATAACAAACAATAATATTGAAATACCGCCCCTACTGTGGGCTGTAGTCAAGAGAATCAAACTGCATCTGGATCTTTCTCCAATGAAGAAAATGGGCAGGGCAAGAAACAACGTGTTTGTGACCAGTCTGCATGAGACGACAGAGATTCTCGGGGCAGCATTAAAAGTGCTTTTGTATAATATCAAAGAGGAGGGAATGCATCCCTCCTCTTTGTACACCCTCACACTCGCTGTTCCCATTTCTCACTCCTTTATTCACGCTTCCGCTCAACCCCTTTTCTTCTCACCCATGTACCTTTCAACTAAATTTAAATCACTTTTATGTGCTAAGTAAGGCAGATAAAGGACAGCCTATGATCTGTTTTTGGCCGTGCTCTAAGCCCCGTTCCCTATGACCATCCCAAACCAGTACCAGTCGGGTCTTGTCACTGTCCCTAACCAACGGCGTTGTCTTGTCACTGCCCTAACCAGGGAGAAGACAGTGTTTTCTCCCCGGTTAGGGACCATTGAAATAAGTTTGACCTGGCATCAAACTTATTAATTGTTATTTACTTTTTCACTTTCCGCCTCTGATTCCAACATATGAGTCAATCTCCAGCTCTCTTTCTCACTCACTGTTCACTGTCTCCAGCAGGTTATTTCACCGCCGGGATCCAATCTCCCCGTGATTGATCCTCTCATCTCTTCTGCATTAGAGTGCGGGGGAAACCGGCCACCCTTTTAACAATGGCAATAAAAAGAATGACGCGAATGAAGCAGAGCCGCATAATCAGGAGGTGCTGATATAACTTAATGGAGGGAAATATCTCAAGAGTTCCCTTCTCTCATCCACCTTGCGTGCACAGATGGGCAAACAAACTAGAAATCTCTCTGTCTCACACATACACACATACACCTAATGGAACAAAATCTGGGCAAGATCTATTAAAAACTGTAATTTAAGAATAAGACCTATTCATTTCTTTCTAATGCATCAGATTAGTTTTTATATTAAATTAAACCCAATTTGCCCAGGTCTATATTCAGCGCAGTCAAGCATCAACCCAGATACATGCACACACACACACACACACACAAAAAAAAGCTGACTGGCAGTAGTAGATTTGGACAGAAGATGCAATGCTGTGGTGTTCTAATTCTCTAGTCTCAGCACATTCACTCATCGGATCCTCATCAAATGAAGTGCAATTACTTTATGCTCAGGCTCACTAGAAGCATTAACCATCTGTCTCAGCAACTAAATGAATCATTGAAGTGTTAAATATATTAGTATAGGGTAATACGAGAGCATAAAGGGACATTTCCATTTTCCATATATAAATATATATATATTCATTATACAAAGAGAACGCATGAGAGAGAAAGCGAGATCAAAGATCAAGTGAGTATATGAAATAGCCTCACAGTTCTAGACTGCTAGAGTGCCATTTGGTTGTGAATACCTCATACGGTCGCTTTTAACAAATGGATTACAGTGACCACTATACCAATACCAATGTTCTTCCATTAGAATGCTAAACATCGCTGTGGGCCATCTACCATGTTTCTAATTAGCATTATTCTCACACCAACGTGGTTGTCAAAGACCAAATCCAGGTCCATTACTCAGTCCATTAAGGCCTTTCTGTACAGCTGGTGTTTAATCAGACTATTATATATGAGAACACTCGGCACTTTCCACAAATCATGTCGTCATTCATTATCCTCAAAACAGTGTCCAGCATGTGAACTGTACATTTCTGTTTATTAACTGGATAACTGAATGTGTAATTGATGGTCGTAATGACATAATCCAGATTAATATACACAAAGTCGTAAACATATCAACCTCAGGAAGTTAACCAGGAGATAAAGGCTTGAGGTATGCAGCAAGAAAAATATTTTTAAAATGAGCCATTTCTAAATCGTTATCACAACCTTGTTTTTGTTGCCGTTATTAGCAGAATTAGGGCTAAATCAAAGTTGAAAGAATCGTACATCGTACCTTCTACTGCACCGCAGTAGATAGCATGCCAATCCATAAATCACAAAACCTTTATCTTTCTGATCAGAGGAATATGTGTCTGTGGGTCGAAGCGTTTGTGCAATTGGTCCTCATGCATATGAATGTATCCATGTGTGTCTGTGTGCCTTTGTGTGTGCACATGCGAGTCCTGAAACCTCTCAAATTGAATAACGATATCATAAAGCCCTTCTTTAGCCTGCAGGCAGACAGCAGCACTAACCACTGTAGACTCAGATTGATTTGACCAATAATTCTATCACCTGCTCATTTAGGAGAAACCAGTAACTACTGTGGAGGCTGACCCAAAGCATCTGGGTAAGGGCTGGCGGCAGTGTCCTATCGCTGACCCACCAAGAAAGTGAATCTGGAGGGGAAACGCACAAGTGTATCTGCGATTGGCTTTCATCCACACTTTAGAACCATCTTCCCCCCTGAATGAACCAAGACAGGAATGTTTGGATACTTCGCAGGAATGCAGGTTTTATTGTCTGGCGTCTCAGCTGTGAATGATGAAAGATGAATATAAACTCAATGCTATTGGAGCTTAAAGGGCGCCATAGACAGTGACTCCTATATGAATGGCGCCCAAAGAGGAGACTTGTTAGTTGAAAAATACCCGGCTGACAAAGCTCAATGATTTTACGACAACGACAAGGGTGGGTTGTAAATAGACTGACTAAGATAGATCATCATGTAGACTTGACATGTTAGAATGCAACAATTCCAATTGGAAACATTTGTTGAAAACTGTCCTTACAATCAATCTCTTTAGTGCTACCCAGGTTATTGATAAAGATATAAAACTTTTTAGTTAGCTTTTTGGCACATTTGTTAGATTTCATACTAAATCCCTGTAATCGGCTTACCCAAGGTCTTTCTCAATGTATTTTTAGGATGTCACCTCTTAAACTACATCCGACGCATGTTCAGACAGTGGCGCGATTTTCATTCCGCACCCGTCCAGACCCGCTATAAAATGATATTTACGCCCGACCCGCACCGAAAGAAAATTAGACACTAGATGGAATGCCAGGGAATTACACTATCTGGTGTTTGGCGTGGTGCTTAAGATTGCTGTGCAAAAGAGCTCATCATCCACTGTTGACGGTTTTAGTTGACTCCACCGCTCCTGAATAACATATCAAGCACCGGAGAGGTCTCACTCAAAATCGCAGAACAGGCCGCGACCGACCCGCGCTGTTCAGGCCTCCGAGCCAACCCGCACCCGTGTCCAACATAGGTACATAATTTTTCACCCGTTTCATCCAAATTGTGCGGGCCGGATACCCGAACCCGTGCTGGACTCTGCTTCAGGTGCCATAAAGGGCTTATCACACGGGAGGCGTTTGACGCGCCTGCTAATGCAGGCACCCTTGTCAAGCAGGCGCACTCCAGGGAAACTGTCGTTTCCGTGCTCGTCGAACGCATGCGCACACACATGGTAACCGTTGGGATGGATGAGAATCACAATAAAATGTGACACTGAATTTAAAACGGCATATTGTAATAGCTGCAGCTATTATAAATATATTTATGAGTAATACAGTGAAAAATTGTAGAAATGTGAATATTTGGTTGGCATGTTGATTTATGGTGTTTGCCCCTAACATTTCTGGTTGCGCCCCTAAAATTTTCAGTTAGGGGCCACAGTGCTCCTCGTGAGAAAAGTAAGTCTGGAGCCCTGCATATTGTTTTAATGTAGCAAAGCACACTGAGTGTGATGGTAGCAGGGCTATTTATTTCCCCTTTCTTTGAATAGGACTTAAGTTTGTTTTTGACCGAAACAAAAAAAAAAAATCAGACTTCCCATCTGTCCCAACATGCCTGTGTGGCTTTGGCTTTAGAGACGTTACAAGCAATGGTAGATTAGTGAGAGTAGTCCTGTCCCTGGCCCTTTTCCTTTGGGGAGGTAGACCTATGCCTGGGGTTTCGTTCTCACTCTTCTTTAAGGTAAAGATTCTCCCGATTTTATATCGTTTGTCTATCCTATAATTATTACATGTTGTTGGTGGAGGAATCAATTTATATCTACTGTCTGCCAACACCATGCATAATTAGTTACACTGAGCCTCAGAATCCTCCACCGAGACGGGCAGCAGATACCTGTACACAGAATCCCATCTGTTCATCGACCCATTTCTACCCCTTTCCACTCACATGTTTCATCTGCTCCAGTTTCTCCAGCTTCTATAAAAGCGGACCAGGGGGCTAACTCACAGAACGTTGTTAATCAATTATAACATGGGAACATCTTATTTCACCTTTGAAAGACATAGAAAGCCAGATGGGACAGCCTTAAAACCCCATTACTGTTCGCACCTATGTAATGAATTATTGCATGACATAAGACGGGCAACTGTGGAAAAGTAGGCAAACACTTATGCCTGCTATAGTTACTGAGGAAAATCAACCTCAGTCATTTTGAGGTGTCACTGCTTGAGTCATACGTCAGGAAAAAAGTTAGTGCAGAAAGAGTGGCGATATTTGGCAGTTGACTTGGAGCTGTAACTTCTTAAAATGTCAAATGTGTGATAAACTGACTACAGCCAGAAAATGGTTGCCTTAAGTGACAGTATTTATAGCAAGCAGGAACTGTTGAAACGCAGATAAAAATTAAACAAGCTAACGGAGCATCAAAAGGCAGTTGTGGTCATCGGAGAGGTATATTACAAATAAATTCGATTTTCAGCATCACAGCTTGAGTTTTTCCCCAAAGCTATGTCCTAACTTGCTTAATCTCCACACAAGTATAATGTGGTTACAGTGTAAGCAATAAAGCATGTGCATTAGCTATTTACTACACTTATTTTCAGTGTCCCTAACCCTCACCCAATTACTTATTCAATTCTTTTTTTTTCTTTTTTTTTTTTGCATTTTAATGCTTCATTATAGAGTGAGATAGAGAGGAAGGTATGGGAGATAGAGGGGAGGACATGCAGCAAATGACCACGGGCATGACTCCAACCCGGGTCGATGCGTTTAAGGACTGAGCCTATATGGTACGCGCTCTACCCGGTGAGCCACCGGGGCGCCCTTACTTATTCAATTCTAAACATATATTAATACTATAATAATATTAATACTAATTAACTCAATTTATACTCCCAATACCAATACCACTATTGCTCTATTTGGTTTTGTAAGCCTTGATACAAAATGGGTAGTAAATAATTAAAGCTGAATAATCACTTCTTGCAATGATCTAATCCTCCCAACAAATCCTGTATTAACTATCTACTTTCATTTATATTTTTTGACGTGACCCGTATATAAATTCAGGCATCAAGCATAAGGCAAGTCTTGAAAGAACAAACACAGTTATTAACAAATATGTAAACAAAAGCGTAAATGGTAAGAAAAATCTAATCTTCAAATAAGACACCTTTGTTGCAGTGTGAGAGAAACAGAGAGAGAGGCAGCAATAAAGAGAGAGGGACACAGAGTAGGGCAGAGAGAGTGTGGTAGAGATAGACTGAGATTTGATAAATTCGAACCCTAGTAGTAGTAGTAGTACTACTAGTAGGTAAAATATGTGGCTGCTGTGAGAATAAAGGAATTGTTGAAGAGCCAGTACCCTACTGTTTCATCTGAAATTCGAACACTATGAGATTAAAAATAAATCGTTTTGATCTGACAGTTCTAGGAAGGAGAAGAGGCATGTTATCCCCATGGTTACAACCCCCAGCAACCTTGTGATACTTTTATAGCACCGTCATTGTGTATGAGTGTTATAGTGAGCGATGTCTTATTTGAAATGTGCAACACATCATGGCTTTAAACTTGTGGAAGCTTAGCCCTCACTCGGCTGTAGACATTAAATAACTGGCTAACTTTACATGCTTCAGAGAGTGTTGAAGATGGCAGATCAGATGTCCCTTCTCCAACAGCTGGGGGGTTCTGCAGATATTTCCATTTGGACAGAGTAGAAAAAGTGAGCCTAATACAAGCAAAGTAATGAAGCTTCCCTTCATTATGGGCTTTCCTTTCCTGCTCCTCTATTCTCAGTTTTCCAAATTGCGCACCTGAAGGCATGGACCTTTTCATCGTGGAACACTTTTTGTACTTTATGATCAGTCGGTCAGCAATTGCTTGTGTTCTTATGGCTATGACTTGTCGTGATGCGCGTCGAAAGGTAACCCATCCCCCCACTTTCAGTGCCCTCTGCCCATAGTACAAGTCCCCACGGCCAGGGCTGATGAAAAATTGTATCAGTCGGTTTATCACCAGGGCACCGTTTACAGTCAGGACAGGAAGACACCAGCGGGCAGGAGTTAAAGAGGTATAGCAGGTATGGAGGACCGGGGTAGAATCAACACTAACGCTCAGGATGATCACCGTCCCTACGGCTCAGGAGGCTGGGTATTCTCTCTACCTCATAGCACACATATATGCTGTAAACCTACACAATGCTATATTAAACTACTAACTGCTTTGTGATACATATGTCTTCTTTAAATACAGATATATTAATATTTAGTTAGTAGTTAAATACAGTCCAAACTACTACTGTCTAAGTAGTAAGTAATTTAATATATAAATGTGAACACAGCCTTTATATGGATGTCCTCTTGGGGTCCTGAACAAGTGATCTTTAATGTCAATGGCAGCTAGAGGATAAAGCACCAGGAAGCTACGGCTGATAGGAGATAAAGAGGGATGAAAGCAAACAGTGGCCGTCATATTCCATCTGAAGTTCTTTGACAGGCATATGACATTGAAACATGCAGTGGCTTTTTGACAACCTCTGCATCAACAAACTAGCCTGTGCACACCAAACTTCTCGCTCTAATGATTGAGTTTGTTTCCGAGTTGAATGGCTTTTTTTTTTTAACACAAAGTGGCACAATGGAGCTGTGTGATTAACTCATACACAACCATACACTGGTGCTGCTTGATCGCAAGATTATTTGCTCATGTATTCAGGCCAGGAGTGCAGTGTTTTACACCTGCAGCATAACAGGCTGATTACACAGGAGGATGAAAACGTCATACAACATGAGCATGTCAAGGAGGTCCCTATTTTTAAACCAAATGCAAAAGCAATAAGGATTAATTAAGCAGCTTAAGTCAACAGACATAAACACAGGTTGCTCTGCCTCTTGGGCAGCTATGGCACATTATCCGCAGACAACGCACAAGGCTTCCCTCTTCATTGCAAATTCAATGCACTCAAAAGTCAAGTAAAAGCAGTAACTTGCTTTGATAAGAGCCGCATATGTGATAGCATAACCTCCACCTGTATTGAAAATTCCAATGAGTTCTTGCTTTCAGTGAAGTTACCTACGTCATCCAATGTACTGCAGTTTGTTGTATGAGGCAACCAGTTTGTTTGATGTTGAAACAAGACCAACAGCCTTGCTTTCCAACCAAGAGCAGTGATTTATTTAAATAAAGGCTTACAGAGCATGTTGGCATTTTCTACAGAGCCAATGTTTATGGAAAGCACATGAAATACATGCATGTGTCGCCACCGCTTGGTGGGAGACAATGAAACCGAATTCAGGATGAATGGACATTTATAGGCAGCCTTGATGTGTCTGCCCAGGAGAGTAGTGTGTGCTAGATACTGCAGAGACTTAAACCAATTACACTCTCTGGAGATAAGATACTAAGAGAAGCCAGGCAGGTTTATAAATAGTTTGGGTCTGAAATCGAACCCGCAAGGATTTTAAGTAAAACAATCCGGACGAGGAGCAACACAAAATGGTTGCAGATTACATATTATAAAACAGTTTAATGAACATAGATCTTTCTAAACACTGTTTATACATGCAACCAGCATCATCATGATTTTTAATAGACTTACCAAATTTAGCCTTGATTAGATGAATTGTGAATCATCATTATGTCCATGCAAGGAAATTATTAGTGCAAAATGCATTGAAAGATTTTCAATGGAAAAAATGAATAATCCAACCATGGTGGCAACAATTTGCTAGGTTGTAGCACCAGCGCCTCAAGTGGAAGAGATGTTTGTGTTAAGCCAAGTCAATGTTTCCATCACATTAAGTCCATATTGACTACCTGAAGTGGGGAGAGTTGAAACACACGTACAGAAACAAGGTGAATCATTTCTTGCCTAGTCCGTACATATCCACTATATATTGATTCATGTCAGGAACATCCCCTGTGAGGAGGCTTCGTATTTCTTTAAGATTAGATGAGGGTTGCTGCTGTCTGATGGTATAAAAAAGGAAAGTACATCGAAGGTGACACTAAACATTCATGAAGACCTGCCTTAATTAACTCAGCGGTTATTTGGACTTCAACAATACAATACCTCTGACATTAAATGTATTTATTATTCTATCTTTCTTTCCCAAAGTTGGTTGCTCCCATTACTCTACAGTCGTGAAGCCAAACCCATGGTAAACTGATAAAGAGGCTGTTCATGAACTGCTCCTTTCCTGCTTTAGTTTCTTTTGGTTTCAGAAGGCAATCTGTTTGTCCTCCTCTGTGCACAATTGGGATGCATTCCTCTCCCTTGAAGGCTAGAGTGACATTTGGGTGAAATAAAGGGTAGAAATAACATCAAGCTTCGGGACACTTGAATGGCTGAAGGCGACCTGCACACAGAGGGACACATGGACGCCACCAACACGTGGCAGGCAGCCACAGTTGAATCTCGTTTACCAAAAAAACACATAAAATCCCTTACCATTGTAAAACATAGCAGAAGGCGGCAAGCCCTGCTGGCTTATCAATTTCTCACTCCTCACTAAATATTTAATCTGCTTGGTCTTCTCTCAACACACTCCCTTGGAAACCTCAACTCACTGGCGATATACTTTCTTGGTCTTCCTAACAATTAATCCCAGATAAAAGTAACGATATAACCAACAATATTAATATTTGTAACAAAAAGGTAGCAGCCCGACTTATTTCCCTATAGCTTCATCTCTGTCAAACCCTATCACTCAAGCCTCACAAATACAGACAGGCCACCTGTGGCTCAGCTGGCACAGGAAATATATATGCTGCCCTTCACTCTCAACCCTTCCTTCAAGAACCGTCGCCTTTAACTGTTTTTGCGCTCAATAATTTATGTCAAACGTCATTAATATTCAGCAGACTTCCAGCTGACCCTGCCCTGAATAGAGACTTCTTGACAGCAATGGTACTGGTGTCCTCTGCCTTGTTCTAAACTAAAGTAAAGAAATTAAGTTTGGGGAAAAGTGATCTTTCTTTCTATAAATCAATCAATGTGGACCTTCATCCCTGACTTGAAACATGGTTGTCAAGTTACGCATATGCGAATAACGTCAAATCCCAACGCAATGTATTGCATTGGCAGCAATTAACCCATGAGCCGTGAGGGGGAGAATCCTCCCAATCCGGATCTCAGCCAAGCTCAAATAAAAAACGTTCCAGAATTTGCCATTTGCAGGAAATCAATGATTATTTTTTTTCATTTTAATGTACCGGTACCTACAATTGTTCAAATTATTTTTAATAGCTCTGCAACATATGATTTATTTTTCAAGTTTACTCGAACAGTGTAAAATGAAGACTTCTAATGGGAGAATCCCGGCTGTCATTTTAAAGGGATTCCATACAGTTGCTGTTCTTCGCTGGTTGAGGAGAAGCTACCGGAGCTCAGCCCGGGCTGGTGCCAGCAGTACCCCTTGGCTATGACAGCTTGCTGGCTTACTTGGACCATTTACACATCCTCCATGGTTGTTGGCAACGCCAGGCGGCCCTTTGGGCTTTATCTGCCCCGAACACACACTGGGAATAACCAATATATCAAAACCATTTACACACATAGACTTTCAAATCAATCCACACAACTGTATTGTCTCACACTGAGACATACACACACCCTCGTGAAAGAAGGATTGGAATTGTGGCAAAAGCTAAAGCCCAAAGCACACAGCTGTGTCAGGATGAAACGCAAAATAATGTTATTTTTCCTAATAACCGTGTCCGAAATAGAGTCTTTAGTGTGCTTTTCTCCATTAAGAACGGTACGATTCTATTTGGCTTTTGCGTGGCCCTAGAAACATGATCTGTGTGGGTGGGGCTTAAGGCAGAAATGAGGGGGAAAGAATGGCCACAGATTTGAGAGACAGACACACACACTGATTTAAGCACACACAAACAATAGCCGTCAATAGATTTGAGAGAACCCCCCCCCCACACACACACACACACACACACACTTGCCATCAATAGATAAACTGATAGAAAGCAGTGTTTCCCCTACGATTTTCCAGCAGTGGTACTGAGGGGTTATATTGTACAGTGGTGCACATTGTTTTTCTGCACAGTACTGATGTGTTTGCAAAGTGCTGATCTGCACGGGCGGCGGGAGGTTGTGATCACTGATTATAGAAAGGCTCAGGTGCACACAAATGCTCTCATAGAATGGTAAGAAAATAAAGCATTGAAAAATATTCCATGGAGCACAATTTTCACATACACTCTCTGGCAAATAGTCACAGCACTAAACAACAATGAAAACAGTGAGTGTTATTAGTCACACATTTAAGGCTAGTGGGAGGGAGTCACCGGAGCCCAGGGCCTTCCCTGGGCTCCGGGGCTGTAACCACAAATGGAATTCCCCATGCCTTTGTTTGTACTAAAGATTGACTCAAGTTCATTGCTTTATCTTAGTCCATTGAATGCATTAGAGGGCAAATGTTTGCAATTTCCCTGGGATGAAAATAACCAGCTTTTAGTGCTCTGGAAGCTAATGTGATTACAGAGAGGAACTCAAAAACACAACCCCTGATAAACTTGGTTGGAAACAGCATCAGGGCTTCAATACCATTTGTTCACAGACTGTCTTCCTTTACTGATTAAAGAAAAACAGAAATTATTTTGCGCACTGTGTTATGCAATACTGTAGCATTGAGTGTTTCACCCTCCGAGGATACAACTCCAATTGTTTACGTTTAGGTTTGACTGAATGTGGGCAGAGGGCTCTTCAGCATGTCCAATTTCACATGTGAGTGAGAACAATGCGTTTTTCCGGCACATCTGATGTTATGTCTTTTCAATACAGCTCGTGATTTGAAAGCCTGTATCCTGCTGCTTGTTGAGTGGACACTTTACTGTGGGCCTGGGAACTAAAGCTGAAGATTTTAATTAATTTAATTCCCATGATTTTCTATTACTTCTGAGTGAAGTGTTCAGTTCAGTTTATGTGTGTGCATGTGTCTGCCTGAGTATGTGCGCTTGCATGCGCGTGCATGCGTGAGTGTGTTTAGCATTTGCAATTATTAGTTATGCTAATTTACTTTGATCAGTTTCTGTACACCATGCTGCTTTGGAAAGTTTCATTATTAATAGTATATTAGGAGGTATCTTTTTACAGGTCAGACAGATGTCTACAAGCACTAGTGTAGTACAAGTGGTTTAGCAGTTAGATTATACAGTCTGCTCTTTCACCTGCTTCTGTAGTCCTGCACCTTACTATAAACTATGTTGGGCTATAAAGTGATACAATTATCCACCTGATTGATTCAATAAAGTATGGTGACATCTCCGGATTAAATTGCAGAATTGATTCACCACCTCCATTAACGGCAACAACAAAAAAAAGCGCAGAAGTACATTCATCAAGGACAGCGCCTGTTTCATCACGAGATTGTTGTGAGGCGGAGGGCAACCAACTGGGAAATACCCTGATAAACTGTACATTAAGGGATGGGCAAAACGATTATTTTCCACAAATCAGTTCTTTCAGTTCCGTTCACTATCACGATTCGTTCGTTTGTTTCGTTGGTTAAGTCAGATGGTCTGTTACGTCATTTGCCAGGGAATAGGAAATTATGGAATAAATGTTAATCAACATCCATGTAGCCTACTACTTTCTAATGTTCTGACGAAATTACCCATGTTAAGTGTAAATATTAAGCATATATATAAAGCACTTTTATTTTTTTTCAAAGCTCTTCTTTTCATAAATATCCTTAATACATCATGGGGTGCAGTAAGAATTAAATGACGTCTTCCAAGTAGCACTAATAAGCAGTGAAGCACGTTAGCAAGTAGACCAAACGAGACTCATAATGGTAGGTAAAACAATACTGCATTAAATCATGCAATTGTGATGTAGAATAGAATAAAAAGAAAACATAAAGTGCTTGCATGATGTTGAAGCCTACAGCAATCGTTAGTTAACTTGTGTTAACTGGTGGTGCCTTATCATTTGTTTACCCATGGGCCATGGCAACGCGATTGCTACCTGCTCTCATTGGCTGAATCAATGAGAACGTTTTAGACTCAACATAATAAGGTCACGGGGAGACGAAGCTCTGTTCGCTTGTATATTTTATTTACGTGACCATATTTTTGCTATATGCAGAAAAAAGAATCATTTCTCTTGTTTTGGGAATCAGTTCTCGTTGTCACCTTCGGGATTTGTTCGTTCTGAGTGACCGAATCGTTCGCGACCGACCCATCATCACTACTGTACATTTGTAACATTTTTCAAAACATACCACCCTTTCAGTCTTACCTGTTATGATAGTATGTGATGAATTGTGTTCTCTACACAAATAGTTCAGAATAAGACTCAGGGCTGAGATAAACTGTGTGTGTTATCACTCTTTTCCTTTTCCTCAGAGCTCTGTATGGATGGGATAAAACTATTATTTAACTGCCTGGATAATGCAGAAATTAGGTACGTAAATGAGATTGCGTTGAGGTTAAGAGATGCATTTACTAAGACTGCTACTATCTTTAGATTCAACCATCATTTCGTATGACAAATTACTGTTATCCACTTCAAAAGGTAAAAGTCAACTTGTAACTGCTTCAATGTCTACCTTTGTACTTGCCTTGTCTATTACCTAGCTACCTATTAACTTGTCACACTCAGTCAGGTGTGTTTCAGATGCTTACAACTGAAAGATAAAAGCCATTTTGAATCAAATGGTATACCGATAAAGGGATTGATATGTACATCACAAGAAACAAATATTGAAAACTGGATATCTGAAACCCTGTTATGACCTCAACATATTTGCGCCAGTGGTCATTTCATAGTGGCTGGTATAATGCTATTGGCTATAACCAGCCTCATCGCCATTGGTCCAAATGGTGCAGTTTTTCCCCTTCCATACATCATCATCATTATGACTAAAGGAAGAGCTGCGGTCTGTAAGCCCATAACGCTCGGGCGTCCACGCACCACGATGTGGCCGGTGATAAAAAAGTTATCAATCTCGAGCTCACTGAAGCCCTCTGCAGATGATGGGTATATAACTACCTCTATTAAACTCCAAGTGACCATCGTCCTTCTTCTGCCACGATTCTTGAGAGGGAATCAGATAAGTCATACCGCGCCAAAGAGAGTTGGACAGTACAAGCTTCATGCACCAAACTTTCTGAGCGGGTACGCTTTCACAACTTGGTGAGAGTGACATGGAGAATGGAACTGTACAATAGCAGCGCGTCTTGGAAAACATCATTTCACAGAACTCAAAGAATTATTATATATTATTCAACAATTATCTTTAGCAGGTTTGATTATAGTTTGTTAACATAGTTGCTACGTTCAGCTGGATACATAGAGGCCAATTTCAGACGAGAATGTATTGATGCTTAATGAGGGTGAAATACATTTTAAAATGGTTAATAGATATTAACTATCTAATATCTGCTTTCCTAGGCCCATGGTTTATTTTCAACCAGATCCGTAGGAGGGCAAACAGAATATTAGCAATTGGAACAGGATCAGTTTCTCTCCAGTTGCTTCATTAGGGAAACTGGTGTCAAAAAACAATACCATTATGCCAAGATACTAACCAAAAGTCCTGGCGAACAGTGTATTTCATATTGCATTTAGATTATTCCTTATCAGTCTTTCATTTCAGCTTTGCCACATATTTTCTGTGTCAGATAAATTTCCTTCAACTGAGCCAGAAATAGATGTAGTCACAGTAGGCTGTTTTGATTGTTTGTTTGTTTTGTTTTGTCTTGTTTTATTTAATTTTTATTTATTTTTTTATTTTTTATTTTCCACAATGTCTTGTTTTTTAAACAATTTATGATGACTATATGCTCTGTAAGGTGACCTTGGGTGTCTTGAAAGGCGCCTCTAAATTAAATGTATTATTATTATTATTATACGATGGAGTTACGCATCTACTGCACATCCGGCAAATATCGTCACTATAATATCTAATATAGTAATCAGGAGAATGACAATACCTCTAAGAGTCACTTCATAGTCTGTTTTAAATAATATAATGGGCGCATGTCGGCTCTACCTCCCCTCCTCCTCCCCCCCCCCTTTTCTCTGGCTACACTTTGATGCAATATACTTAACTCCACATGAAGTACTTTACTTTAATGATGGTCAGTGGATTAGAGCATTTAGTGAAATTATTTCATTATGCCAATGCAGTGCAAAAGGTCAAATGATTGTCTTGAGATTTCATCTTTTGGATCCAGCAGCGCAAGGCTGCATTTCTTAAAGTAAAATGACGAGTGAAATTATGTTGAATTTTAAAGTGATGAATAAGATGACATTAACAGAGCTGAGGACAATTACACTATTGAATGAGGAAAAACACTTTCATATATCTGGATTATGGGTAAAACACAATAACTAAAAGGAAACTTGATGAGAAACATAATCTATTCAGTATAGCTCAAGGTATCCCATAAGATATCTTACTACTATATAATAGCAGGCCTGTCGGAATAGTTACACGGAAAGTTGGTCAATGCGCATGTGCCAAGCAGCCTGCAGCTCACACACACACACAGCACGCGCAAATGCACACATACAGCGCACGCACGCACACACACACACACACACACACACACAAACACACACGCTCACACACACCGCAAACACAAGAGATACATCGAGATAACAGCCCCGTCGTCGACACACTCTCCCAGCTGAGACGTTATGTCTATAGACCGCAGAAATTGCTCAAACATCACGCCGACCGGCATGTCAACAAAAAAGATGCGCAATCTCTTAAAGAGACAGCGTCCCTAATACACAACGAGAACATGAGAATAACACAGTACGGGGAATTATGTTTACAGAGTCCACCACAAGACTACACTTTGTTGCTAAAAGGTAATATTACTCTTCTCCTTGAGCCTCCCGAAATGTCTACACACTTTGTTGCTCAAAATTGTACATTACTCTTCTCATTATTGATATCCCCCCTGCCGACTGTTTTAGATGTTTTATTTTACTAATGTGTGTAGACTTTGTGTGAATGTAGGCTACTGCACACAAATGAACCAAATTTTCAGTTTCAGAAGTTTTAACTAACATATAGTAGTTGCCATGTCTCGTGCCAGTCTCGTGTTGATGACGCTTCAGTCTGCATTTGCATGTCATTGAGTCGCCACCTAAATGATAATCAGCCTGTTGCCTTTTGTTCGCTGAATGGTTGAAAAATATTTAAAATTTTGGCACTGCTTTTCAGAGTCATTCGTTGTGAAAGCTAAACGATAGGTCTCATCATAACCCTAAAAGTACACATCATACAATAAATTACAATACATGAGTTCACAGATGCACGTGTATATAGTAAGTTTTTTTTGTTATTATTATTGACAATTAGCTGAAGATTATTTCTCAATTATAATCTTTCACGGATCGATGCTTTGGATGTTGTGAATGCAACGGAATATATGATGCATCGTTGCAGCAACATTGAAGAGGATCGCGATGAGTTCTGCCCCTTCTGCCTCCGTGCTGTCTGCGGTCAAACCAAGACAAGCTACAGTGACAGCGGCCGTACTTATCCCGCCTCTTGCAAAATTAGACCCTACGTCATATACCGCACCTTGCAAGCCGACCCCCCTTAACCCCCCGTTGATTCTACTGAGGTCTGAACGTCATCGATGTCCGAATATACATGTAAAGCATCAAGGGTGAATCACCCTCAGGGTTGAATCTCCTGATATACAAATGTGGCAAAAATGTCCTTAAAAATATTATGCTTGCATCATAACGTTAAGAGAAAATTATTATGCTTGGTTCATTGAGTAATAGGTGAACCAAAATGTTATCTTTGTAACATTATAGGCAAATGTTATATTATGCGCTCAGAAATTTGTTTTATTATCGACTGGGTTTTCCACATTATAGCTATGGGTTTAAATACAACCAGAGGTTGAGCACGTGTAATACTCGCACAGAAACTCTATTGATGTCAAGGATCTTCCTTTTAAACCCAGCTCGAGCATTCGATTTATTTGAATGAAGAATAACTCTTCAATTCAGCCTTAAAACGTATACATATTTCCTGCCCTAGGATGAATTGAATGTGTGTAATGTAAAAAACGATTCACTGATTAATGCAAATTAAGGATTCCAATACTTTGGGAGATGAGCTAGCACAATTTTTTTTCAAATGTTGAAACCACCACTGAAGTGAGGAATTATAACAATTCTTTCATGCATAAAAAATGCAGCCCTTTCAGATATGCTTGCCTTGACAAATGCCACCACACACTTGCTAATATAAACCATTACAAAGTTAAAAGCGCTAAATCTTTACATCTTTAACAGGAAGCTATGACTTATTTAGAATCCAAGCACAATGTAGGACTGTTAATCTTATTTCCAGTGCACAGAGCACAAATTAATGTAACCAGGGCATCTTAAAAAGTCTTGCCTGGAGCATTCAGCTTTCTCTTGGCTGGCTATTTATATAGCTGATGTGACCACTTAAAGACCGGCCATTGGTCGCTTCAAGTGCCACATCTGCAATTCCAATAGAAGCTTCTGTTTGAGGTCTGGCCAGGCAGAAAAGTGGAGAGAAATTGGGGGAAAAGGTTAAAGATGAGAGAGAGCCCTGTTACTGCCAGATAGCACAGATGGAAAACAAGCAATTAGAGCCGTGTGGAGGACGGGCACGAGTTCTCCACTTAGACAGAAGCTCTTTCTCTCACCAAGAGTGTTTGTGTCTGCTCTGTGTGTTGTGGAAACACTGCCACCCTGCCCCAGAGTCACAGCAGAGTAAACTTTATCCAACAGACAACAGGGAAAAGTCACAAGTATCAAACAGACTGTCAGGCACGGGAAAGGGAACAGGGGAGGGAACATCCACCATGCAATTGGTTAACACAATGCAGGGGATTGTGTGGTTTCAAGTTACCTATTTTCAAGCCTTACCCTGTCTTACATTTTAAATTATAGGTTGTTGAAGCTTATGTACAAACATCCATAGTTTGGTGATTTTCACACTGCTCCAATGACTAATCTGTAGTGTGACAACATTATTGTAGAAATATCTAGCTCTACCTCTCAAGCAACAATTGAGTGTTTCTTTTCTTGATATCTTTGTTTTGAAGAGGTTGGTTCTATCGAGGAGATGCACTCTGGTTAATTTAGCTCTGTTGTGCTCTTCAAGGGGATGACAATGCCATGGCATATTCTCAGTCACCACACGGATAAGTGTCTGCCTAATTATAAATTTAAATTGGAGATAACACAAATAGTACATAACATGCTTTTGAATAAGTAGAAGATCTTTTAACCTGCAACATTTAACACGTCATGGGCATTTTCTTGATATGCTTTCCCTTGCACAGACCAAAGTTATAGCAGAAAAACAAAAGCAATGATGCCAACGTCCCTGTTTGACTGTTTGAAAGGGAGGGTTCAGAAGATATCTAACAAAGCTGCATTTAAATAGGGTTGGTTTTGGGACAGGAAAAGAGGATGAAATCTCTAAAGGAGTCAGGATTTGTGGAGAGCTGGATTTGGGATAGTTTCATTGGCCTGAGGGATCTCTGACCTGAGAAAAACCAACAATAATGTATAAAACCGAGGATCACAATGTGAGCACCTTTTCCCCTAACAATCACATTTATGCAAAACTCTAACGATCTGTTAATTTGTCGTAGATTTAACATTGATCCCCTTATGCTACATATCTCTGTACACAGTATTTTTTATGTCGTATTTTCTAGAAATAGTAATTGACCTGTTTAAAGAGATATAGCTGTCCAGCATGTAGAGGTGCGGTTATTATATGAGATTGTATCAATTATATTTTCCGTGCTCTGCAACCAGAAGAGGCTATAGTATGCTGTACTTGTCTGATGTAAAGTGCACTACTTATCGAGATATATGGAGAACATAAACAAGCCAGATCAAGTGTGGCTCTTGGCTATAGGATGGATCTGCTTACATAAACTCCAGAAGTATCCCTTTGGAGTGTATGAGTGTCTGGACAGAGGAGGGAGAATATTTGGAAAACAAAGTTCCTCCTTCCCGTGCAAATGGGGAACAGGGCTTTAGGGCACCGCATCCGTGTATGGATCAAAAACATGAATCACTCCATCATTCAATATCGCCCACGGCTGTTTGGGGGCTGAACACAGGAGGTCTCCTGCTGTGAGTGGGTATAATGATACAGGCATGGGGTCTTTGTCTGCCCAAAGTGGGTGTAGCGAGGGATGTTGTGAAGCAGGCAAGGTCTCCCTTTGTTTCTGAAATCAATAGCCCTGGTCCATTCCTACCCTGAGGGGTCACTTGCCAAAGCTAAAGAGATCTTTTAACTTTCTAAGACACCAGCAAGACCAGACCCCCACCGATGGAACATGTAGTCAAGCTCCACCAAAATAATCTAATTTCATCTTTGAAAAAGTTCAGCTAAGCCTGTAACCATCACTGTCTTTCAACAAAGCGTTCGATTTTCATTTTTAACAGAGGGGTCTTTTGCAGAATACAGACATACAGGGTCTTTCTCAGGTTGAGGATTTACAGTCTTCAACAACTCCGAGTCCTATAGTCTTCCTTTTGTAGCCCTTGCGATGTTGGAAAGATGGATGAAAGTCTTTAACATTTGAAAGGAGAGAAAAGGGGGAGGAGAAGGCTCAGCAAGGCAGTTGCAACACACCAAAGGCAACATTAAACAGACAGCGGAAGAAATAGAGAAACCCTCAGGGAAAATGTAGGAGCGGGATATAAACATAAATGTGACAGCTGTGGGGCGGGAGGGTGGGCAAAGAGGAAGAAGAAGCAAACGAGCGGTATCCTGTACAAAGAGACTAATCTAGCTGAAGATCTGAGCTCAGTTTACTGAAATCCACACAAGGAGGGGAAAAATTAAACAGGAAATAAAGCGAAAAGGGGAAGGCGGGAAAAACACAGTTAGAAGGCCGCGGTAAAACCAAATGCATGACAGCTGGAGACGAGGAAAGTCATAGAAACCCACTGAGAGGATATATAAAATGATGACATGGAAATGAGAATATGATGGGATGGATAAGATAGGAGCAACACATGAGATAACGGTGAGGTGATGTTAGAGGGAGGGACAAGACAGCAGAAATGTAACGACAGCATGGAGAAGGATGAGCAGGAAAACACTTGCATGTGCATGAAAGGACGGCAACAGTTGGTGAGAGAGAGAGAGATCTCTCTTTCAATTGACCAAATATCACAAAAAGGACAGTGTCCAGGAGCCACAAATTAATAGGGTAAATTAAAAAGGAAGGATAGTTTTAGCTCAAAAATTGCTTTTCCACAAAAATCTAGATTTTTGGAATTCATTGTCAAGTACCCTTTCAAAAAGAGAGTGTGCTTGTAAATTGACCTAGAACCAGTAAACAATGAAAAGAGGATCCTGCCAACGACAAATCTCTTTTGTAATAAAGATTTGTGCTTGCACTGTAGAGTTTGACACAAACGTACAAGCCAAAGAAGCCAGGTCAAAGATCCCTCAGACGATGGAAAATGTACGCCCACCTCCAGCTTAACACATTTCGGTCTTTGGTCTCATGGGTGCAGAAAAACAATGCTTTAAATCTGTATTAAATCTGACCGAAGGCTACATTTGTACAAGAATGGGGTCAAAGAGCGGCCGCTTTCACTTTACACTCTTTGCCAAATGGCAGAACATTGTAGGAGTGATCTTTAAAAATACAAGGCAGAGTATTACACTCCCTTGAAAGGGCTGATGTTAAGGTCAAGTGTGCTGATCATAGAATCAGCCTGGTTTGATCCCCGATCATGAGGCGATGCTCTTCCGAATGGCCGGTGCTTGAATCATTGACATTCCTCAAAACTTGGACATAAAAGGAATGTATGATAAAAAAAAAGACTATTTTAAGAGTTGAACAGGAAGAGGAAGAAAAAAAAGTCTTCTGAAACGACTGTGACATTTCAAAAGGCCAGACTACCTGAGAGGCATCGACTCTTCCGCCATTAAGGCAGCACAACACCTTCTCGAGAGGCACCTACCCGTCCGCTATGAAAGCGGCGCAATGCCTACTTAAGGCTTTAGGTATTTTTTATAAAACATCCAGACCTTTAAGTAAGCATTTAAACATATAGTACCATTAAACACAAAGTATATGTAGTTTGAGAGAGTTCGGTGGTGTTGAATAATAGAGGGATAATAAATAATTACAATAATACCAATGATAATATCATGTCAGGTATATTTCACAATGGCAGTTGCAAATTGCTTCATGTGGATTAAAAGAAGGAAGGCCTTACAGTGCTTAAGGTGTGATAAAATAACTTGAATCCGGAATGTTTTTGGAAGCACGCATCAGAAGCCATGAATATTAGGTTGTGTGGGATATTTGCCAAAGATTAGTTAGTATTCTGGCTGCAGCTGTTTGCACTTACTAGAGGCATTATAGTTGTAAGAGCCAATATGCCAATAATTGATTTATAACAAATATTTAGCTTAAAATTATAAAAAAAATGCTACTAGTAATTTTATGTTAATTCATAATGTGTAAAACTGTTAAAATGCATACTTTTGTGAGGTATAAATGGTAAATATGTTATTCTCTATGTTTTGGGATTTTTACGTAATGACGTCAGTGTATAGTTATAACGGTAACGGCGGTAACGTAATTCAGTTTGGAGTTTGACATTGATGGAAGCTACAGTTTTTTGACCGTGCGTAAGACCGTAGTTTATATCGTTGAAGACGTGCATTTTGTTTGAAGACTTTCAAGTAAACATTTAAAAACAAAGGAACATTGTCTTGTCTTTTCGCCGTGTTGCAAACGCTGTTAGCTGACTCCAACAAGTGGTACAGAGGACGAGTAGGAGTGAGACGGAGTGCCACTATAGTAGTGATGAATCATTGAGACAGGTAAGAACAGAATAATTACAATAATCTAGCCTGGATGAAGTCATGCATGAATGCTTCATGTTAGAATCCACAGGAGGAATGTGAGGATGATTTGGTGAGCAAATTATAATACGTCACTTTTTTCTGTATTTTATTAAGAGATTTTACCCTAACTTGCTGTCACTAATTGTATCAAAAACAATAGAGATGCCTAATTAATATAATTAAAAAGGCGGCAATAGCAGTAAATGTAGACCAGTCACGACACAGGGCAGAGGGTGACAGAGCACGAGGGATCAACATGAATTGTGGCCACTCTTAAATGTATGAGGCAGCAATTAGATACATTTGACTTGTTACCAGTCCATTAATCGAGTACCCCATATAATTTAAAGGTTTGGAGTCTCATTTCTACTTCTATGTGTATCATCAGATGGCCAACTCGGTGTCGTGCAGCCATGCCCTCGTCTCTGGTCCTAAGTCAAATAGGCAAGCTTTTGAGGGTGGGCTGTATAGGGGGCAGCCGGTGATTATGTGCTCGGCAGTCTGTTCAGGTTCGCCACACTCGCATTCCGCACTGTCCGATAGGCCCCACTAGCATGGTTCTACCAGACTCTCGTACTTCACTTCATTTCATTTCATTTGTACAGAGAGTCTGGACCTAATCAATTGACAAACGTTAACTCACTAGAAGGCGGGTGTCTGTTGAAGTTTAAAATGATTGGATCTGCCCAGTGCCACTCTGGATCTGCCATAACCAATCGCTAACGTTTCGTTGTGACGTATGTCATGCGCCGGGAATCACGCGCAGGTTGTACACAAACCAAACACCTTGCGCGTCTGCACAAAAATGTCCGTCAACGACAGCTGCAGGTTTTGTTCGTCGAATTTAATTTATCAGGGAAAAATTGCACATTGTAAATCAATATTTTATAGTAAGGCCAGAGATGATGTATGCAGTCAACTTTCGAAGCTGGGTCTAATCGTTGACAACACGCCATCGTCATTGTTCTCAGACACGCCCTCTGTTATATTATTAAGTTTGAAAAAGTCAGGCCCCAGGAGTAGGAATATAATTAACCCCTAATTATTCTGGTTTGCTGTACATGGTAGTTACAATAAATTAGCATCAGCCAAACTAAGTAATCCAGAACATTAACATTAAACATCATAGCAGTTAAAAAACAAATAACAATTAAAAGGCAAACCCAACGCAACTCATGTAGTTCCCGTTTACAGGCCTTCTATCACATGAATTATACCAATATCCCATAAAATAAAACATTATCTGTTAGTATGAAAGAAAGTAAAGAGCTAAGAGAATGTTTGTGCTTACACAGTTCCTGAATGCTTGGTGGCTATGTTTGAGCAAACTGCAATGACACCTTGCTGATCAAACGGTTTTGTGACGGTGTATGTGTGATGGTGTTACATCTGGATTGGGTGCACAGAGGTGTCCTTTCCTTGAACTTATTGAGGTAAGATTTCGGCATCACATGTTTTGTATTCATGCATACGGTATTGCTCATGTTGTCCTGTTCTTTTAAGTAGCAAGCTCCTTAAAATTGGCTATTCAAGCACTCCCACTAACACCAGAGGCACCAGCGAGGATGTGGAGAGAACACACAGCAAGCAGAATGACCAAATAGAAAATAGGATGAATACTGGAGCATGTGGAATCATGGAAACTTACTGGAAACCTTACTGCGCAGTAGATACAGGATTCATGGCTGTACAGAACTGAAATATTGACAAAATTGGCAAGCTCAATAGGCTACTGAACAATGCAGTGTATAGCCTATTTCCATTGCAAACTGCAGCATGATTACCTAAAACCAAACTGATTTACAGTTACTGCTCAATCAACTTTTTACCCTATGCTCAATCAACTAAAAAACAATGTTAATCCCAGCCTCAAGTACGGATGGGTATCGTTTGGGTTTTATCCGATACCGGTGCCTTCTCCGTACTTTTTAAACGGTTCCGGTGCTAAAACGGTTCTCGAACCGGTAAAAACGAAACCGCACACACTTGCATACATGCACGACTTGTTATGAGTTTCACATTAAGCAGAAAGTCAGCGACGCTGAGTTGAAGTTTAGGACACACACGCTGTCACACACGCTGTTGAATGGCAACGGATTTTGCTAGCCTACTTGATATGCAAGATTCATGGTTGGCATTAAATTACTTGACTTAAACGAAGAGGAAAGGCTGCTGTGACTGCAAAATATTTTTTTTACATTAAAAAATAAAAATTACAAATAATAATAATTGTTCGAAAGCAGGCAGGCAGGCAGCTATGCTGCTCGCGTTTAGCCTTGCATGCAGGGTGGGGTTTAAAACATTACTGCCAAAGTCATATGGGGTAATATAACGCAGGTGCACAAGGCAGCCACAGGAGACGCCGACATTGTTATCAACCGCTCAGTATCGCACCGAATTAATTCCCAAGTTTTGAAAAGAAAAGGAATAAGCGACTGTTTACTTGGTTTTGAACAGATAGTTTTTGATGCATGCATCGACTTTGAGTTTGTTTGTTACTTTGAACTCACATACGATCGCAACACACACACACACACACACACACACACACACACACACACACACACACACACACACACACACACACACACACACACACACACACACACACACACACACACACACACACACACACCAACCTGTCGATCTTCAATCAAAACAACATCAAGTAAGTGATGCCGCAGCGCGTTGAAAAGTCCGTCCCGAGGCGCCAATAGGCTTTATGCTTTATATGTTTTAAAGCCGTGACACACTCTTTCACCAGTTGGCCTGAAATACCACGCCTATCCGTCATGGACCTAAAGTCGCAGTCGTAGGCCCTACCATGCGCGTTTAGAAGAGCAACATTGAGAAGGGTCCCGTCTCAAACAGTGACCCGCGGCGTTCCGAACGTTGTGTAATCAAATACATCGGTATCGTGGTATATAAAAAAATCATATAACGAAAATACACACCGTTATTCGGTGCGAACCGGTATACCGCCCAGCACTAACGCAATTTGACGCCGCAACACCATGGGGGTGGGGCAGGGGGCGTTAAAAAAAGTCTGGCAACGTTATGAGGCACCGAAATGTGCGTTCTTATTCAATCTCGGTACTACCGTTCACGTTAGAACCGGTGCCCTACTGGAACCGAGTTTCGGTGCTCAACCCTATCCTCAAGTGGCTTAATGCTTTTATTAAATGGTTACTAACTGTAACTATAGACTACCTCGTAAGATAAAAAACAACAACACAGTAACATAAAATGCAGTAATGTGGAACTAACTTTTGGTTCTGGATTAGAATATGATTGTTTACTTAGTGCATCTCTCCATTCTTAATCACTTTGATATTTGAGCAGTTAAACTGAATCAACATGGGCCATGACTATTTAAGGGTTCATTTGAAAGACTGGTGAATGTTGGTAAGAATGTAAATATGAAGCCAGAAATATAGCTGGCAGAGCAGATCTTGGAACCGTGTTCCCTGTTGGCAAAACCAAATCCAAGAGGAAACAAAGCAATGTGTGTCTGTTATTCGTGAAGTTATGTTTAATTTTGGATAAACAGTACACAAACTGTTCAAATGTCCGCAATAAAAATATTTATGAGGATAATAACCGTGAGAGCAGTTTACACTCACTGCTGCTCTATTGCCAGACATACTGAGGCAGCTTTTCTATGGGAAAAACCACACAGTGACGTGACTAATTTAAGTGTTTCGGTTCATTTATATTAGAGAAGACCAGGGGAATCAGCATGCAGAAGCTTAGTCACATGACTGGGATGTGATTCTGGCCGCCAAATGTAAGAATGAAAAACATGCTGCCGCCACACAGTCTTTAATTACAGAAATGGACCTCTGACAGACCCTTTTGTGACCTGGTTTATTCCCTGGAGAGGGCAGACACACACACACACACCTTTTTTGACCTGGTTTATTCCCTGGAGAGCACGCACACGCACCTTGCAAGTTTATCTATATCAATGATGAGAAAATGATTTAGCTGCCACTATACCTCCCTCCAGGCTCCTCCTCACCTTGCTCCTTTCATGTCTCACACTTTTTTTATGCTGCCTATAGCCTGTGTGATTTATGATCCAATGAAAACTATTTACATACTACCATTAGGCAAATTATGTCAAGAGGGGTGCTGGATATGCAACCCCAGTGTCAGTTCAGTCCCTGGCCTGGATGGTCAGCTCGGATTCAGCCAGCCAAAACGCACACTGATACACAAATCCCCAACTACATACATCTGTGAGAGCAGAACAAACACAGAACCGGGAAACGCGTGGTTTCCTGCTCCTTTCCAGTGTTGTCATTGACCTAGCTAGCGGCTATCCAAGATACCAGAGGTCAGTTAAAGGCAGGCCGCGGTCTGGGGCAAGACCAAGATGTGCCCTGTCCAGACCCGGACGTATTACTGATTTATACATTCATGACGGAGGGGTGATAGTTTTACTGGATCAGCTTTTCTAGCCATTATGACACTGGTTTATCGACCCAGGAATCTCATAGACCAATTGCATGCGTAGTAAATCAGCCCAGGTGATGCTACTCAGCTAAACAAATCGATGCATTCCGATAAGCGTTTTGAGGAGAGTTTGTAAGTGAGACACAGAAAACAAACAGGGGAGGGATGAGGTAAAAAGTTATTAAGCATGGTCAAATGTAAAATGTTCTGCTGTCTACTAGGCCTGCACGATAAATCGTTAATAAAATCGCGATCTCGATTCGCCCGTGTGGATTTAAGTTTAAAATTACTTCTTTTTTTTTTAAGCCTTCATCTACAGGTGTGTGGAGTTGGTTCAGTAGTTATAAAAGGCCATCAACTAAAGACAAAGTGCTGCTATATGTACAAAATAAATCAATCCGTTTTTGATACTGCACTTTAATCAGTTATAAAGGGCCATATGAAACGCAACGTGCTTGAGGTGCAAAAACACAATGTTTGGTTTTGCTTTTTTTTTTGGCATGGTTCATGTGTGCAATAAAAAAAAAAAGCAGAGAATCGTGATATCAATTCTAAGCTAAAAAATCGTGATTCAAAATGTTCCCCTGATTGTCTACCTTTTTACAGGTAGACAGTGTTTACCAGAACATCTAGAACATGGTGCGGCCCTATACATGTGTATAATGCAGCGTTTCCACTGCCAAAAGTGGGCGTGACCCGGACTTAGCTGTACCCATTTTGGCCTCGTTTTCAGTACTCCTCCGTTGGGGTACTGAAAACGCGACGAGACGCCTGAAAGGGTCCCGGGAAATTCTAGCTACACACCCCCTCCGTTGATTGGTCGACAGAATCATCACTTCGGGGCGACGTGGGGATAAAAACAAAGAAACAGTAGCCTTGAGGTATTATTCTTTACAATTAACATGTCGCGTATAACGCTTGCTTGGGTGAACAAGGAGGCGGAGACGTTCGTCTGCATTCTTGGGGAGGAAGACGTTTACGATGTTTACGTAGCTGCCGCGGTGATCGATATCCGGCCTATCTTAAAGGGTACTGTCGGCGGTGGAAACGCGACCTCGGAACTGAGCTGGGCTATACCGCCCCTACCGCACCTTTGCGAACCGAATCGTTCCGCGCCCTGCAGTGGAAACGCGGCATTAGATGGCCCTGAAACCACTCCAGCCCAGATTTACAATCCTGGCAGGACGAGCACACTTCTCCCTCTGAACCAGAGAAAGCGGGGGTGCAGGATATAAGAGGGAAAGAAAGAGAAGGAGTATGCAAAGCTGTTCAACTTTTACAATGTGTTGAGATGGTCAAGCGATAGCCTTTTTATTTAATTTTTCCAAAATATAGCACTTTACTTAATGCATAACTAGCTGCAATTTATTTGAAATGCAGCCCTTATTTTACTTGAAATGAGAAACATATGCCTGTTTCCAATGTGCCATGAGCTACTACACTCTCTTGTCCAACAGGGAGGAAGCAAACATCTCAAAATCCCTTTTTCCCCTATTTATGTTTCATACGCAACACAATTAACACATCCAGTACAAGGCTACTAGCCATGTTTAAATAATGGACTAGCGATGAATTATGACCTTCATAAGCTTGTTATTCATAACTTCTCTAAGTAGGCTAGGCTAGACCTGTAAGCCAAAAGGAATTATTAAATCAGCATTATATCTGCCAATAGACAATAAAGCAATAAAGCGAGGGCTACATTTGGGAAAATATCAATCTGGGAATTCGATCTTTCATTCAATTGAGGATTATCTCAACAACAGCAAATTCAAGTTATGCCGAAGGTCATTCTTTTATTCTGCACGCCCCCAGATCAGCAGCAGTTGGAGAAATTCAGAAAGTGCAATAAAATAATGTTAAACAAGCGCTTAGGATGAGGCTATAATTGAGGTTAATATTTTGATCCACAAATATAATGGTGGATTTTTTTCTGATTGAATCCTTTACTATGTCACTCACACACAGCAAATTAATTGATATGCAGAATCTTTATTGAAATGCTCATTTGAAAGATGTATTCATATTATAATAAGCTGTTAACAATATAACCTTTTTTTTCTTACACGATCCGTTCATTCAGACAATTTATTGTTTGTTTATCCTTGACAAAAAATGTAAATATGCCATAACATTGGACACTGTACTAATTTGCAATACATACTTAGATTTCAGGCCAATCTCTCAGCACCCACCCTGCCCACCCACACCAACCAATATTTACATATCTTTACCATCTTTGAGTTAGGGAGCACAAAGCTCTTCTGTAAATGCTAACCTTCATCATTATCAACCAAGTGTTTAATTAGCTCCTCTGTAAGCAGGTCAAACCTGATTAAAATCAGTACCTGGACGGATACAGAAGCAGTATAGCTCAATGTCAAATTAATAAAAATGCAGACATAGAAGGAAAAAGCTTGTTACTTTTCAATTCCTTTGTTTAGTGAGTATGTAAATTAGGCTTGGGTGAACTTATTTCCCAGTTCTCATATCAGCCAGATAAAGAGAACACCTGTTTCATTAGAAATTTCAAAGAGGAGGAAAGCCTCTGGGAATCCAGGAGACGCGTCTCAGAACTCTGTTGCCTTCTTGCTGGTTGGTTGATTCTTTCTACTTTCAACACCTCATGTCGGTTTAACAAGATTTGATCGGAGGGGGGGCAACCCCCCTGGTTGTTCAGCGAAGCAATGAGAAAGTTGAATGCACGAATTACTGTGGGGAAGTACTGTGAAGATTACAGTAGGCGTGGCGTGCTATTCTGTGGAGGGTATTATTGAACACTATGATCAAGGCCAGAGAGGACTCTAAATGGATTACAGGACCTAAACATTTATTGCTTTATTTGACCAATATTGGCTGATGTGTGCCTTTTTTTCACTTAAGAGAAATGCATTGTATAGCTAAAGAGCTAAGGGAAACATATTGATCAGGATTGATGACGAGTAAAGCTCAAGGGAGTTCACGAATACTACAGTTGATGTATTGGTAAAAATAAAAGCAACAGTGCAAAAGCGACTATTTGGTGCACTTGGGTATTCATCTCCAAGATGGAGGTGATAAGACGCCTCTGCAAGAACCAAATAATTGTCCCCTGTCCTTTTTATTTCCTCAGTGCTATATGGCTTATAAAATGCTGAATTGCTTTAGATTAGATTTTTTGGAAAAAGGCTAATGACCTCTCACTTGACCCCTCTTGGCAATCTCCCCCCCACTTAATCTTGAATTGATCAACTCTCATTCAATAGGCTATGCAACAACTCCTGACTCATCCTTTATGTCCCTGAATGATCATTCTGTACCACATCCAAACAGATAATTGTTCACAATCAACACCTGCCTGCAACTAACTAATTTGGGACGCTTCAACCAGATTTATATGAAAAACAATAAACACTATAATACATAAAAAAAACACAACCCATGCTCCATGCTAAACAGGACTATTGCTAAAACCATACATGATTAAATGTTGTATAATAAGAAAAAAACAGTTAGAAACATGCCTTTCATCCAGAGATACTTTGAATCCTAAAAGGTTGTTGAACTCTGGGTTTATGATTTCCCTGCTCATTATTCCCAACTTGAGTCCGGCTTTGGCCTCTATCATTAGGAATCCAGCTTCTTCCTAGACACTTAAGTGGTAATAAACCTGACGGCCAAAGCCAAACCACCAATCAATTAGTCCCCTCTGCTCCATCTCTTGCTCTTAGAGTGTGATTACACCACATTTTTCCCCAACCTCATCCCATATTACCTCATTATCACTTTCTTACTTCAATAATGTAGCATCAGCGTCTCTTCTTCATTCCTTGTCTGCAGTTTACCCTGAAACACTTTCAACAACGGATCCCCCCCGCCAAGATCTTCCTTGTTTAGTTATCTTTGGAACAAACAGCAGATACATACTCACATCTGATCAAAATTACACTGCTTCTAGGGTTCCAGCTGAACTCTAAATGGTTATTGTTAAAGCAACTTTAATATCGAAATGAGAATAAAACTAACTTTAATGCAGAGCTGCAAATCAAACAGTGGGGAGGATATTCTTTGCATATGATGAATAATAATTTGCAAATTAAAAGATTGTGTTGATTGCTGGTAAATGTGGAAAACACTTGTATGTTAATGTAAAAACATTCTCAGAAGACCAGTCCAATTCAATCATTGCTCAAATCATTACTAAGATGAAAAACGCAAAAAACAATCACTAATTTCCTATTTGGAGATATCTCAGCGCAGCCTGCGTCCTTTGGCTAAGAAGAATCAAATTAGCTTGAACTTCAGATATTACATTTCTGAGCAAATTCAATCATGCCGTTTGAAACAAAACAGAGAGAGGAAGCGAAAAGAAATAATGGGAATGAAGATTGAAAAATCACTTGGACATGTAGGGATGCTTCGATCTGGCTTTTAAGAGTTAACACATTTACTTACTTAGTGTCTATATTATTGTCAATTTTCATTACTAATCAGGTTAATTTTCATCTTCAGTAGACGAAACCCAATAATCTGTATGAATTCAGTCGCAGACAAAGTAGTACAGAAAGAGTGAAAAACAGTCAAACTATCTGAAAGCTCCTCCCTCAGTTTACATGACATGCACATGTGTTTCTTGATCTTTCCCAGAAATCTTTGACAAAATGCAACATGCTAAATATGTCCTTAATGTCATCCCTAGTCATGATATAGCCCGCCTAGGACTGCAACCTAAGACCAATTCATCGAAAAACTGCGACTACCTTTTATTCACTTGTTGTGTGTCTTTTAAGGCTGTCGTGTATCTTTGGGATAACATAGTAAGAAAAGAGTTCCATGTTTAACTGAGTCGGCCACACAGCCTGCTTAGACTTCCTTCCATGTAAATACCGGAACGTCAGAATAGATTAGCTGGGTGGCTAGATACCGCACAGCAAAAATATCTGATATCATATTATTAACGAAAGCAAGATTAGGCAGGGAAAGACCAGTTATACATCCATCTTCTACATGTTTATATCCTCTTGTACCAAATGTGGGTCAATTGATGTCATCAGAGACAGGGTTTGTGAACAAGGGATTGAGAAATGATCGTGTAATAATTAGGATATTAATACATTTTCCAATATTCAAGCGAAGCCAGCCATCCCAAATAAAAGATCTCCAGTGGTTCACAGCCCTTTGGGCTTTGCAACAAGCATAAACAAACCATTAACTACTCTGAAACAAATACCATTCATCAACAAACAACACACATGAGCTAAATGTCCCCAATTTTACTAAAATATTCTAGTATAAACATGCATTGATATTTGAGGGACTTTTTTTTACCCATGTTTCACTTCAGCATGCATGAGCCGGAAAATAGCCACCAATGCATGGGTGATTTCCATAGCAATCAGCGGCCACTCTCCTGCTGCATATCTCCCATCACCAGGGGATAGGCCTGCTTGTTACCCGCTTGCCTTGAGATGTTGAAAGGCAAGGTAGGCTGACTGTCCTGCCCCTGGAATGCTAAGGAGTTCTGGTGTCTGCTACTCTACGAGATAGATCTATATCTATATCTATATCTATATATATATATATATATATATATATATATATATATATATATATACACACCTCAAATTTCTCGAAAGATTTGCATGTGAATTCAATTTGGGATCCTGCACATATTTGCAACACATTTGATTGAAAAGGCATGCTAGGCCTTTTATTAGAGGCATTTTTTGTCACAGTTGTTGCAATTCTTGTCATATATATATATATATATTCTCGGATATCTATGGCTGTTGCAGGCCTGTAAAATGCCCTGTAATTCAGCCCAAATGAAATGATTGGCCTGTCTGTCTACCTACCTACATGAATGACGGAGTCATCCATGCAAGTGTCCTAGCTTGACCTTTTGCTCAAGCTAGTGAGCCAGTCACTTGTTTTGGGAGTGGCTTTGGACGGAGCCCTGAAGGGATGGGTTGTGATTATTTGGTTGGATAGTTTACAAAAAGTATTTTTATCTTTTTTTTTTATCTTCTTGTTTATACAATTTGCCTACAATTCCTTTAATATGGATTATTTATACAATAGTTTAATACTTAACCTATAAAAAATATTTCCCCTAAAACCTATGTTTGGAGACTACACAACAGCCAAAGGAAAATTGCATTTGCTTCACTGCCAGAGGTCCACTACCGCCAGTGTATCTTCCACGCAGCCCAACAATGGCTCCTTAAACAGTTATACCATGAGTGGCGAAGACGGAGCAGCCTCAAGAGGCTTTTTCTTCCTCTGTATAAAGGCAATGCTGGGAAAGCGATCACATTTTTCAGTAGCATGGCTTGCAGAAACACCGACACTAAGCATGGAAAAAAGGCCACTGTCAACCTTAATCAAGATAAAAAACAGGCTTTAGGCCTCAGTCATGACACTTAACACATGGGCCATTAGTGCAGTCACACAAGCATGCACATACGGTTACACAGACGCACATGTACTCAGAGTCAAGAGGCCAAAGACAAGTTGACTAATGTCACGGGAATATGGCAGTAAAAATATCCGTCAACCAAGCAAGGCTTCACTCTCTGGCAAAATATCCCTTAATATTATAAACACACAATACTTACGATTGTTACGTTTAGTTTTCCAAACATACTTTGTCTTCGTCAAACATTCGTCAAACATTTCATTATATTTAATTAAATAAATATAGGATAATAACTACAATTAAAATCCCCAGTGTAGCAAACAATGACACGATAGCCATTTGATGTTAATCATGCTCCAATTGTTATATTTGATACTCAATTATGGCTCTACTTAGAAAAGATAAATATAACACATTGAAGAAGGCCCCAAACTATTAGAGCAATAAAACATTTCAGAAATTAAACCCTGATTATCTACAACAGTCTTCGCAAAAGATGGGTTCATGATGAGTTTGTTTTGAAACACAGTACAAAACCTATGGGAATCTTTTTTAATCACAAATAAACGATGACATATAGTTCCCTGAACAACGAATCAGATAAATAAGGCATTTTAATGACAAGCCCACTCTCGGATATGGAGCCAGAACATTTAGAGATATGTGTAAACATCCTACCAAAATCACTCCAATTCCCCATTGACTGAGCATGGGTAGAGAAAGAGAGACGCAATGAGAGAGACAGAGGGACAGTGAGAGAGAGACAAACAGAGAGCAAGCGAGAGAGAGACACAAACAGAGAGACAGCGACAGAGAGACAGAGACAGACAGAGAGAGAAAGCGAGAGAGAGACACCCAAAGAGAGAGACAGAGAGACAGAGAGACAGAGAAAGAGAGAGAGAGAGACACACACATATACAGACAGAAAGAGAGACATTGCAAGGATTACATGTGATGGCTAAGTAAAGTTTGAAATTCCATAAGTCACCCGCAAAGTGAGAGGTTTTTGAAAACATCTGCCCCAGTTTTTATTCATGGATAGAATGGATCTATCCATGGAGGCTCTCTAGTGAATTGTTGAAATGAATAAGCACTCCATAAGACCCTCAAATTCAGCATATCATTCACACATAAAAACTGGCAGGCACTAACGTGTGAAGTGGACAGAATGCCAAACGAGTAGAAAACTGCATAAAGTAAACCACCCAATAATTTACAAACTTGAATATACTCTGGTGATTTAAGGTTTGATGCGGTCACCAGAGTTTATTTTAGAGCGTTTGTGTTCAATACAATTTTTTCTAGGTTGGAGTTTGGATTTGAAGGTTCAATAGTTAAAGTAGCAACTCATTGAATGTAGGTACTAAGTATTTTGAGGTTATACAATGAACACGCAGAATTGGGAAGAAAGATTGTGCGAGGAAAATGCAGCTCGTGAAACAACACGTGCTCCACTGAGACTGAGGGGGCATTGGTATATATAATCAACATGCACTTTTACAAGTTGCATTGAGTATAAACTACAAATACTAACTTAACCATCAATTGAACCATTGAACCATTGCAGCACATTGGCCTCGAGGTTTGCGGAAAAACCCTTGCTCAGCGGCCAACATCGGAACGGCAAAATAATTTGCTGCTGGACACAGAAAGCCTTGATGTGTATCAGGAAAAACTAGAAATTTGTTTCAATATTATTCGAACATCACGTCAGATTTATAAAAAAGAATTACGCCCCGTGCCCACTACCTCCGTCAGTTGACCGTTGCCCATTGACTTTGAATGGGGACGGACGCGCAATGCATTGTGTATCCGTCCGTTCAGTTGGAGCGTTCGCCACTGTCAGAAAGTTGAAAAATGTTCAACTTTTTCGGCAGCGACGGTTCCGTCATCCAATCAGATCGCGTATGCAAATGTAGGCACTGTGACGCGACTCGGGCTCTGACGATACTGGAAAGCGGGAAAGCGGGTCATCTTGCCTCGCAACAAGCAGGAAGAAGCGGGAAGAACCCGGCGAAGCGATTTGATTGGCTGACGGATGCCTCTGCAAAGACTACTCCCCCATCCGTCAGCCACGCCTTCCCACGTCCGTTGACTGACGGTGCAGTGGGCACGAGGCGTTAGGTGTTTTATGTTTGTCTCTTCCCACCCAGAGGAATGGTGGTTTGAGGAAAGGCAGAAAGACATGTAGCATGTAGCACAGGACCAGGGGTCGGATTCCAACCTAGGTCGATAATACCAGGATCCTCTCCTATGGGGTTAGCTCATTAGTGGGTTGAGCCACCGGTAGGTGGATACCTGAAAAGGTCTCCCAGAGCTATAGAAAGTCATCTTTATGCATGTAATGTCATGGTATGAGCAACGCACCAGCTTTCAGGCTACGTGTTGTGAATTCTCAGTCAGCAGTCTTTACCTTGTCTGTTTACTTTTTGTGACACCTCTCTTACCTCGTTGGCATCTAGCTAAAAAATGCAAATTAGTGGTGTAGGCACAGATTATTTTTTAATTGGTTTAACATTATAGACCAACTCAAACGTATTTGCTTAAAGGTGCCATGGCATGAAAATCTCACTTTATGAGGTTTTTTCTAACATAAATATGAGTTCCCCTAGCCTGCCTATGGTCCCCCAGTGGCTAAAACTTGCGTTCGGTATAAAACGAGCACTAGGTGTTCTGCTCGCCTTTGAAAAAAAAGGAGGCTCAAGCGCGCTGATTTGGAATGTGGTTTCATACGTCGTCACATAGCATCTAAGCTCCTCCCCTTACTCTGCCTGGCCCGCCCAGAGAATTTGGCCCGCCAATGAGACATGACCGTGCGAGCGCCACATGTGTGTGTGTGTGTGAATACACTCACTGTAACGCAAGTGTTTCTTGTCGGTTCTTTGACGTCTCTTGTATTTCCACAACGAGACTGTAGTGGGGGTTATCTCAGCCATGGTTGAGAAGGAATTGTGGGAAAGGAACTTTGGCTTTGACTCCCTGAAGTACATGAACTGCGACATGCCACCGGTTGCTGCGAGGCACCACCGCCGCGAAGCACCACCGCTCTGCAGCGGGCAGCCGGCAGCAGGCAGCGCGCGGTTCAGTCTACTTCAGATTGATGTGAAAGTGGAGGAACCAGAGACGTCGGAGAACCCGACAAAGTCGTTAGTGATTCATAATATCGTCTGGAGGCACACACAGCTTTTGGCCGTAATAATATGTATTATATGATATAGATATCTAGTAGGGGTGTAACGGTACACAACAGTCACGGTTCGGTACGCACCTCGGTTTTGAAGTCACGGTACGGTACAGGACGGTTCGGTTCATAGTTATGGTGAAAAAACGGATTGCTTGACAGAACGAACATAAGTTTAATTAGTAACGAATTAAACACAACAGTTTTAGCTGTCAGTATGAAACATACAAATAAAATGTGTAACAAATATAAAAAAAATACTGCAGCAATTCTCCAATAACCCTAACATAAAATGAATGAAAAATCCAGTGTTAATGCTCAGTCTAGGCTCTTTAAGCTGGTATGTAAACAAAGAGTATGTAAACTTTAAGGGTTTAAAGAAAATATTCCTGCAGCTCTCTAAAGCTCTGAAGTTCTCATAAATATAAATATCAATCATTAAATAAAAGTGCAACTGCAGCCTTAACTTAAATCACAGCTAATGTATTTTATAATCTATTGGTGTTTTCATTGCCCCTCGTAGGTCAGAGGCAATGAAAACACCAATAGACCTGGTGATGGCATTTGCCCGTTCTGAATTCCCAGACAGGTGTAGGGGTTGATTAAATAGTGTAGGGAGCTGGGTTTGAACGGTTTGAAGAACTTTTTTTCATTTCGCAGCGGTGACAGTAACACCTGGATGGTGCTGTCCATCAGCACCATGAAAATTTTGTGCATGTTCGATGTGTTTTCCATTTGCTTAGAGACGATCACTGTTGAACAATGTCTGCACACAGCTTTCGACTTGTCCACTCGTCTTTCCCCATTGTGATAATTAACCTGGAATCCAAAGTTCTCCCACACTTGGGATTTAAATGACAGGGGGGCATCTTCAAGCTCCGGTTTTCTGTTGTCGCTCGCCATTCAGTTCGCTCTCAGTTCGCTAGTAGACATCAATCCACACACAGTCGCGATCGCGCTCTGCTACTGCTACTGCTACTACGCGGAGGTCGCGCACGTGCAAGCCGAGCCTAATAAGGCTAAACGGTCCGGGGGGAACTCCGACTTCAAGTTTTAAGTTCGGCACCGCAAAACAAGCCTTTACATTCGCCATATTAGCACTATGTACGCCACATTTACGGACAGCGGTACACCTCTGTAACCGCACCGAAGTGCCTGTACCTCGACGGTTCGGTTCAAATACGTGTACCGTTACACCCCTAATATCTACGTATGTATTATATGATATTATTTAGATATAGAGCTCCAGGACTGTAACGCAAGTCTTGTACACTTCCTTGTTATTTGGATAACCGTTCTGCTTTTGGTGTTATGGCGCGTAACACGTCGGACTCACGTCTTTGGTATTTCTACAACGAGACTCGTAGTGGGGGTTATCCCAGCCATGTTTGAGAATGAATTGGGGGGAAAGGAACTTTGGCTTTGAATCCCTCAAGAACATAAACCACGACACTGAGGAGAAAGGGATTGTTGGCCACAAATGTCTCCCGCTTGAGCCCCGCTTCCGAGGGAGCGCTACCGAAGGAACCACCGCCTCAGTGCTGCAGGAGGCGGAGGTGCCTAAGCGCTGCCCGGCATCAATCCCAGTGTTTCCCCTACCATTGTTCAGGCCTGGCGGGCCGCCAGGCCAACGAGCGCCCCCGCCAGGCCAACAACCGGCCAAAAAAATGAAAAGAAATGAAAAAGAGAAAAAAAAAAAAAACTTTTTTTTTTTTTATTATTATTATTATTAGCCATAATATCATAACCATCCAAGCTCACCACCAGCTATCTCAATATGTATTGGTGCTTTATGCTCCTGTACATGAAATTAGTTTATATTAAATCAACTTTGTTTTTAGAAAAACACTGTTTATTCTCCGGCAGAAGAACTATACCATGAACCGATCGCGTAAATGCGACGTCTGATTGGTTCAGCCCGCCGTTACCATGGACATTTTTACCGCCCCCGCGAAACACTAGCCTCGTTCTTTATATGTCCATAACTTAACCAACTTGTGATGGCTAAGCAAGTGTTTTATTTGGAAATAACCAACAAATACTCTAGCATCCCGTGAAAAATGTATAACAAATCACACCATCAGCTCTTACCACCGGGCCTAAAAAAAAATTCTAGGGGAAACACTGAATCCCTTCCATGTCGCGGTTCAGTCTACTTTAGATTGATGTGGACGTGGAAGAACCAGGAACGTCGGAGAACCCAACGCGGTCGTTTGAGATTCATAATATCGGCTCACATAGCTTTTGGCCGTGAAAATATATATTATATGATAAAGATATCTATGTATATGATATTATTTAGATATAGAGCTCCAGGACTCCTGTGTGTTCTAGAATATTTACAGAACACGGCGAAAGGCTGTGTGCGCCTCGCCATTGCGATACATCCACTGTAAACAGAGTGCATGGTACCGTGGATGCAAGCTGCTCAGGGCCACACCCCCACCCTCCTCCTTGACCCGCCTCGCTCCTCCTCATTTGCATTATAGCTACAGACACCAAAACAGCGCAATTGGGGGAAGCTCAATGTGCGACTGGCTCGGAGTGGCTGTAAATCTGCACCACGGCTGAAATTTGGGAACGTCTTCGAATACTGTGTTAGTGGCCCACTAATACTTATATTAAAGCATCCATAAAATAGCATCTCATGGCACCTTTAACAAAACCTGTGATGGGCCTTTCACGCCAAAAAGAACCAAGATCAAGTTCCGGGCTGGTGCTAGGGCCAGTTCAAAACAGGTTCCAGCCTTATCCCAGTTATGAACCAGTTGTTTTCACACCGGCCAGAGCCAGCCATGGAGCCGGCGTAAGCAACGTCATGACGTCACTGCAAACGTCTCCGCTTTCCCAGCAACCCTCGCGCCTTGCCGGAAATGTACAATAAGAAGAAGAACCCTCGCGCCAGTTTCAAACAAAACAACAATTTCGTCTTCACAAAAAGGGCAAAAGGAATAATCTGTGTATGGTTCGTTCTTTGAATATTCAGATTTAAAACAAAATCAGAAAAAACAATTAACAGTCATTTTTGTTTTTTTCTGATTTGGTTTTGAATCGGAATAAGGGAAAAAGGAATAAACAAATAAACGGCATTAATCCGTGTATGGTTCGTTCTTTGAATATTCCAATTTAAAACAAAATCAGAAAAACCAAATAACAGTAGTTTTTTTCAAATAAACAGCATTTTTCAGTTTTTTAAATCAAAACGGGAATACTGAATAATCCAGTTGCTTGTTTTGTTTGTGTGATATTTAGATAAAACCACAATGAATGCCGGGAAAAGGGCACGTGGTTTTAAAAAAATACATAGTCTCGCATTCTACAATGGCCAGCTTTATTGTTTTCCGTGGGAGCCGGCGACTTAGTCTGCGAGTGGACGATATGACCGTGGAGAAGATCGCCATGATATTCCAGGTGGCTGTTTACTAAGAAACCTAGCTGGTCATAAAACATTAAAATACATCTAAATGACAAGTAGCCTACATATTGTACAATAGGCTACATAGAAGAAGAAAGAAACTAGATTTCTTCTTCGAAGGTTGTGCTCCACACAGAACCTCCTCACCATCATAACGGAGCACTTCGGTGAACCAGATTGCTTTAGAGCAGTACTGATCTCGTCGTGTGTCTTTCAATTGTCAAATAGTTCACGAATAAAATCCCCATTTGGTTCAAGTGCGGCCATAACTAAGGCTAAATATAATTGGACAGTCTATTGCTGGTTTAGGTGGTAGGCTCTTTTTTCTTCGCTCGCTGCGTTCTGCCTTCTGGTGTAGCCTACAAAAAAACCAACAAACAAAACACAAACAGAAATGAAATGCCGTTTATTTGTTTATTCCTTTTGCCCTTTTTCCGTTTCAAAACCAAATCAGAAAAACCAAAGAACGACTGTTATTTGGTTTTTCTGATTTTGTTTTAAATCGGAATATTCAAAGAACGAACCATACACGGATTGGCATTTTATTTGTGTCTGTGTTTTGTGTGATGTTTTTTAAACCCGAAACAGAAAAGCAAAAATAGATACATTTATAGTTATAGGCTACACCAGAAGGCAGAACGCAGCGAAGAAAAAAGAGCCAACCACCTAAACCAGCAATAGACTGTCTAATCATATTTAGCCTTAGTTATGGCCGCACTTGAACTGTATGGTGATTTTATTCGTGAACTATTTGACACTGGAAAGAAACACAAAGCGATCAGTACCGCTCTAAAGCAATCTGGTGCCCCGAAGTGCTCCGTTATGACGGTGAGGAGGTTCTGTGTGGAGCACAACCTTCGAAGAAGAAATCTAGTTTCCGATTTAGTTTCAGATAGTCCACTCGCAGACTAAGTTGCCGGCTCCCACGGAAAACAATAAAGCTGGCCATTGTAGAATGCGAGAGACTCGATGGGACGTTTGAAACGTCTTTATATGTATTTTTTTTTAATCCGCGTGCCCTTTTCCCAGCATTCATTGCGGTTTTATCTAAATATCACGCAAACAAAACAAGCAACTGGATTATTCAGTTTTCCCGTTTTGATTTAAAAAACAGAAAAATACTGTTTATTTGTATATTCCTTTCGCCCTTTTTCGGCTTCATATTCATGAATATAAAATGTTGAAGAGCACATTAACATGTTGACTAATGTCAAGAGGGCCTTACTTTTGATACAACATGTGGGAGTGAGCTTTTGTTTGACACTGTTTCAATTATACATTCATTTAAAGAGATATTTATTCAACATGTGTATGGACGGTCATTATGAACAAGCAGCAAAAAAGCAAAAGAACATTCCAAATTCAATGGTAATTGAGTGTGCTATTTGACCCAACGTTCTTCGTATACTTGTTCAATATACTAATCAATAAATCAGTGTTGGCTATGGAACTGCTATTGGTATCCCCTCCCCCCTTCTGAGTTGTTTTGACTTTCGTTCCATGTCATGCCTCACTGAGACTAATCAATAAGAAAGGTGTAATAGGTAAATATTTACAGAAGGGATCATTATAATAATAATAATAATAATAATACATTTTATTTATAACGCACTTCATTAAGCAACAGTTAAATGTGTGTGGCGTGGTGAGGGAAAATCAAGACTAAACAAGATCAATTTATCAATTCATTAATTGATCTCAATTGACCTAGTTGCAGATATCAATTGACTAATCAAAGACATTCATACTGTAACTCTAAGCTGAATGCTAAAGGGTAGGGCTCGGCGATATGGACCAAAACTCATATCGATATTCTTTGTTCGAATGGCAATATACGATATTATAACGATATTTAGAATAAAACGGGTAAAGTGTAGTTTTAACTCCACGCCACAAGCATTCACCATCAACCGTTTATTTAGGTTCTGTTTAATTTTTTTTTGTTCAACGAAGTACAGCTGTGCTTTAACAACAGTTGAACGCCGGTCATTATCGGGAAAATAAGGCTTATTAATAGGGCTTATTTTCGATAATGACCGGCGACGTTCTATTACATTACATTATCCCGCTTATTATACGGCTACTTGCCTGAACGAAAAAATAACTTCATGGTGTGTCTTTTCAGCAGAGAAATAGTCCGCCAAAGACGTTGACGTTAGCATCGAAGGCGCTGGGGCTGACAAGTTAACGGACTACTTGCGGAGTGATGCCAAAGACGTCATTAGATGCAAAAATTCCTTTGTTTTCCTTGACGTTGGTCAATTATACTTGGCAACGGTGAATTATCAAATATAAATTCACTGCCGGAAGTTGTGAAGGGCCCATGCAATTGAACGGGGCGTTCCACGGCAATGAGAAGAGTCGTGTAATAAAAAACAATAGTGAACCCGCACAGGGGACACGGTTACTCCAGGGCCGATGCTCTCTCGGGGGCAACACCCTTCACTTTGACCGGCAGTGGGTCTGCTTATAGGTCGGAATATGGTCGGTATGAAGCGCCCCCCGATTCTTGACAGGCTGGGTACTTTGTTCTTACACACAACCGGACTCGTTCATGACTTCACTAAACTGACACGCACGCTACCGCTCGCTCTCCTCGCTCTTCCACTCACTCGCTGACGACACACACACACACACGCACACACATTGCCAGTGATATGCGTACGATGCTTTCTCGTGCGCACACGACACTTTCTTGTGAGCACCAGATACTTTCTCGTGCTCACGAGAAACGTTAGAAACATTATTTTACCCCATGTCCCTTTACGGGTTCCGTACTCTCTACCACCAAGTTTTTGTTCGAAGTTTGTTGTGATGCGTAACGTGGGTGGGAGAACACTACGTACATTTAAGGGGCGGGGTTACTCATTGCTCATTGCAAGGGGGGTTGGTTGTTTTCTTTTCGCTCGGTTCTAGCCCTACTGTCGATACGGAGAACCGAGCGAAAAGACTACAACCAAACATAAACATGTCCGGTTCCGGTTTCAATGGGATTTACGGAACGCCAAATAAAACACAACAGAAACTGTATTTCGCTATGATACTTGATGATGTTGTTAATACCAGAATTTTCCTTTAAACATGCGCTGATCACGTGAACGCACAACTTTTTTTTTTATCAGCCGATCCGCGGATCACTTGCGTCCCGAACCGTGAGGGTTCATCCGTACGGATCACGGGTAACCCGTGAACCCTTACACCACTATTATATAAATACCCATATATAATATTATTATTACTATTATTATTATACTATTATTATATTATTATTATTTACGCAAACGGCAACAATCCCTTCTCCTCCATGCTGTGGTTCAGTCTGACAGCTCATTGGTCAATGGGCAGCAGCTCATTTGCATTAAAGCTACAGACACCAGAAACATCGCATTCTGAAGGGACTGAAACAGAGGGGAATAGCGGTAGGCGAGATTTTATTTCCTAAAAGCTATTTCCAGCAAACAGCTTCAAAAACATGTTTTCTGGAACTCAAATACTATGTTACTTGTTGTGAAAACGCCATAATGTGTCTCCTTTAATGGTAAATATCAAGCAGAACCAAAATCAACGCTTGAGGAAAAAAAGTTTTAACCACACAAACTATTTTAGATACAAAAGTTGTTTACCAAGTCATAAAGAAAGACTGAGAGGAGGGAACACTGGTTGTGGTGCTGGTGGTCTAGGGTGAAAGATCAACAGATATTATTAGGTACATATGTACCCACAAGACCCAAAATGCCAAGCCCATGTCTCCTGGCAGGCAGAGTGTGACACGATGTGCAGTAGGGAGAGAGAATGGCAGCATTGTCTCTGCGAATATGCTCGAGGATGAACGAGAAGTTTGCTGAAGTGGAATGGAGCAGGACAAGTCAGACGTTCTGCCTGAGGCTGAGTGGTTCAGCAGTCAGTCACACCTCGGAAGGTAATAGGGGAGAGAAGGAGGCAAGTGGGATTAAACAGAGAGAGTGTCAGTTGACTGTGCGGTGGTCTGCTCAAATACAGCCGCACAAACATTGCTTTCAATGCAAGCACTCTGGCTGGAATTCAAACTAGGGATGCACCGATATGAACATTTTGGCCGATACCGATTTTTGCTGTTATGGCTGATAACCGATATTTACAGATATCGATATGTTTTCAAAAAAAAGTTTCTGAGATAAAATGTTTTACAGTATGAAAATCATGCAAACTGAATTTTTGAATGTCTTCCTTCATTTTCAAAACGTGTTTGACTTCCAAATAACAAGGTTACAGGGCAACCATAAAACATAAGTAACCAACCTTTACCAACCAACCTATACTCTAGGGCAGGTGGCCGCAACTGGCGGCCCACGCCGCAAGACATAATATCTGGCCTGCCAGATTATTCTGAAGTTATATTAATATATTTTTTTTTTTAGAATATCAAATATCTATATCTGTTAGCTTAAAGGTAAAGGGCCGGATACAGTGAACTTTCTTTTCTTTCACAACCGTTTTTGATTTTAAATGTAAATTTCAAATCCTGCAACTACTCCCAGAAGGTTAGAGATACACTCGTCACGGTCAGGCGTAAGCTGCGAGGGGCTGAGCGGGAGTTAATGGAAACTATATTAAATTAAACGGAACTCCCCTCTATGGCCTATATACAACAACCATGGCGACACAACTGGGTGTGTCGCCATCCTTGTACAGAATGAAGAGGTGCTGTACCAAAACGTTATTATAATTTGCATAAAAAAAATAAAAAAACGCTCATAAAATAATTTGGGTCGCACATAAATTGACAGGGTCGGTCGGAAACCGGAACCAAACAAAAAACATTTTTAGGCCTTGCGAACCAGACGTTCATGTTTTTTCCCAGGCTATTAAACATGTTGCAATCTATACGGCCTGATTATGTCATTATTTAAGTTAAATAGCCTAATAAGAAGCGATAATAGGATATTTGACCGAAAACGAAACCTACGCAGGTCACTTTGACCGGCACCGTTTTTTCTAGCGGGAACGCTGGTTAGTGCTACCAACTATTTGAATTGCTATTATTTATTTGAAATTAATATTTTCAAATACGTAAGCCTAAACCACAAAAGTAGTTGAGTGTTTTTGCCTTGAATCAGTTCAGTGTTCCAAATTATTTGTTATTAAATGTTAAATTAAGTTAATTGTTATATAAGTTTTGTTTAAATAAAATGCTTTTCAAATTAAAAATAATCGTGGGATGTATCGAACTCGAAATCGTGATAAAAACCGAATCGTGAATTGGTGTATCGTTACAGCCCTAATAAATACCAATGACTCGAGTGTCCAATCAACTCCAACTTTCCGTGCAGTCTTTGGAAAAAATTCTATTTTCTCAGTAATGGCTTCACGAACTAGAAAAAGGCATGGTTTGTATTTGGAAAGCTAAACAACACAGTTTCAAGATTTTCTTTTTGCATCCTCACATGCCGATGATATAGAACAATAGGTTGAACCTTCGCTGGATTGTTAATGTCACCCCCATGTTAGAGAGACATGGGCTCCATTTTCAGAGCGGGATGTATCTCATGAAAGCGGAAACCCAGACAACTTGCATGCATGGAACTTTTGAAGGAATTTGACGTCTTCTTTCAAAAGGTACAATCCTCCATCAAATGCACCAAGCAAATATAATGTTACATTTCTTCAGAAATATGTTGATACAAAGCACTATGAGTCTTTATTTGACTCACTAATTACATGGGGGTCGTGAAGTAATTGCTGTCCAACAAGTTAATTCACAGAATTCCAGAATTCAATGAGTTACTTTCCGCTGAACTCGACAGATATGGTGGCCGCGCATTCCACCCGCAAGTGCTAGTTGATACATGTTTTCTTCGGGCAGATCATTTTATAAAAGCATAGCCGATCAAAGCTGTCGCACTCTACAGCCCTGCAGAATGCCGAACAAATTAGGAAGAATGAAATGAATTGCTTAGGCAAAGACATGATCACTAAGTCAATAGAGATAATGTGACTTGAAATGTATGCGATTATGTTTCATTATCTCCGCTTTGATTTTGAAAGCCATTGGCCACATTGACGTAAACAAGGCATGTCATTTCAACCCCAAATTGTTAAAAGCTATGCAAGGCCGTCTGGAGCAACCAGCATGAGGCATAATCAGCATAATCAACCAGCATAATCAATGATTGTAAAAGCAAAACTATATACATGGATTCATATATATCCAAATAAAGATGAATAAAATGAGAGGCCTTTGCACATAATAAATGAGAATCATTTGAATCATATTTGTAGGTGGGGAGCATTTATTCGGTAGATCTGTGCTCAATATAATTTACGAGATCTACTGTCATAATAATGACCAAGTCCCTACAGGTAAAGTATAAATGTTCATGTTAAACTTTACGCATTATGATTCTATATTTGATTATCTCTGCTTTGACTTTGAAAGCCTCTAGCCAGATTGACGTAAACAATGTACGTCTTTTCAACCTCAAATTGTTTAAGAGGTTTTCTAACATTAATATGAGTTTCCCTAGCCTACCTATGCTCCCCCAGTAGCTAGAAATTTCGTTGGGTATAAAACGAGCACCAGGCATTCTGCTCCGCCTTTGAAAAAACGAAGCTCAGACGTGCCGTTTTGGAATTTTCCCTGCATGTCGTCATAAGACAGATGAGATGCCAAAAGAGATGCCACCACCCCTTTTCTCTGCCTTGCCAGCCCAGAGAATTTGGCCCGCCAATGAGACAATGAGCTACGACCGACCGAGCGATGTGTGTGTGTGATTACACACACTGTAACGCAAGTGTTGTCACTTCTTTGTGATTTGGATAACCGCTCTGCTGTTGGTGTTATGGCGCATAACACGTGGGTTCTTTGACGTCTCTGGTATTTCCACAACGAGACTGTAGTTGGGGTTACCTCAGCCATGGTTGAGAAGGAATTGGGGGAAAGGAACTTTGGGTTTGACTCCCTAAAGTACATGGACTGCGGCATGGAGGAGAAAGGGATTGTTGCCCGTGGTTGTCTCCCGCCGGAGCTCCGCTGCCTGCTGCCCGCTGCTGCGAGCCACCACCACCGCAAAGCATCAACGTCCGGCAGCCGGCAGCCGGCAGCGGGCAGCAGGCAGCGGGCGGTTCAGTCTACTTCAGATTGATGTGGAAGAACCAGAGACGTTGGAGAACCCGGCGCAGTCGTTTGAGATTCATATCGTCTGGAGGCGCACCCAGCTTTTGGCCATGACAATATATATTATATGATATAAACAGCTATGCATAATATGATATTATTTAGATATCGAGCTCCAGGACTGATTAAGCGTCATGCGTTGGTGCGTCAAAAGTTAAATTTTTTGAATTTTTTGAACTCCGCGCGTTGGTGCGTAGGGCGCGTTATTTAGGTGCGTAAAATGCGCCTAATAATATTTTTTACAATGCTAGTCAATGGGAGGACAGCAAGGACGTCTGGCCATTACTTTTTTTTTGGGTCATTACTTTTTTTTTTAAACCGATAACTGATAACTTTCAGCTCCTAAAGGCCGATACCAATAACCGATAACACACCCACATATACATATATATGATCATGACCCAAGATCATGACACTATGAAAAAACAAACACTTTTGACTAACAAACACAAACAAGCTTCGGCGGCAGTCCGGCAGTGTACTCCGGGAGCTGAACTGTGGCCGAAGCTTTCCGACTGCTCCAGCGGGTGTACTCCCGGAGCTGAACTGCCGCCGAAGCTGGCAGGTTCGGCGGGTGTAGGTCTCGGCGGCAGGCCGGCAGCTCCGGCGCTCTCAGCTCCCGGAGTACAATTTCTCCTCCATGTCGCGGTTCATGGACCTCAGAGTCAAGGCCAAAGATCCTTTCCCCCAATTGCTCTCAACCATGGCAGAGATATCCCCCACTACGAGTCTTTACTTGTGTGGAAGTGCCAGAGATGTCAGACGTAGTCTTTATTAGGGATGCACCGAAATGAAAATTCTTGGCCGAAACCGAAACCGAATACCGAATGTGGCTTTTGCTGTTGTTCATTTTGCTTTTATTTTTCACCATTGCATAATTCAAACAATTAAATGTCCTCAATAAACTTTTTGGTCTTGCTTTTCAATAAAGAAAATCAATTACAAATTTGATACAAAATATTTATTTAATACTGAACGTTTTCTAACATTCCAGCAGACCTTATAGCAAGAATTTAAGAACAATTTACCTTTAAATAAATGAGTAAAACAAATATATATTTTTTTTTTATAAAAAAAAAAAAAAATAGGTGTATTTTTTTCGGCCTTTTTACTCCTTCGGCCGAAACCGAAAATGATGTTTTGCGCCATTTTCGGCGGAACATTTTCGGTGGCCGAATATTCGGTGCATCCCTAGTCTTTATGATTAATTATATCATCCGAGGCGCATATAGCTTTTGGCCGTGAAATTAGATAAAATATTATATAAATACCCATACATGATATTATATTATTATATGATATAGATATAGAGCTCCAGGAGTCCGCAAACGTCAACAATCACTTCTCCTCCATGCTGTGGTTCAGTCTGACAGCTCATTGGTCAATGGGCAGCAGCTCATTTGCATTAAAGCTACAGACACCAGAAACAGCGCATTCTGAAGGGACTGAAACATTGGGGATTTTTTTTTTCCTAAAAGCTATTTCCAGCAAACAGCTTCAATTTTTTTTTTTTCTAGAACTCAAATACTATGTTTACTTGTTGGGAAAACACCATAATATGTCTCCTTTAATATCGTAAACATTTGGGAATTTCCAAAATCTAATTGTCAGCACATCTCATCTTACATGGCCCTTGTGCCATCGGTTGGGTGTCATTACCATGAACCGTAGGATGAGGGTGAAGGAATGATAATAATTGAAATTATAATAACACTGTGTAACACTGCAACTAAACAGTTAATAACGAGGTGGCGTTGACTCAACCACATAGCCACAGGTTCCCATAAGGAAAATCTTGTTAAAGAAATATCAAACAATGCAATCATTGTCGACAAAATGTGTCCTAGAAAAAGGGACACTTCAAAAAGACAGGATGTGGTGTACGCAAATTCAATTAAGTTTCATTGTTATGTGCAGTGGAGAAAAATAGGGCTGTGGCATTGGAGCCCCTGTGCAATACATTCCTGGTGAAACCCTGTAAGAAACGACCCTGAAAAATCCTCAGATGTAAAGACTAGTTCTGACCTTTCTGAACTTGACTTTCTAAATTCTGGTCAAAACTAGGTCTCGCTCTGACCTAGTTCTTACCTTTTCCTTCTTAATTCCATTCCATTAATGAAATAAGTGTCTTCCATCATTCAGGGAGCGACAGAGAGGTCAATTGTCACCCACAGACATCGCTTTTTGCCGAAAACAGAATAACGCTTTCTCCCTCATAGTCCCATTTGTGTACTGTTGCCATGGTCACTTGTAGCATAGCAACAAAGTGATTATTTCAATACACACTGCATAGACCAGCCTTGGACCCCTCACCAGTCCTTGAGAATGGCCCCGGTTGGAGAGGTCCATGTGTGAACTTTAGTACATGCTTCTGTAAGAACAAGCGAAAGGGCAGAAAATACTCACATGCACGACTGTGATTTTCTTGAGGGTGACAGAAAAGGCTTACCTTCTTCCACAGATGAGGATTAGGAGTAGCTCGGTAATCAGGGATGTCTTCACTGAAAGAAATCGGACAGACGGACGGCCGCACCCCCAGTAGCTAGGGTTAGGCACGCACGCACGCACGCACGCGCACACACACACACACACACACACACACACACACACACACACACACACACACACACACACACACACACACACACACACACACACACACACACACACACACACACACACACACACACACACACACAGAGGAGTGGATTACTATTTGCTTCAACAGCATAATAAACAAATCAATATCAAAGCAAGACAATCCCATATTAATGCTTGGTCGCACCTCAGGTTAATTAGCCGACTCCGGTCAGCAAAGCCCTGAATTGCTGATGGTTCTACCGTTTTTTTTTGCAAGTTTATCCTGTGGTGTGGGTTATGTTAAGAGTATGCACGATCCGATGTCCTTAAGTGTGGGGGGAACCCTGACGACAGCCGAGAAGCATGCAGTTGATTGTCACATGTGAACGACGATAGCCAAATGGGAGCCACGCTGACTTGATGTAATCCCAACAATTCATCAAGTAATCATAACAGAAGCCTTGGTGGCAAAACCAAAAGTTGGGTGGTCCTCCGTAATGGAGGAACAGCTTGTAGAGTATGAAATGTTCAGAAAAAACATTTGCAGAAGCTTGCACAGCTATTTCCTCCTGACAGTCATTGCCCAAGCTTTTTATACTAAAGTCACGATTTTGATCGCAAGAGTTTGGTTTGATTTCCTGTTTTGTATATCGTGACTGGGTTCTTTTGAAATGGAATCGGTTAGTGTCTGGTATTCTTAGATGGCAAGATTTTTCCTTCCACACACATTAATTGTATCTTTATCGACGATTAAGTGGGGAGTCTCAGGATTTTCAATATTGAAAAATCATCGAGTGGGTACCCAGCATAACGGCTATCCATTAGTCTTAACATAACTTGACAAATAGATATGGATGGCTGTGTTCTTAATCAGTAGGCTGCTGTTAGCCTGGGAAGCAGACAATCTCGCGAGGTCATGTTTCATATGGTCTGCAGATAAGGTCCCCTCTTGGGGTGCCGCGGTATAGGGCTGCACGATAAATCGTTATAAAATCGCGATCTCGATTCACCCCTGTGTCGATTTAAGTTTTAAATTAAATCGATTAATTCGATTCTCTTTTTTTTATGAGCCGAGTCCGACTGACAAACGCGATGGTTTAATAGCACTCCCAAGCGCGCTCTCCCTTCTAGGTTCTGAGAAGGGCTTCACCCTCAGCCAATGACGAAGCGCCTTTTAGTCACGTGTTTCACTCGTTGCGCAGCGGAGAGCGCAGTAGTTCGGAAAGCTAGCTAGTGCGAGTGCAACATGAGATAAACAGTGAAGACAAAATGGATGTTGATGATGAGGACCCAGCTACTAGCGGCGCGAATCAGCCAACCTCTCAGACACAAACGGAACTCATTCCAAAAAAAGGCTTGCATTCGGTGGTGTGGAAGTATTTCGGCTTTAAGCAAAACGACGAGAGTCAGTCTAGAGTGATTTGCAAGACATGCTTTGCGATCGTTGCAGCACCGCAAAGTAACACGACTAATCTATACCAGCACCTCAATCGTCACCCCAAAGTGCAATATGATGAAGCTGTACAAGGCAAGAAGAAGTCTGAAAGTCGTCTAACAACAACACAGACATCCATTACTGACACCTTGTACAAGGCAAGGCATTTATACAACGGGGGACCTAAATCCAGCGATCTGATTGGTTCCCAACTGTTGTATAATGAGCGTATACATAACTGCTATGACGCCCGATCATTTTGTGAAAGTTTGCATATCACTCCGCGCCTGGAAGTAGAAACAGTTACAAAGTAAAACATATGTTGGATGATGGAGAGCGTGTAAATGTTGTTACTCCGGGATTGAGCGAGGCGATGGAGAGACTAATGAAAGCTTAGGCACACGGCGAGTGAACTGCTCCATAGGATAAATTGCCGGCGAACCGCTCTATCGGAGCCTTCTCTCGGAGGGACGCTAAAGTGTGTTGCATAGCGACCGTCGATGCATAGCGGCAGCCAGGAGGGACTACTTTTTTGTATTCTTTAAGAAAACGGCTACTTTGACTTTCTTGGTTTCTTTTTAAATGTAGTGTGTCTATGACTTTCGTTTCGCCATAACAGTAACCGTTGTATAAAAGCAATAGATCACTTCAGTCAGTGGCATGTGCTCATTATACCACTGTGAAGGGGGTCGCCGGCCCTCCGCTGCGCGTCGGGGCCGGAAAACGCCCCTTAACAGTGGTATAATGAGCACATACCACAGCCTGGTGTGATCTATTGCTTAAGTATAACTACAAACAATGGATCAAACATAGTGAAGGCTATCTCCATCAACCACTGGACCAGACTCCAATGATTGGCCATAGGCTACATCTGGCAATTGGTGAGTTGTTACTCTACTTGTTCTACTACTTGTTGCTACTCTAGTTAATCTAATACTAATACTAATAATAATTAGGGCTGTCAAGCGATTAAACAAAGCATCACAAGTCCTAGGGCTAGGGCTCAGTAGTGTTTCCATCGGACCGAGGGTGCGGAGGAGGGTGAGGGGGGCTATTTTGACCTAAGGCACTAGGATATTTTTGATCTATATTCGCCAAAAATATCTATTCCACCATATGGTTGACATTGGATGACATTCCTGAGATTCTAAACTTTCAAACGGTGTATGACATGACTATAACACTCAACTGTATGATGCCGAAAATTGACCCAGCATGTTGGGGGGAAGGGCTGGTGTAACGAAAACTTGCCCGCCGGCGGGATTTGACCGTTAAAGGTTGTATAGGTGATTTGCTTTTTTGGCCATTTTTGCAAAATTACTTGAAATCCTTATCATAACCCGCTTACAGCCACTGAGTTAGAAGTACTGACATGAAAATTAAACAAGTCAATCATCTGTGGAACGGGCAGGGCTCGAAAAACTCCAGCCAATCATTTCCATTGCCACCGAGTTGCATTGGACAGTAAGTACGTCAATCAAACGGTCGTACTGCACTCCCCCTCCCCCGCGCCCCGCGCGCGACCCCTTCGTGCAGTACTCGTGACCCAGAGCTCGTGACCCAGAGCAAGCTCCTGTTTGTTGTTATCCTGCGGTAGCTACTGGAACTAGTTAATCCACATTTGGACCTAGCAGTAGAAGACAATTTCCATGGCAGACAAGACGCCACCATCCCCACCACCACCACCACCACCACCAGCAAAGAGAAGGAAAACTCTTTTTCAGAGAGTAATTGATAATAAAAACGCTGAAAGAGAAAAACTGAAATCAAGAATAATCCTAGGCGCTGCTTTCGAACGTTGGCGGCAACTGAAGGACGAGAAGGGTCTAAAAACCGATGCTTGTGTGGCGGTTGACCTAGTTTCAAAGTTTATACCGTTTATACTCGGTAATACCGGTGTGGAGACGAGTGTATTACTCGGTGTGAAAATGTCCACACCGCGGCAACCCTAGTGAAAACCAGGACTTCCAATACAATTATATGAAACAAACATACATTTTCTAAAAATAGTAATGATTTATGTGACCGTTTAATGTTTATAACATCTGGTCCAACCATAGCAGCGAGAACGTATTCTCAGCAGGGGGTGCTGGGAAAAAAAAAAACTCAGCCTGCACTAGACTCGCAACTCGTTACATTGATAAAAAAAGATGTATAGCAGCGCAGCTCAATTACACCAGTGCATGCGCGGACAGTTGAAAATCGATCGTTCACATCCAGCTGCTCACAGAACAAGTTTAGCGCACCACCGCTACCCTCACACTTTTTCATATAACCTTTTTTCAGCACTAGGTCATATGAGCATTAAATAAATGCTGCGTCTCAAAATGCCTTGGACAGCAGCGAGGATGACTCGCTTTGCCACGGGCCGAAACAGTTCGGAGCGACCACAGCCAGAGCGAACACAGCGGGGCAGAGGAGTGTCAGGAATAGTCTTTGGTGTACACATCAGTACGGCCTATTTGCACTACTGTTTAGTGGCAATGCAGTGTTTTATTCGATGCCTTTTTATTTTCGTATATTATTTCAATGAATACAATTTATTTATTCATAAAAAACGGATCTGGTCTTCAAATCTTTTTTCCAAATATAGGTCGTCTTACAATGGGGTTTGTGTTTATATTCGGACCAATACGGTACAGCGGGCGCTCACATGACGTTAAGCATTTCCTGGTGCATAATGTGACGCTTCAGAACCTAAAATCCCGTTTCTCCCCTTTGACACGACAACACATAACCGGCGTTTTCAGAAATCTCCACTTTGGCCGGAGTTTTTAGAAATGATCGTTTTCTGTGATAAGACAGGGCCTCGGACAGGGGGTGTTGCAGCACCCCCAGCACTCCTACTTCCCGCGGTACTGGGTGCAACTTACAGCTGAATGTAGTGCCATGTTGTTAAACGAAAACCTACGCTAGCCTGGCTCGCTCTCGCGCATCTCTGTTCGCGCTCGTGCATGATTGCGCGTCCAGGTACTTGGAATGGGTGGAGTCAGAGTCAGCGTTGAAGGAGAGGGGGTAGGACCATTTGAGTTGTGTATTTTCAAAATCTGCTGGCGTTTCGCAAATCACCTACCCAACCTTTAAGTGGTAAAAAAAAAAAAAAAAAAAAAAATTTTTGTTATCTGTGAGAAGAAAATCGTGGCAGAAAATCGTGATATCGATTCTAAGCAAAAAACGTATACGTATTACCGGTGTTACCGGTGTTCAGGCCAACACCGATTATTCGGTGTTGCACACCGGCAAGTTATTTTTTATTATTTTTTTCCAGTAATAAAAAAAAATCGCCGTCATCTTTAGGCCTATTTGATAAAAAAATAATTTGGCAGTTTGTCTTTGCACTGTTTTATTTTTGATGTGTTTTTCTTCAAAAAAAAAAAATACAAACCTAATAGATAGGCTACCTAATAAAGCGTTGGAACACACAAGACCGAACCATAGCAGCGCCGGAAAACAAACCCCGCGAAGCCCTACGAGAGCTCCCCGCGCTACGGCCATCCGGAGGCGCACAGAGCTTTTGGCCGTGATATTATTATATAGAACGTTATAAGATGCAGTCAACGAGATTTGCCGCACTGCCAGACGCTCTCACCGAGTGTGAGAGGAGAGTTGACGGAGAAGATGGCGGTTGACCTAGTTTCAAAGTTTATACCGTTTATACTCGGTAATACCGGTTTTGACACAAGTGTATTACTCGGCGTGAAAATGTCCACACCGCGGCAACCCTAGTCCCCTCCCATACAAAATGAGCTCACCCTTGATTCATCTGGTTCCCATGCTACAGCAGCCTACTCTCTGATAATTACATTTTCACACAATATACATGTATAATGACTGGTTTACGTTGAAGAGAATGCAGTGGTCCAATTAACACATGATATGAACACACACACACACACACACACACACACACACACACACACACACACACACACACACACACACACACACACACACACACACACACACACACACACACACACACACACACACACACACACACACACGTTTATTATATAACATAGCTGCCGTGGACATTAGTCTAAATTTCAATATTATCATCACTGTAAACAATTTTGTTAAGGGCAGTCCATATCATTATGCAATAGCAAAAGGCGGCGGGTTTTAGCAACATGAGAGACTACTCTGGGGCAAATTGGTGGACAATGCTGATGACGGGAGAGTTGTGAGGGATGGGAGAGAGATGAGAGAGCACACACCATGCCTCAGTGCTCTTCTAATTGCTTGGCACCAACACTACTATGACGCAGGCAACGGTACTTACTGACACATGGGCTTGAATTCTGCTTTGATCACATTGCAGAAGAGCGCCCGTGAAACTTCTTTTGACCCCCCCCCCCACCTTTGAAACGCCTTTATCAACATGGGGATTTAGGAAAAGACAAGTGTTTCTACACACCCCTGCACGCGTTAGTTAGGGTACGCCAGAGATGGATTAGTTTCTGAAACCGCAAGCTGCACGTACAGGCTGTGATCCCTGCCTCTCCACCGGAGGGTGAAATGACATGATACCTTGGATCCTGTGGGAGCTTCAACACAAGGGCTTTCACACAGAGCTCGCACACCGATTCAGTCGCTCTTGTGCTTTACTCATGTCCGTCTCTCTCCGAACCTCAACCCTCGTCCTCATGTCATCATTTGTGTCTAAATATATATGGGAGGACTGTTAAACCCATGCTCAGCTCAACTCGGAGATGGATCTGTGCCGGACACGCGTTTGTCAGACAAATAATTCCAAGGACTGGATGAAAAGTATTCCTATACAGTGGCAGCTATAATGTCGGATCATAACCATGTTTTGCAATTAATGAAATGCATTAAGCTGTAAGTGGATCGTAAAAAATTTTTTTTTTCTTTTCATGATAAAGATGTATACAATACAGCTCCTACATCAAACTGTTGTTCAAGATCTAAAATAAAAATGTTGCAAAACCTCCTCCCAGTCTACACTTTCTATCCATGAACATCCCAGTTGAACTTGCTGCTCTTGGGCATGTAAGGGGTTTCAGAAGAAGGTTTGGCACACATTTGCATTCATCAGTATTTTCTAAGCATAAAAAGAACAGCATTTTTCTAACACCATAATTGGAACATTATAATTGTTTGCCTGAGGCCTACTAATAAACCAGTTTTATGTTTAGTGTTACCTCATCATGTTGAATAAAACAACTTCAAACCATAGCCGTTAGTACTACAGCGAGAGGCAAGATAAAAAGCCAGAGGTAAACTTGAACTAGAAATGGAAAACATAAAGTTAGCATAGAATAACAAAAACAGAAGTGTCTTCAGGCTATCACTTGAGAAATAAGATCACTGGCACTCCCCCCCCCCCCCCCCCCCCCGTGTTGGATCAGAATGACATGTTTACTGTAACATTTTAACAGTAAATGGAATATATATTGATTATAACAAAGTACGAATCCAAAAGTCTTCTGTCAAGTATGTTGCATGATGTCCCTGACAACACAGACCAAGGAAAGACTTTTGAAGGAAAATGGAAAGGACAATGCTCTTCGGCAAAATCGGTACGACAACATTTTGTTGCAAAAATGATATAACCAAGGGATGCCGTAGTCGTGCAGCCAGGGAGGTGGTAACGAAGATAGTTTGATCACCAATACCATGGTCCTGTAATCCTTAAGTATGGTTGTCATTTGAAGAAACGTTTTTTCTAAGGATTTTGAAACTGTATGCATGGATGTGCGTGTGCTTGTATATAGGCCTTAGGCTTTTACTGGCCTGATTTATCGAGAAGTAGGAGGAAATAGAATCATGGTTGATGCTCTACAGTTAATGCACAGGGCAGCGGGCAGGAATAGCGCGGAGCCCTGCAGGACACTAACTCACATGAAATGTACCACAACCATAAATTATCTACCTCACTGGATCACTGCCGGAGTGGTTACACGTTTGAGTGGCTGTATATGTGGAGAAAATATTGGAAAGACATAAAGACAGTAGGCAGTGGACCGCAACATTACATTAAGGCATGAGGGCCTGAAGGCCTTGCTTTAAGATTGACTTTTTGTCCTCCGATGCACTTTTTAAATACTTTGTTTGTTCTGAAGAAACTAATTGGTAATCGTTGCTTGATTAAAAAACGGTTGTTCTTTAAAACTCACTTTGAAATATGCTGTAAGAAATGAACAGTCATGCTCACAGACACATACTCAAGACCTGCATTAATCCCATAAATCAGTTGAAAATGTATTTATTTTGTGGAAAATCCAAACCAAGAGGGCCATAATTATCTACTGAAGTACATTATGAAGCAAAGATGGTAACATTTTCAGATGGTGGCTGGTAAACGACCAACATAGTTTTTGCATTATTTTCACTGCTGTTTTTTATGACCACCATTGTGTCCAACAACTATTTCCAAAAGCCATTTAGAATTTTTCTTTTTAATATACATATATTCATTGGTATTTAAGCCTTTATGGACACAAGAGTAAATTGAGACGGAACGTTGGGTTAAGAAATGTAGGGAATGACACTGCAGGTCTTTCTCAAAAATGAGTCGCATATGAGGTTCCCTCATATGTCAGAGCAGGAACTGGTGATTAAAGGAGCCTAACGAGGAGCCTAACAGCAGCTAATTTGGCATTATTATGAATTCAGCTGGATCTATTCTGATAAGATATATTTTATTTTATACATAATATATATTTTGCAGCCATTTTTGCCTCAAACTTTGTTTTCAGTCAAAAGTACAATACATTCATATATACATGTATAAAGGGCTGATGTGGGTAGAATACTTTTGGCATTCAAATTAAGAGTTTCTCTTTCACAGAAAAGTATATATCATGACATAAATGTTCAAACAACCGCTTATGGTAAATAACACATACAGGAAATGAGTTTTGATTTGTCCCAAGAGGGCTCTAACAGTAATCTTTATCTACTCTACAGAACTGTACAGGAAGTGCTTAGCTAACTAATATCTATATCATCTTCTTAGTTTAACAGCATTCCTCAATAATAATTAAAACAAACATCCGGCACCCGTAAAAACTTTCCCCTTCTTATAGAAATGTGATAGGCTTCTGCTTAAATATTTGTCTTAAATATATTGCCTCTCAAGCCCTTCGAAAATGTGACTTGTACTGTGTGACTAGTGTGCGTCTATGGTGATTAAGGGCTAAACAAATAAAATTGACTTGAGTTAACCCGACTTAAGCTGCAAGAAAATAAAGTGTCAGGACAACTTGTGTTAAAATGAAAGCCATCTAGGCTGGTATGATATAAGGCTCAGACACGCCTAGCTTGGCAGAGACTGTGCATAAATTGTGTCCGACTCTGTACGGGGGCTTTTATTGTGCCGTGTGAGGGAAATCAGTGTTTACAGTCAACAGATTGGCTAACTGGCACTCGATTCTGCCCAGGGTCTGTCAATCTGTCGGTTCAATATCGATAGACTGTGACTTTGTCTCCTTCATTCGCAAGCAGCCTATTGTTATAACTGACTGGAGCAGCTATCACACACAATTTGCACACTCGTTATCACTGTGAGATCATTTTAGCAGTGTACACACACACACACACACACACACACACACACACACACACACACACACACACACACACACACACACACACACACACACACACACACACACACACACACACACACACACACACACACAAATAAGTGTCAATCCATAATGAACCACGAAAGAGAGATAGAAGAAAATAAATGGAGATCAGAGTCCTCCATCCTATTACTGCTGTGATCCTCTTTAAGTATTGGTTAAAGTTAAAAATGAAATGCCATACAGTTCTGTAAGCAGTGTATTGTTGTGCTGGGTGGATGGCCTGGGGAAAGGCCTCTCAGAACCCCCATCCACCCACACACCGACACCCACTCACCTCTCCCCCCGGGGAGAATGTCCAGCAAAGAAAAAAAGAGCACAAGAAGACCACATGACGGGAAGCACAGGCCTAAACAAAATTCAGGATTAATGGAGGATATTTGAATTTTCGGGGTTCCGCAATATTGTTTAGATGTTTTGATGGTGTAGATTTGCCTTCCATCAGCAGTTGAAATCATCTATATTTGGCACATTGAAACTCTGGAATAGATTTGGCAGTCTTTGACTTTAACTCATTAATATATTATTCTTAAATACTTTTTAATTGATTTGAATTGTCGGGAATACATATTATGAAGAAAACCTAGCCAATAAGTGCCCAACCAAGCAAAGCTGTATTGGCTTTTTATAAAGTGTGACACGTTTCTGCGTCCAACTACCATAAACCGCAATTAGAAGTATATGTTTATCTCTTCCACATGAGCGTCATAAACAGTCATGGCTGCCGTGAGCGATAATAATTGGTAATCCCATCAGCACCAGTGTTTCCCCCAGTACTGTGTTGTTAAGGCAGCCACCTTAAAGGTCCCATGACATGAAAATCTCACTTTATGAGGTTTTCTAACATAAATATGAGTTCCCCTAGCCTGCCTATGGTCCCCCAGTGGCTAAAACTTGCGTTTGGTGTAAAACGAGCACTAGCTGTTCTGCTCGCCTTTGAAAAAACGGAGGCTCAAGCGCGCTGATTTGGAATGTCTGTATTCATGACGTCATCAGGAATCTCAGCTCCTCCCCTTACTCTGCCTGGCCCGCCCAGAGACGTTGGCCCGCCAATGAGACTCGACCGTGCGAGCGCCACGTGTGTGTGTGTGTGTGTGTGTGTGTGTGTGTGTGTGTGTGTGTGTGTGTGTGTGTGTGTGTGTGAATACACACACTTTAACACAGTTAAAGGGCCCTATTTTAACGGTCTGAAACGCAAGTGGGAAAGCGCAAAGCGCAAGTAGCTTTGTGGGCGGTTCTACGGCGCTGTCGCTATTTTACAGGCGGATAAATGACGCTTGCGCCACGGCGCAAGCGTCAAAAGGGTTGGTCTGAAGCAGCCTAATTACCCGTAGGTGTGGTTTGGGCGTAACGTCCAACAAACCAATGAGAGTGCCAGCTCCCATCCCCTTTAAGAGCCATGAGCGCATTTGAATCGGACGAGTTGATATTTTGACAGCGCGTCTGCAGTCTCCGATGAGACAGATGCACATGAATTTGCAAATGGCTTAGTTTATTGCCAAATAATGTGGCCTAATTCACACATGGAATAAGGGGTTTTCTTCCACAACTTCAGAAATACTGAGTCCTCAAATAAATTTCGGCAAAGAAAACGTATGATAGGCTATAACATATGATATGCGGTAACTGTGGTTCTATTTAATGATATACGCAATACATTATAAACATTGTTTCTTATCAGTATTGTATGCTATCCTAATATGCATGTGTCCCCGCGGTAATAGACATTGCCATTGATTGTATTATGCGTTACGTGTTTAGTTTGCCCAAGTGAAGGAGTTCAAGTAGGCCTACCTCGGGGTCTTGTTCGCAAGTGAGGGAACTATGGAGCGTGAGATTGGCCGGAGAATCGGAGCAGCGGGGGCGGTATTGCGTTCGCTTTACCGCACCGTTGTTACGAAAAGAGAGCTGAGCCGCAAGGCAAAGCTCTCAATCTACCGGTCTATCTTCGTTCCTATCCTCACCTATGGTCATGAGGGTTGGGTGATGACCGAAAGGACGAGATCGCGGGTACGAGCGCCGAAATGAGTTTTCTCAGAAGGGTGGCTGGCGTCTCCCTTAGGGATAGGGTGAGAAGCTCAGCCATCCGTGAGGAACTCGGATTAGAGCCGCTGCTCCTTTACTTAGAAAGGAGTCAGCTGAGGTGGTTCGGGCATCTGGTAACGATGCCCACTGGGCGCCTTCCTTGGGAGGTGTTTCAGGCACGTCCAGTGGGGAGGAGACCTCGGGGAAGACCCAGGACTAGGTGGAGAAATTATATCTCAACACTGGCTTGGGAACGCCTCGGGATCCCCCCGTCAGAGCTGGTCAATGTGGCCCGGGAAAGGGAAGTCTGGGGCCCCCTGCTTGAGCTGCTCCCCCCGCGACCCGACCCCCGATAAGCGGACGAAGATGAGATGATGATGAGAGTGCTTAGTTTGCGTGTTTTTAAACAGAGCACACACGCGCGCCCGCATTCATTAATTCTTTTTAACACTCACTCGCGGTAAAACAATGTTTTTCACGATCAAATAGGCCTACTAATCAACCCTTAAAGTTATGGGCATGTAGGCCTACACGATGTCTGTGTCAAGAAAATATGTGTTTGCTGTACGGTGTTTGCAGATGCATTGATTAAAAAGTAGCCTACAACTTATTACCGCTGCATCAGCTGTTCTTTCCCAAATAATTTACCAAGAATGTGCGGCTAGGTAGATGAGAGAAGCAAAGTGTATGTGCGAGGTGCACAACGCAATCCGTATGCATCGCATGCGCATGTATGCTTGCGCCCTTAAAATAGCATCTGAACAACGCGCCACTGACTTTAAACCAGGTATTTCCTGGTCAGTAGCGCAATGGTATTCAGAGACGGCAAAATACCGTTTGCGCCAGAACACGCCTCCTCCTTCCGCCGAACCGCCCCTTGGGGTGCAAGATCATTCCCTAATTTACCGGCGAGTGGCGCAGGTGGCAAAAGAGCGCTCTGCGCCAGTTGTAAACTAGCAACGACACATGCGCCAGTGACTAAGTCACTTGCGCCGGATGCAAGATAGGGCCCAAAGTGTGTCTTGTCGGTTCTTTGACGTGTCTTGTATTTCCACAACAAGACTGTTGTGGGGGTTATCTGAGCCATGGTTGAGAAGGAATTGGGGGAAAGGAACTTTGGCTTTGACTCGCTCATGCTCACAAGATACTTTCTCTTGAGCACCAGATACTTTTTCGTGCTCACAAAAAACATAATTATTTTTTTTTTACAGATAGTTTGGAAAATGCCTAATATCCGCCTACAATATCGGCTCGCCGATAAATCGTTCGGACTCTGCACTGTATGACCCACCCAAAAGAATTTTGACCATTATTAATAAAAGAAAAAATGATTATGTCTGTGATGAACGTCTTTTGACCTCCTGTCTTATAAGTCTTACGTATTGATACCTACGATATTATAACAGAAGCTTTGGATATTTGAATATCTTTATATTCGTAATTAATGTTTTTTTTAAAACATATTATAGCCTATTACTCAAAAATAAAACACATCGGTCTGCATATGTCCCCCCTGCCACTGTAAATAATGGATTTAGAAGCATCGTTTCCCTTTTGATAGCAACGCCTGCGCCTGCCACAAATGTTAACAATGGCAACAAAGCATTTCCCTCATTTGGAATCAAGAAAAATAACTAGGTTGAACAAGTCGACGAGGGTCAAGAATACAGATGGAGAATCTGAACCAGGGGAAAGGCAGGTAACAGCAAATTGACTGACATTAACCTCCGGACTAACACAGGAACATGGCCGAGTTATGAATAGTGTTATACTATGTTTAATACTGTTGCACAATAGTTCTGGCAAATACAACACTATCTAAAAAAATAACATTTGTCTTCTTGGCACTTTGGCACACACATTAAAATAAACGAACCAAGAACCTACCCACAGACTTCAATCCACAGCCATGCCTTTGTCATTTCCCCTAAAGATTAGTTTCTTTCGTAAAGCTCAGAACTTATGTCACAAGTATAACTTTTAAGAGAATTTCTGTCAATCAAGCTGTAAAAGCTATAAAATGGGAGTATAGTTCACCCATCTGATGAAAGGAGCAAATCCACTCTTGCTCACTGCGGTGGATGTTATCAGCCTTTGACAAGTTATAATTGGTTCTCTCACACATAACTCATCCGATCAGTACAATACAATATTCTACAACAGACAACTCAAAACTATGGCTCGTGCGGCAGAAGTATGGCATATTATAAAGGAACGGGTGTGTGCTGATGCCCTTGAAATAGGCGGTGCATACAGCGTGACTTTGACACGTCCAGCCAGTGTCACCCGCAGAGCATAAAGAAGGGACATAAATAATATAAATCAGACTGGAATAACAGTGAAGCTAGAAATTTACCACAGGACCTTTTATACATTGCTTGGTTCACAATTACATTAATCTACTCCCGTCGGTACAGAATATTATTGAAGTGTAAAAAAACTAATAGCAAGAGAGATGTATGCAAGCAAATGAGCCAAATTCATACTTCAAAAAAGCAATTTGTATGCTCCACAATGTTACAACTTCTGTACTCTTGGTTTTCAGGATCAGTACTTTGGAAAATAAGTTTTGATTCAATTTATTCAGGACACATGGGCACCACAATGGCCCTGAGTATAACACATGAAAACAACAGTACTTATTTCATGTGCAGTCCTCGATGTAAGTAAAGCTATTAGCATTAAATTGAAATTACATTTTAACACTGGAAATCCACTTACAACAGTCAATATTTTGTTTAAAGATTCAACAGTTGACGAAAGGGCCTAGCCTGATGATTATGTGACCATATTCATGATCACGATGAGAACACAGCAATGTTAACTGTTCAAACTGATTAGCATGGGTGAGATATAGGGCTGGCCCGAATTATTCGAATATTCTAATACTCGTTCGGAAAATTTCTATTCGAAGCTTAAAGGTTGGGTATGGAATTCGCTTTTTTGGCCATTTTTGCAAAATTACTTGAAATCCTTATCATAACCCACTTACAGCCACTGAGTTAGAAGTACTGACAGGAAAATTAAATAAGTCAATCATCTTGGGTGTCTTGAAAAGCGCCTCTAAATTAAATGTATTATTATTATTATTATCTGTGGAACGGGCAGGGCTCGAAAAACTCCAGCCAATGATTTCCAGAGCCACCGAGTTGCATTGGCCAGTAAGTACGTCAATCAAACGGTCGTACTGCACTCCCCCTCCCCCGCGCCCCGTGCGCGACCCCTTCGTGCAGTACTCGTGACCCAGAGCTCGTGACCCAGAGCAAGCTCCTGTTTGTTGTTATCCTGCGGTAGCTACTGGAACTAGTTAATCCACATTTGGACCTAGCAGTAGACAATTCCATTCGCCATGTTGTTTAACGAAAACCTACGCTAGCCTGGATCGCTCTCGCGCATCTGTGTTCGCGCTCGTGCATGAATGCGCGTCCAGGTACTTGGAATGGGTGGAGTCAGATTCAGCGTTGAAGGAAAGGGGGTAGGACCATTTGAGTTGTGTATATTCAAAATCTGCTGGCGTTTCGCAAATCCCATACCCAACCTTTAAATCAGTATTCGGAGCTTCGTTGTTTTTTTTCACGTGCCTGACGTTACCAGAGCGAGGGAGGCAAACTATAAGCGACACCAAGCAGAGAAGCGAGAGAGGTGGAAGAAGAATAGATATGTTTCCCTTTACTTTACAACACAACATTAGCGGGATCTTGGGAGGAAAAGTAATGCTTAGCGAGATGCTAACCTTAGCTTAGTTGTTTGTTTACGTTCGCTTTACAGCGCTGCGCCAATCAACTGTGACTGGCTTGCTGCAGAGCGTGAGCTTCTTGGGAATACCCGGTCAATATAATGGATGTAATATGGACACATAAGACAATCAATATTCGGTATATGTTATGGATTTATTGTACAAATTCCCTGAAAAGATGCACGTTGCAGGATGAATTGAAAAGCTCCCCTAACGGCTGAGATGGCAGAGGACAGCTGATTTGGAACGGAACGACAGCTGTTCGCTTCAACGGGGAAAAACTAAGGAACTCCAACGTACTTGGGCCTACTAATTAACGTTCAAAAGCTATTAAATCTTCAACAAAATATGCAGATACTGTCAAAATCGGTTCCAGGGAGTATATAGGGATTATTGATGTTGTTTTGATGGTTTGTTTTTCTGGAACGAGTATTCAAATATTCGCTCGGAAAAACCAACGAGTATTCGAAGCCTGAAAAATGGTATTCGGGCCAGCCCGAGTGAGATATGAGGCAAAACCTGATGGATAGCATAATTTACTAGAATGACAACCAGCGAATCTCAAATATGTTTTTTTAAACAGTCATGTACGCAAATTGCCAGAAAATAATTAATGTGGAGTTGTAAGATAGAAGAGTGAAGGCGAGTTGTAACAGATAAACATCCCTTCTTATAAAAAATACTTGTTGGGTACTTGGAAGTGTAGGAAAAAGTGCAGGAGCTTCAACATGCACAATTTCTACTGCTGCCATCATTTTTTTTATCCAAAATTCGATGTTCTGGTCTGTTGCTCTGCACCAAATTGATTTAGAGAAAACAGAAAGTGTTCGAGTTGATGGAACCAAGGGTGGATTGATAATTCAATTTGGACACATTTTAAAATCTATTGAAATAAAAGTGATGACTGCACTGAAGAAGTGAGATGCAAGTGCAAGTTTATTCAATTTACTAAAGCGTATGGAAAGCAGGTGCATGAATGTTGAATGCACACAAATGTCCAGGTAAGGGAAAAAGACCAACTGGGTGAAAACTTTTTCCTGCTGTGGTCAGCATATAGTTATATACCTATAAACAACCATAGGAACAGATATTCCTCTGGTTTACACTCCAGTGACGGCCTTTATGTGCTGCTACATAAAACTAAAATGTGTGTGTGTGTGTGTGTGTGTGTGTGTGTGTGTGTGTGTGTGTGTGTGTGTGTGTGTGTGTGTGTGTGTGTGTGTGTGTGTGTGTGTGTGTGTGTGTGTGTGTGTGTGTGTGTGTTCTTAACAAAAGCCATCACCCCAAGTCATTGAGTTACATTTTACGCTTCAATGCCAAGACTCGCTGTTAGAGAAATGAATCAAGCATTCTTTAGAAGTCATTGGCCTTTAAACAAAATGTACGGCTTCTTTATCTAGCCAGGCACTTCTCCGGGCAGGGCCTACATCAGAATAACTTCAAGTTCCCTTCACCATATATTGTTTAAATTACACTGTCAGAAAACGAGCAGTATTACACTACAAGCACACAAATCCTTGATCTTTAAGACCCTGCTACTACCACGTAGTAGTGGTAGTGGTACAGTGCTAGTAGAAGCATCCAGTATTTCCATTCCAAAAACAGCTGGCAATTGAGAGACCCAATCATAAAATATACTCTGAGATGGACACCTCCTGATTCTATAGTAGGACTGGGAGGCACTCTGATGTGTTCCGTCGCTGCCATGTGTGTTTTGATCTACCTGAGGCCTGCTTTATATGCTGTTGTTCTTTCTGTGCCCATGTTGTCAATGGTCTGCATGCTGCTCTACGAGTGTTATCACTGTGGGTTATATATGTGGATTATATTCCTCCAAGCCTCTTGGAACGGAAGTGATCGTTCTTCCAACAGGGCAGAGGCCCGCTCGGGTGATATAATACATGCCTAAAAACATGCACAACAAAGATAACATAAAAAACAAATGAGGTCTTATTGAACTTTTTACTAGTGGGGTTGGGAGTGCTAGTTAGAGGTTGTTATTAACTGCACATCAGTGTCATCAAAACGTTTAATCTTTTAAAGGGGACCTATTATGAAAACAACCCTTTTCCCTGGGATTTGGGGTGTTGTTTAGGGTCTGTGGTGCTCCCACACGCATGCAAACTTTGAAAAAAGTCTGTACCTGATTTTTGAGTGAGATATGCATTTCTGAATGTACCCCGCCTACAGTTTCGGCGCCACCTCCTACGTTGGAAGGGGGCAAAGTTTAATACTACCTCCCACTTCCCCACTCGCCTCCAATCAGAGCATAGCTAAGATTTTGTGGACCAGCGGACAAGCAACTCCGGCGGGGGGAACTCGGCGGCAGCCCAGCTCCGGGAGTACAATCCCTTTCTCTTTCGGACTGCCTCCGAGCTCCCCCCGCCGGAACTGCAGGACTGTCGGACTGTCGCCGAAGCTTCGGCTGCAGTCCGGAGGAGGAGACATGGAGGAGAAAGGGATTGTCTCCCGGAGCTGAGCTGCCGGAGTGCTGCCGAGCTACCCCCGCTGGACTGCTGCCGAAACTTCGGCGGCAGTTCAGCTCCCGGCGTACACCCTGCCGGAGCAGCCGGAAAGCTTCGACGGTAGTTATGCTCCCGGAGTACACCGGCGGAGTGATCTATTGCTTTTATACAACGATTACTATTATGGCAAAACGAAAGTCATAGACACACTACATTTAAAAAAAAAACAAGAAAGTCAAAGTAGCTGTTTTATTAAAGAATACAAAAAAGTAGTCCCTCCTGGCTGCCTTCAAAATGCACGACGGTCTCAATGCAACACAGCGTTCCTCCGAGAGAAGGCAATTTATCCTATGGAGCAGTTCACTCGCCGTGTGCCTAAGCTTTCGTTAGTCTCTCCATCGCCTTGCTCACTCCCGGAGTAACAACATTTACACCCTCTCCATAATTCAACATATTTTTAGGCTTCAGTGAACTGTGCTATAGCTTTTATACAACTAATTGTATACTTTGTAACCGTTTCTACTTCCAGGCGTGGAGTGATATGCAAACTTTCACAAAATGATTGGCCGTCATAGCAGTTATGTATACGCTAGGGCTGGGCGATAAACCGATTTTATCGATTAACTCGAGTGTGTAGCTCACGTCGACTTGTTTAAATGAAAATCGGTTTTCTCTTCAACATCCGCCAACGCTTCCCTCTCAGCTCCCGTAGTTCGGAATGGGCTCAGCCCTCCCCCCGCACAGAGCGCGCATTTACCAAAGTGATACACAAACATGGCTGCGAGTGTGACAAGTTGTATACAACAATTTATTCATATATGTATAATCTATTTTGAGGTAAACATAATTAATTTGAAATATATCTGTGTGGTTTAATAATTCGTCGATCTGTTGGTAATTCGTCGATCTGTTGGTAATGCCTCGGGGCTCCAGTAGGGGGATCGCGCTCCTTTTTCTCATTCAATACAGAAGAGTGAAGGAAAGAGCTGCGTGTTTGTCTTTCTCATTCTTCTCCCGTTACTATTCCCTTTTTTTTAAGGCAATTACCGTTTGCAAAAAAACTGTATATTTATGAACACATGTTGAAAGTTTGAATGTTATGTTGGCACTTTATCAGAACTACCTCTTATCATTAGTAATATTTTATGTTTACAGAAATATTTTATTTTATATTTTATATATTTGACATTTTATGTAATGTTACAGGTTACACCGTTTACAATGGCAGGGCCTGCCATAATGGCTTTTTATGTAAATCGATTTAAATCGGAAATCAGATTTTATTTTTTACTAACTTCATTAAAATCAAGGCATTGCAATTTTTGCAAATCGCTATACGTTGGTCTTTCTCAGAAACATTGAAAAACGTCCACGCCGCAGAAATATTGGCGCTTATCCAGACAAGCGTGTGCTGGCCGCGTTTTTTTTTTGCGTCATCACAAATTTCTGTCTCAGCCGTGTTGTTTCGGTGATAAAAGTATTTCGGCTGAAAACCAAAAATGCGTAACAAGCCTAACCTGACGCTTGATCATTGTGTGTCACAAAAATGGTTCAACACGCCCGCGCCTATGCAGCTAGATGAGCCCGCCCAGCGGAGGTGTATTGCTTCACCCTTAAGGGGCTTATTTTTCGATAATGACCGGCGACGTTCTATACGTTATCCCGCTTATTACACGGCTACTTGCCAAAACGAAAAAATAACTTCATATCGTGTGTCTTTTTACAATTTATTCGTTACCAGAATTCCTAGTGTTGATTAGCAGAGAAATAGTCTGCCAAAGACGTTGACATCACTTAGCAACCGAAGACGCTGGGGTTGACAAGTTACCGGACTACTACCAATGCAATTGAACGGAGCTTTCCACGGTATTGAGAAGACCCATGTAATAAAGGCATATAATATTTCTGTTTATGGCATAGATTTCTCCTCAGATTAGGCCAATAAAGCAATGATTAAGAAAAAAACACAAACGCTCGATGAAAGGCCCGGCCCGACCCGACCCGAGGACAGTGGTGGGAAATAACTGCCCTACCCGGCCCGCGAGTCGGCTCGGGCTCGGGTTTGGGCAGAGAATCTAAACTCTAGTGCATGCAGGGCTCCAGAGTGCGACCTATTAGGTCGCATATGCGACCTAATTTCTTAAGGTGCGAGTTAAAATTGAATGAGGTCACTCCGGTGCTACTTGCAGGAGGACGATCGAAAAAAAAAAAAAACGTTTTTTGTTTTTTTTCTTTATCTCCCAAATCCCGCAGTTGTGGTTGATAATAAAATCTTACTTCCTGGCTCATTCCTGCGAGTCCACTACTCTCTCTCGCTCCCTGTCTCTGCCTGCCTGTCTGTCTGCACCTTTTACAGTCTATGGTCTGCACACTACACGTGCACAGTCTTGCTGCGCACGCAGCACGCACAAAAAAGTAAACTAAGCAGATACAATATGAAGTAGGGATGGGCGTGAGGAATCGATTACTCGAGTACTACTCGTTACAAATGAACTCGGTTGGTGGACAGGCAAACTCGAGTTTGCATATACACACACAAACAAAGTTTTCTGAAGCAAATGTATCAATTTTCTGTCGGCGCCACTAACGGATGACGTGGGCACAAAGAAAATTAAATGCATCCATTTCCATGGCGCGTTCCGTGCCGTGTGCAGGCACGCCAGAATTCAAAAAGTTAAGAGATGGCGGTTAAAGCAAATCGCAGCGAAGAATTTAAATACTTTAAAGAAATAGGAGATCATAAGGTGAAATGTAAAATATGCCAAGCGAAATCGAGCTACCAGAAAGTACTATGCGGCAACATATGCTCCTGAAACACAACGGTGAGTTCGGGAAAGCAGACCCGCAGCAACGGTGAAAGTGAAAGTGTGTCGGCTATTTTCACCGCCGCAAGACGCAGCTGTAATCCCGGGCGTGTAGAGAAGATCACAACTCTGAGTATTTCCATAGTCCATTTGCTGCCGTTTTATTTGCAGCTTTAAGCATTTATTTGCAATGGTTAGGCTACTTGTTTCGTTTTTTTTTTAAACTGTTACAGGCCTTGGTTCGACGTGATTTAAATTGTGAGACGCTGCGCATATTTATTTTTGTAAGGAAAATGTGTTTTGAACGTTTGCAAAAATAAATAATGAATACTCTGATAACTCTGACTGTTTTGATGGAGAATAAGCATTACATGTTTGGTTGGTAATATTGCCTTTATCATCGGGCCTGCCGCCTATTCCTGCTGCAGATGCGTTGCATTCTAAAAATAGATTTGATTTAACGAGTACTCGATTGATCCTCGAGGAATTCCTTCGATCACTCGAGTTTGGAATTTACTACTCGTGCCCATCCCTAATATGAAGCGGTCGATAGTCGATTATTTGAAGAAAAAAAATGTGCCCGAGGAAAAAAATGAGGTTGTTGTTTAGCAACGGTTAACGGGTTTCCCGTGATCCGTACAGATCAACCCTCACGGTTCGGGACGCAAGTGATCCGCGGATCGGCTGATAAAAAAAGTTGTTTGGAACCGGAAACCGGAACCGGTCATATTTATGTTTGGTTGTAGTCTTTTCGCTCGGTTCTCCGTATCAATAGTAGGGCTAGAACCGAGCGAAATGACCCTTGCAATGAGCAATGAGTCTTCCAACCGAAATCAATGGATTTACAAAATGCCAAATAAAACACGACAGAAACTGTATGTCGCTACCATACAAAAAGAAGATGAGGATGTCTGCATTGTCTTGGGAGAGTGTAGACACTAAACTCTCCCCAGGCAATGCAGACATCCTGAATTTAAAGTTGTAAATCTAGGGTTAGGGATTATTTACTATCCATGTTAAAAAGAAGAAGGAATAATGCCTCAGATTGCAATTTTTTAAAATATTGACTATGCTTAAAGGAAGCAGGATTATTACCTAATTTTTCACTTATTTTGTTTTTACACATTTGAAGATTTCATTTAAAGTCATATTTGTCTTTCTTGCTGTTGATCCGAAAATTATCCGACCCGTCACTCAAAAACCGTGACATGATCCGAACCGTGAGTTTTGTGATCCATTGCACCCCTACTGTTGTTGGTGGTGGTGGAGAAGGGTTAGCAGAGGAAGCGACAAGAATCTCAGATTCTTCTTCTGAAGACGACAGTGACAGGTTGGCGAAAAAGGCGGGGGGCAGTGGGGAGAAAAAAAAAAAGTACAGTTTTCAACAACAATGGCTGGTGAAGTTCCCGTGGTTACGATATAAGGGTCAAGCCAATTCAAAGTTCAGTCATTAAAATTACACAACAAAAGCCAAAAGCACAAGACGTCAGGGACCGCTGCATCACACGAAACTCCCAGCCCCTCCCCACGTCATTTAATAGGATAGATGAGAGCAATCGCTCGGCGGAGAATGAAGAAATAATCATCAAGCTTAACACCGCCTAGAACTTCACTTAAGAGGAACTCCCGTTAAAAAAATAAATAAAATGGTGCTACCTAATTTGTTTTGGTGCTACTAAATGAAAAGCTAGGTGGCACCAGTGTTACCTGTGAAAAAGTTAGTCTGGAGCCCTGAGTGCATGACATCCTCCGCAGGCGCTCAAAGCTGGGTGAGTTTCACCACCTCCTCATCGTTTCAGCCCACACTGAAACGATGACTTGGTCGCCCATGTTCTTTCTGCTTCTGTGCGTCCTCCGTCTCTCTGCCAGTGACATCGGGTCAAGCTCAACGCTGATTGGCTATCTAAGCGTCACGCGTAGGCGCGTCAAAAGTTCATTTTTTTTACGTTGGGCGCGTTATTTAGGGGCGTTCAACAAGCCTAACGTGCTGCTTAGCGTGTGTGACGCATCTACGCGCCTAATCCAATGGTTCCCTGTGCAAAAACTCAGATTTTCAGCCGTAACTTTAGACAGTATCAGCTTCCTGTGTTGTCCAGGCCATCAGAGCTAATTACCCAGCACAAGATGGGCAGTACCGTGACTACCAGGAGACAGTAGATGCTCAAGATGAGCTGTGACTATTTTGACTCTAGCAAACGCACCCTTCGGTACACGTTACATTTTTGCAATTTATTTTTCTTTTCTTTTTTCATTCTTTTCTTTCATGAATAAAACTTCAAAATCATGTTGGTTGTTATGATTTGTTTACTAACCCAAGTGCTGTTAGAGTAAAGTAGGCCTACTGTATAAGAAAAACACTTATTTCAACTGGGGAGAAAAAGTTGAGTACAAATACTTGATATGCTGAGCAACTGTAATTAGAAAATGTTTTTATGCTGTACAGTTATATACAAATGATGCATTGGAAAAAACGATGGCATAAGTCTAAACTAGTCAAGTATCACGGGGATATGTTTTGCTCGCGCTCACACTCGCGCTAGCCTTCCCCCCCTCCGAACGGAAACAGGCGGGCGGTGTAGCCAGCGCAATGCACTGTGGTAGTTGGAGGATTTCTTACTTTTGAGCCAGAGAGACACTTTCGCCTTTTCTCAGGCTAGGATGAACCGATTTCAATTTTTTAGCACATTTATAATACATAGAATTATTTACCTAATAAAACCTTCATATCTCCACCGATGAAGTATCCCTTTAATAATCAAAACGCATCCGCGAAACGTCACCGTCAGAAACTCGCAGACATGCATGCACTGCACAGGCTACTAGCGCATGCAAGGGCCCTATCCAACGTTAGCTCGCCCCTATTTAACGTCTATAGTGTATACCATAGTCGGTACAATTTTTATAATAGGTGTAAACACGTAAACGTACGGTAATATTTCAAGGTTGCACACAGACACAAATTATGAAATGTCTATTTAGCAAGGGACGTCACCATACAAAGCACACGAATAGCCTAAAGCTAGCGTCGCCGTACTGTTGGCTCTATACAGCACGACAGGCTAAAAAGTATTAGAAGCTTGCTTTTGTAATGTATCCAAATAAAAATAAGTAAACTCACCGATATATTAAACTTGTTTTGTTTTAAACTTGAGGGGGTTGTGTTGGCTACCTTCTGAGTTCACAGCTGTGTCACCTGCGCCAACCTTAACCACGTGGGACAATGATTTGATGCTCCCGAGAGAGAATTGGTAGATCCAACAAGTGCTGTCGGTTTTGAGAAGACACGGGGAAATTAAAAATCAATAATTCGATTTTCATATATAGGTATATGTTGTGAGTTAAAAGGAAGATAAACAGCAGGATTGAAAAAATATGTTTAGGTTTGATGTTATTATTAATAATAGTTATAGTATAATTACTAACAGGGAGCATAATAGTATTAGTAGTAGTAATAATAGTAGTATCAATGGTAACATTATTTGTATTTTAAAGGTGCAGTTTACATCTTGATTCTCTAAAAATGTTTACATCGAATAGATTTGAACCACATCAAACTACAGACAGAAGCACTGGCATCTAAAAGTAAACAAAATGGTTCCATATTCATGTCATAGATCAAAGTATTCAGGGTTGTTGTTTTTCATTGGATGTCAATGGTGAGTGATCTCAAGAGCTCTGGGGAACACCTCATGGAAAGCAGGGAGCAGTGCTACCTGCTTATCTTCAGTCAGTTACTCTCAACTCCCTATCTATGACCTGGGAGCTTCAAACAGAGCTGGTCCATAAGGAAAGGACAAAAAAACTTCACCTTGTCTGCAAACACAGGCTAAAATTAGAGTAGGAAAAAATGACCTTCTTATCCTGCTGATAGTAACCTAATGTAAAACATTATTTATCCATTCTACATGTCTCGAAGAACCCTGTTTGCAACAGGTTCAAGCAGTGGCAACCATGGCTTTGGAGAGTTTGGCAGTAGCAGCGGGTGGATGTGTATTTGTTAATCTGTAGGAGGCCGTTATGTTGGTTTGGGGCATGTAGTTAATAATGACAATCAACTTAGGGATGGACTCGTGACACAGGCCGGGAAGACACTCTGTAAACGTTTTGTTTTATTGGTAAACAACATATTGATAGTGGAAAAATTTAGTTAAAGAAAGAGTTTACGCAGCGTTATACACCCACACACACATGCACGCACACAAACAAGCGCACACACATACACACACACACACATGCAAGCACACACACAAACACATACACGTGTGCAAAAACATTTCTTTAATTGGTGTCTATTAGATGTGGGCGTTCGTCAGCACCCCAACGCTTGCATCCCTCACATTCATCCCGGAAGGCTACAGACCTAATTAGGTATCTACCCACTCATGGATGCTACAGTATGCATAGCCACCACACACACATCGTCACACACGCACACACACACACACACACACACACACACACACACACACACACACACACACACACACACACACACACACACACACACACACACACACACACAAACACACACATACACACGTAAACTCACAGACATATACACGCTCTCGCAAACACACATGCTCACACACACATACACGCACACAAAAACACATACACACAGTCAAAGTGAGGACCCAGTAATGTCAGTCCCATATATCAATAAAATCCATCACATTATTAATACACTGATGATATTAGCACAGGAGAAATGCTTCCACACACCGCACTACCATCATCATTACCAGACCACAAATACGTGCACTAAGAATTACTCCATTAGCGACTTGCTAGTCTAATCACCTCTTTTCCCGTCCACGTCTCTCGTGATTATAGCTGCCGGGACTATTATCCAAGGCGGTGGTCTCTAGCCGTGCCGTGCAGTGGAGAGTGGCATAAATTGCATGCTTTGTATTCACTCAGGCTCAGCTTAGCCGTGCCTCTGTATGCATCAGTGGTTCTGCTGCTACACAGAGGCTCGGCGGCTCCAGGAGGACCTGCACAGCTGTGCTTCAGTTGCGTGCAGGATGCACTCCATATTTGTCCATTTCTTAGCACATTCTGTGTGTGTGTGTGTGTGTGTGTGTGTGTGTGTGTGTGTGTGTGTGTGTGTGTGTGTGTGTGTGTGTGTGTGTGTGTGTGTGTGTGTGTGTGTGTGTGTGTGTGTGTGTTTGCGTGCACACAATGTGTTTGAGTGCATGCGTGTCTGTATGTACATACGTTTGTGTATATATTTGTGTATCAGTTGGTGTGTGTGTGTGTGTGTGTGTGTGTGTGTGTGTGTGTGTGTGTGTGTGTGTGTGTGTGTGTGTGTGTGTGTGTGTGTGTGTGTGTGTGTGTGTGTGTGTGTGTACTTGTAACCGACATATGCAGAGACTGATATACACTCATAAAGTCTCATAATCCCATAAAGCATTTACTTTATGGATATGTTGCTAATCTGGGAATGTTTACCATTAGCTAAACTGCATGAAATCCAGCCTAGATTTCTTTCTAACCCCCCTCACACCCACACATGTGTCGTGGTGCTCGATGGCGTGCCAATTTACGTCATTGGGTCCATGCTGACGGATCAGCCAATTAAATTTGTTGATGACAGTCCTCCTATGAACTTCTCGGCTCTAACAGTGAGGGAGATGTTGGAGGAGATATGGTGCCACATTATCGTGATGGGGGAAAATGCAAGGCAAGCTGTGCATTTGGCTGCGGATCATGTGGTATGAAACAGAAGTGGGTGAACTAGTTATTGAGTAGAATATAGCTAAATTTGTCCCAAAAAAGCCCAAAACAAATCTCATCAAAATAGTGTCACCAGCTGATAGGCTTCCAATCCCAGCTGTCCCAAACCTTCATGGAACTGCAAGCTTCATAATCATCTTAAAAATTTAAATCAGTCAGGTGAGGGAATATATTTATATGTATAGGATTTTCCACTTGTGTAAGATGGTCGTTCCTAGCGGTTGGTTCTTCCTGAAATGTTTTAAAGATTTGTTTACATTCCCCAAATGACATTTTGAGATATGTCTGGGCAGTAAATGCAATTCAAAAGATAAACATTCCTGCAGAACAAAATTAACCTAGATGGTCACATTGAGTTGATACAGAAAACATCTCCTTTCTGATAGACATTATTTTAAACACAACAACCAGAAGACATCCATAATACCCAACTATTGAAAGCATCTACTCCTTTTACTTGAATATCTTTAATGAATCCTTCTTGGGACTTTTGAATTCAGCATGACTATGGCTAGAAGTATCAGTAGGCCTACAGTAGAACTTGTGTGCTCTTGTGTAGTGATCACTAAACAATACTGGGATTTATGAACATAATGTATGCAAACAAGGAGTAAATCTCATAAAGAATATTGCAATGTTTTGTCAGGGACACAGAAATGATTCAACATGTTTAACTAGAGGCTGCTTCCCATAATGTGGCTGCCAGTCTTTGAATAGATTTTTTAATTATGATTAGCAATGTATTTATTTTCCTACTCATCTGCGATGAATGGTGTAATTAATGTGAAGCTCATGTGAATGACTAAGAGTTACACAATATTTATAAAGGACCTCTATCTCTTTCATTGTAAAGCGTGTTAACTGTCCAAACTGTCCAAAACCATGCAACCGGAATGAGATGTTAGGCTTCCTAATAATATTAAACAATCTTCTTCTGCACACCACAATCCAATGAAGTTATTTGCAGGAGATAAGGGAGAGAAAGAACAAGTTTAAAGTTGGCTGTAGTCACTTGGTCCAGCTCAAGCTGTGTTTAAGATATCATCATATGCAAAACGACACCAACGTTTCCTTGTGCATCATATATATGGTGAATTCCATAGAGTGGAGTTAAATGTAAAGTTTCAATTTAAAATCATTTCATTGGCCGACCGCTTTGGAGATATTTTTGTAAAGAACGAATGAATGATCAATTAGAATACAGAATGTTCAGATACTTCTGTGGAGCATGGTTTGTCTGCCCTTGTGAACGATACTGGCAGATTTAGAATTAACTGCTGACTGCTTTCACAGTGGGGTCAAGGCTGCAGCCCACATATCAATATGCTCCTTGAACATATTGACATTTCTTGCAGTATGCCATGGCCTATTTAATTCATACCATACCATTGCTTGCTCCATGGGCACCTTCTATGTGGATAATGCCTGTTGACTGCTTGAAAATAATCTTGCATACATAAATATTGAAATACATGTACGTGTATACATGCACGTTTATATGTTTTTTAAATATATGCAATAGAGTATGCAAGCAGCTTTTTATTTAACTGTCTAAGGCGGTGACAGGGTTCGTTAATGGTCCAAGTTACTAACTTATTTTTACACAAAATATAAAAAATATATATGTTTTTTTGAAAGAGCTAACTACACTTGGTGCATACTACAGCTCAGCTAGAGTTTTGACACATCCATATAAACACTACATCCTGTTTTCCTGTCCATGCCAAAACAAACAGACACACAAACATACACCCCCGCGCCCACTCCACCCCTCAGCCCCCCTACCCCCACACCCACACACACGCACGCAGAAGGTCACATCAACAACAACAGCTCTTCCTTGTTAACTTTTCACCACCCTCTCTCTCACACTCTCTTACTCTGTCTGTCACATTGTGTATTTTTTACACTTACCAGAGGGAATGGCAAAGTGTGAAGCCAAGAAAATATATAATTGAGCTCATTTGACGTGTGACCTGCCGATGAGTATGACAATGTCTGATATCATCCAATGAGAGAGATGAATAAACCCAGCGGTGCCCCATGGCCAAAGCTCAAGGCTGTAGGGATGGGACAGAAAGCCCCTTAGAATTGGAAGGACTAGTTGGCCTGAAAATGTAATATTCCTAAGCGTATTAGGAAATGGTTCTTTAGGGGGCAGCGGGGGAGAGCTAGTGTGTTCTGTTTACCCTATTTCAGGACAGAGGAGAGCACGAGAACATGTCCAGACACCATGTCCTGACTATATTATCATATGATTAATATATCAATGAATGTACTTAACTTGTTTCACACACACAAACACACACACACACACGCACACGCACGCACGCACACGCACGCACGCACACGCACGCACGCACGCGCACACACGCACGCGCACACACGCACGCACACACACACACACACACGTACACACGTACATGAATGCTGATGTGTATATATACACCTACACACACACACACATACACACACACACACACTCACACACACACACACACACACACACACACACACACACACACACACACACACACACACACACATGTGTGCATGTACGTGCTGGCCTGTGCGTAAGAATGACCTTTCTATTCTGGTCAGGCTAAATACAGACAGCGCTCTGCTCCTCGCTGCATATTTGGAAGCCATGCTTGCATGTCTTTCACAAACACATGCACACATACACACGCGCATGCACACATGCACAGACACAAACACACACACTCATGCATGCACACACACACACACACACACATACACACACGGATACACACACACACACACACACACACACACACACACACACACACACACACACACACACACACACACACACACACACACACACACACACACACACACACACACACACACACACACACACACACACAAACAGCAACGTAATACATCCAGGAGTTTGTCACTGTGCCAAATATATCAACTCCTCCAACCCACTCCAGTGCTTACCCTCACTGCTGTGATTCAGCCCCTGCTACATCCATCTTGTTGAGACAACACTTACAACCTGCCTTGATTGTTTCCATATGGACTAGCAGAACAAGGTGCTGATTGGCTTGGGTTTCTCTTTCTTTTTACCCAGGACCTGTTGTGTTAATATGAGTCTCGCAGTAATTATAATGTGACGGTTATGACACACTTTTTACTGACACCAGGAGGCACAATAATGTGTCTGGGCGGTTGCAGACCCTCCAATAATATAATATAGAGTAATTGTGTCCACAGGAAATGCTGATATGAGTCACATTCTAATTTAATCATATGACCCTGCTTCAACCATACTTTCCCAAAGTAATTAAGGCTGCTTTTATTGTGATGTGTCCTTGGGCACTAAGAATTCTTCTTTGATCCGATCATCCGCTTCCATGGTCCCTTATACTTTTAAGGCTCACATCCCGCGCACACACACGCAAACACAGACACGCACCCATGAACGCGCATACACACAAACACACACACACACACATACACACCCATCAAAATCATTGCGAAGCCATCTCTCCAAGGATTACCTCAACTATGGTGAGCCACTGTAATTCAATATTACAAGCCCCAAAAAGTTATACTTTCCTGAATTTGAATAATTCAAGTGTGCTTAAATGTTTATCCAAGGGGCAAATGAGTTGGTTTTTATTTTTTTCATTTGGATCTCTGCCCCAGAGATACCAAATGACTGAGTAAGGAAACTTATCTGTATTTATAAAATACAGGAGGAAGTGCAGGAACCAAAGTATCCAAACATATTTGTATGGTTAGCATATTCATCTTATAAAATAGAACTAGAAGGTTCTATGTGTGTTGTGAATTGTTTGTCTGTTAACATCCAGACATCTCTCACCTTATGTATTGCTAGATATCCGTGAATCAATGATGTGAGCATCTATTTCTCTGTAAATGTCAGTTTGTGTACAGTACTATCATGCTACTCGATGTGTTTGGGTTAAAGCACATATTCAGAGTACATACATAAAGTTAATGTCGACAAAAATCACAAAACATGTGGAGAGAGAGAGAAAAAGAGGGAGGGAATGAGGGTGAGAGAGAGAGGAGAGGGAAAGACAGATAGGGAGAAAGGGAAAAAGTGATCTGACCTTTTGACAATGTGTGACATTTGGAACCCCAGATCCCATTCAGTGTGAATGTTTGTGATATTCAGCCTAGTTCCTGGAGATTAGTAGGGGCTATAGGCAGTCTCTAAAAGCTATTTAAAGGGGAAGAGGACACTTCTTTGATCACAGAAGGTTTAAAGCTTTCTATCTTTCAAACACACAATTTTTCAAAGAGACCTAAAGAACTGAGTTAAATTGAATAAGTTGTTTACCTCCAACATCTATACTAACATACACACAGGGACAGAGGCTGACACACTCCTTTGGTTGTGGATAAGGGGGTGGAAGGGTGGAATTCTCTTGAGCATTTTGCACTCACACACACACACACACACACACACACACACACACACACACACACACACACACACACACACACACACACACACACACACTCACACACACACACACACACACACACACACACACACACACACACACACACACACACACACACACACACACACACACACACACACACACACACACACACACACACACCCAAGAGCATTTCCAGTAGCATTGCCAAGCATTCTGCACTGTTTGCTTTCCACTTGAACTTGTTATACGTTTAACTTGACCAAAATAACAAGAAAGACTCAGTGTCATGCTTGCTTGAACTGCTTTATTTCAAAAACTTTGAGTGGTAGATTGACAGTTGGGGAAAAAGGGGCGTTTTTGTAAAGCTCAGACCAAAGCAGAATTATCAAATTGCTGCAAAGAGAGCGAGATAGAGAGAGAGAGAGAGAAAAAATAGAGAAAGAGTGAGTGAGATTGAGAGAGAAACAGAGCGAGAGCTAGACTGAGAAAGAGAAAGAGAGAGAGAGGGAGAGAGAGAGAGAGAGAGAGAGAGAGAGAGAGAGAGAGAGAGAGAGAGAGAGAGAGAGAGAGAGAGAGAGAGAGAGAGAGAGAGAGAGAGAGAGAGAGAGAGAGAGAGAGAGAGAGAGCGAGAGAGAGAGAGAGCGAAAGAACAACAAGAGGTCAGAATGATGGCAGCTTCATAGAGATAGAGGTTTGCCAAGGTACAGACTATTGCATCTGTCAACTTGAAGCCACGAGTGTATAGTCCCAAAGCAAGGAAAGCATTAGCAGCATCAATTTATTGTCATATTGTAACAATAGGGCTTGTACATCGTGATGTCACATTGCAATGACCACCGCCATTTTGGGAGCAAAGGAGCATTGGAATGTTATTATGGTAGTAGTTATGTTTTTTTGGTCATTCTTTAGTAATTAATCATAAAATGATTTCTTATTATGGGGAGACATTGTCGTGTTTAACCAAAGCAGTTCTCATGCGAGACGTGGCAAAACAAAATTGTAATTAGCCTAGGTTACGTTATATATATGTTCAATTTGGATTTTACATTATTTCCAACCCTCTTTAGTCCTCTCAATACAAAATCCCATGGGGCACTCGGATGTACAAGCCCTATAAAGTCACGAAAGAGGAAAGAGCCTTGCGTCTGACATTCGTGACAAAGCATATAGAAGATAAAACCGTAAACAGTTGTACATAGAGAAATAGTTTCTGAGTCATACATGGCCATCTTCTTCTGTTTGTGTTATTACAATCAGTTATTCGGACAGGCTTGTGTTGGTCGAGTCTTAGCCTTAATGTCCTGTTTGAGACAACCCTAATACTGCATCTGGTTTAAGCGCAAATTACATCATCATGTTTTGGGATTAAACATGAATATATGAATAGTTCATTTGAAGAATTAATAAGAAAATTATGCTAGTGCTAATAAAGTTTTTTCTTGCTGCGCTTGATGTCATTAAATTGCATGTGTATCAGTGTGCTTGTATCTTTGATTGTATAATCTACAGTACCATAACTAAAATAAACAACATCACTTATTGATCATACTCCTTTAAATTAAAAAAAAAAAGTCCCCGAACTCAAATATACTTTTACTTTCAAAAAGCAAAGACCTTAAAACTTCAGTTTGCATACCAAAAAGTCGAAATCTGTACACGTTGCTTGCTCTTGGATACATTTAACCTTGCCTAGAGTTTTAGAATAAAAGCACAATTAAAAGAGAGAAATAAGGAATAAATATGCAAGTTACAGAATTCCTCCAAATCATTTCAAGTAAATAATACATGTCATGTTTTTTTCTAATCCCTCCACCCATCAGACCCCCTCCTCCCTCTCAGCTTCCCTCCCCCTCTCCCTCCAGCCTTAATCATGGAGATCTTTTAAATGAAGTTAATTTGTCAAAGTGACTTGGAGCTGCTTCACATAGGTGGGCTAATAGTTAGTTATGTTTTTTGGTCCATTGGTCAAAAGCCACTCAATATCGACTAGTAACACCAATCTTTCTGAAGATTGTTCAACATAATAGCGGTAATAATCAACTTTTTGGATTGGCTGTTGTCCATAAAGCATAACTTGACTGCCTATCTGAGGAAGATGTCACTTTATGAGTAGATAAGATTCATCCCAATCATGAAGGTTAATTAGTACATTAGCAGCCGGGGAGGCACTGACAATTTCTTGAGAAGAAGACATATATATTCGATTTACCACACAAGTAAGCACACACGGTCTGGGTCACGCACACACACACACACACGCACACACACACACACACACACTCCCACATCCACCCATACACATACCTGCACGCACCAACACCAATTCACGCACACACAACTACACACAGCCACACCCAGCCACACACATTCACCAACACCCCCCCTCCACACACACACACACACGCACACACACACACACACACACACACACACACACACACACACACACACACACACACACACACACACACACACACACACACACACACACACACCGGCACAGAGAAACACACACACACACACACACACACACACACACACACACACACACACACACACACACACACACACACACACACACACACACACACACACAAACACACACACACAAACACACACACCTACACACACACACACACACACACACACACACACACACACACACACACACACACACAGACACAGACACACACACACACACACACACACACACACACACACACACACACACACACACACACACACACACACACACACACACACACACTCAAGCACACGGTCAGCAGAGTTGACAAGAGTGAACTGAAGTGTTACTGCTGACAGCCCTTGTCCCATAGTAAATAAGCCAGTGTAGCATTCACAGTTACAGACACATTCTTTGTGCAGAAGTGAACCACAGCGTACCAGTTTCTTTGTGAAATGAGTGAGTGTATGTGCATGTGTGTTTGCCTGCAGAAAATCATGTGCTGTAAGGAGGTCCACTGTAGGCAATATGCCAAATAAGTCAAAGGAATTCAGCCAAATAGTAGTCAGATTTCAAGCATTGGATCATTTTGGATGACACAAAAAGTCCACCAATGCACTGATAATTAATGTTTTGTCGGCTCACTGCAATATGGGTGAATGTTCATGATTTCTGCGTAGCGTAGCTCGTCGTGAACCACACACGCCCATCCCTCTTAGAGTGCATGTTTTAGGCCGTTTTGCTCAGTAGTCCTCCAGAGGCTTTACCCACCATAATGGTGTTGCTTTCAAGAGGCTAAACAGTTTTCTTAGAAGGCTAAAGTTCATGTCTTTTTATACACCAAGGAAAAGAAACTTGCAAAGAAAATGTTCCTCAAAAGATGTTTTGTAGAATTCTAATCTTGTTTCGCCGAAATTCAATTGCGAACAATGTCCAATGTACACAAGGCATTTTCCAGTCTATCGCACAACTGCCAATGTTGTTGATGATGTTGCTGCCGATGTTCTTTCAAAATAAAGGTTGATGACGTATGGCTTTAGAGGGTGTTTGCTAAGTGCGGTTGGTTGAGTTGAGTCTTGGAGCACAGAACATACCTTTGATGTGGATCCCCTTGTCAGATACTAATCTAGCAGTAGCACATGGCCAGCCCCGCAGCTCGTCAGACGAAGATCACCGACGTAGGACAGCCACCGCAAGCCTTGTGGGATCCTCGCGCTATGTACTGATAAATAAGAGGCCTCTGGCCAACATGTATTTCAGTTCACATTCGTTGCCTTGGACACCTTTTTTTTTACATTCTCGAGTCTTCAACCACCAAGGAACATCCGTCTTGACAAACTTGTGGCTGTTGGTCATGCATTTTAATGTATCTGGGCTTGACAACTTTCTTCTGGACCAGCCTTTGTTTTCTGCCAAGTACTGCGTTTAGCCGTTTACTGATTGTTTGCCTGATGGGTAATTTTGCCTCATGTACAACTGTCCAGTTGCTCATTTACCAGCAATCTTTCCAATGGAGTAAATTAGCTCATTAAATAAAACATAACTCCCTTTTCAGTGTCCCAGCATTCACATATATGAATTAAACTCTCAATTCAGGTGTAGCAATAGTAAAGTATGATGATGGTGGAGCATTCAATGTATATCTTAATTTAATGTTTTTTTAACTACCCTGCATCCTATGAAAATTGTGCTTATCCAGCCCCTATCATAGGTTGGCAAAGTGGTCCTCTCCTGTTTTTCTGTGGACAGATTTAACTGGGCCCAGATTTGAGCGTAAATTTCAATGGATTAACACGTTTTAAGGAGCCCTTTTGAAAGACTTCAGTAAAGTTCTATTGATTAGATGGTGGGAGAGTCCTGAGACCCGGACACGTTGACTCATGAGGGTTGTCGCTAGAAAAATGTACCCTTGGTGCCGTCGCACAGTATTTTCTTGAAGGCTTTCCGAAAGTCCTTGTTGAAGATTGTGTAGATCACCGGGTTAAGGCAGGAGTTGCAGTAGCCGATCCAGAAGAAGAACTTGAAGAGCGGGTCGGGCAGGATGCAGGCCTCCGGGCACACGCCCAGCAGGGAGTACGAGAAGAAGAAGGGGAACCAGCAGACCACAAAGACGCCGATCACCACGGCCAGCACGAAGGTGAAGCGCTTCTCCCTGTTCATCATGGCCTTGCGTCTCGCCGCGCCCGGATTGGTTTCCGGTTTGGACTTCCTCCCCGGCGCCAGGAGCGACCCCTTGGACGTGGCTATCATCTCGCGGTAGCGCTGGATGGTCGCCGGGGAGTGGATCCCCCCACCTGCAGGGGAGCCCACCATGCTGGTGCTGCCCCGCCGCGTGCTGTGGTTGTGTTCCGTGTCGCTCTCGGTGCTGGAGCTGTCGCCGTTGTTGTTCTCTGCCTTCTTGCGCCCCAGGCCCTTCTTGCCCTTCTTCCCCCCCGCCTTGTTCTTGGAGGAGTTCGCCTGGGGCGGGCGGGCCTGGGTCGTGAGAGGGGTAGGGGAGGGAGGATGCAGGAGGTTGTTAGGCGTGGCGTCGGGGGGCGACGGGGACCCCTGCGGGGAGGGAGAGGCGGTGATCGCCAGGGTCGGGGGCCTCGCGTTGGAGGTCTTCTTGGTGGAGGGCGGCGTGCTGTCCTCCTCGTCGTTGCCGTTGGCGTGCGCGTGGCGCGCTGGTTGGCGCGGCGTGGCGCTGCCCACGCCGTCTTTCCGGGGCTCTCCCGGCGGGCACCGCGTTCTCTGCTTGGCGATCTGGTAGATTCTGATGTACACCAGGATCATGATGACGCACGGGGCGAAGAAGGAGCCGATGGTGGAATACAGGATGTACCAGCGCTCGTCGTTGAGCTGGCACTGAGGGCCCCGCTCGCTCCCGGGAGCGCCCTCCTCGCTCTTGTTCAGAGACAGCAGGGGAGGGAAGGAGATGACGGCTGAGATCAGCCACACCACCACGATGGCGGCTTTGATGCGCTTGGGCGTGCGCTGGCTGCTGTAGGTGACGCGGGAGATGGACAGGTAGCGGTCCAGCGAGATGGCGCACAGGTGGACGATGGACGAGGTGCAGAACAGCACGTCCAACGCCAGGTAGATCTCGCACCACAGCGTCTTGAAGTACCAGTAGCCCAGCAGCTCGTTGGCCAGCGAGAAGGGGATGATGAGCGTGGCCACGAGGATGTCGGCGGCCGCCAGCGACACCAGGAACAGGTTCTGCGGACCTCGGAGTGAGCGGCTGGTGAGCACCGCGATGATCACCATGATGTTGCCCACGATGGTGAAGACCACCATGAGGGTTATGGCTGTGGCGAAGATGGCCGTCGCCACCGGGGAGTAGGGGGCGAAGCTCAGGACGCTCTGGTTGCAGGGCACGGACGCTCCGGCGGCAGCGCTGACGTTCCAGACACTCAGCTCCATGGAGCAGCCACTGTCCATTGTTGTGGCCATGGCGGGATCTGACTCCCTCGGCGTTGGAGAAGTCTTAGCAGATATAGAAATATAGATATGGAAATGGTTTTTGGTTTTTGATACGTTAATTTGTTCAATCATATTACAATTATAACAATATATTATAAGGATATAACAGGCTATAATAATTGGTATAATTCATTTTACAATTATATTGAAAAAACACACTTTTGATGCAATGAAAACATGTTATATTTAATGCATAAGGTGTATTTATACATTTTAAGGATTGTAATTACCTTTATTTTTTGGATTTTTTTTGTTAAACGTTAGCTTCCTCGCATCTTCCACGGCAGGTCCTTCGAGTTCGGGTCCATTTTAATCGTATAAATCCTGTGACGTCCAGAGACGGACGCGAATATACCGTTGCCGATCAGACTATTCTCACACACATGTTATAGATAGTTTTGGATGATCTTCACCGGCTGCAAACTCACAACGACCCACGAAGATAATTTGTTCTTATCCCGTGGGATGTTTCTGGGTTTGAACGTTTTTATGGACGGCAGAATAAAACAAATCATACTTAATACTTAGAACCCGGTGTCATCACGAGAGACGGGGAGTGATGGATAGTAAATGGTTACATGAGCTGCGCCCTCCGTGCGCATTTGCACACATTGATCAACAGTAGAAGAATGCCCATAAAAACATTGCAGATATATGTAAGGTTATACCAAGCTATTTACATATTTTTAAGAATAAACGATGTGAATTCTAGTTCCTTCATAAATAAATAAAAAGATTCGCCTAACTCATGCAGAGGCACTCTTCCCTGGGTTGTCGAAACAAATACAAACGCTGAAGTCTTGGATTCATCAGCACCGCATGACGACCGATATATTACAAAGAAATTGATTGTTTAGAAGGCACATAACTAATAATCCACTTTAAGCCGTGTGCTCTGATTCCAGGTCGTTTCGGTGCGTAGGGTGTCTGTTTGGCTCTGGCGCGGAGGTTTTTCCAAAGTTCAATGAGATGCCCCGGTGGTTCCAGCGCTCATCGGGCTTCTTCCTCGAGGTGCGAAAGCGTCGGGCTCATTTCCAATTGTGAGCAGGACCACGGGTCTGGAGCGCGTCTCATTCCTCATCACCCCTTGCGCGCTTCTCTCTAGATCCAGTGATGTCAGTGTGGACGTCATGGGATCTCTTCTCTAGCCCCCACCCCATCTCTTTATTTTCTCTCATCTTTCTTTCTTTCGTTCTTTCGTTCGTTCTTTCTTTCTTTCTTTCTTTCTTTCTTTCTTTCTTTCTTTCTTTCTTTCTTTCTTTCTTTCGTTCTTTCGTTCTTTCTTTCTTTCTTTCTTTCTTTCTTTCTTTCTTTCTTTCTTTCTTTCTTTCTTTCTTTCTTTCTTTCTTTCTTTCTTTCTTTCTTTCTTTCTTCTTTCTTTCTTTCTTTTTTTCTTTCTTTCTTCCTTTCTTTCTTTCTTTTTATCAGTTTTTAATTTTTCTGTATTTTATTCCAGTCTTTCTTTCTTCCTTTATTCTTCCTCCCTTCCTCCCTCCCTAACCTCCCTTCCTTCCTTCCTTCCTTCCTCCCTAACATCCATTCCTTCCTTCCTTCCTCCCTAACATCCCTTCCTTCCACCCTCCCTAGCCTCCCTTCCTTCCTTCCTTGCACCCTGCCCAGCCTTTCTCCCATCCTTCCTTCCACTCTCCCTAACCTCCTTCCCTTCCCTCCACCCTCCCTAACCTCCTCCCCTTCCTTCCACCCTCCCTAACCTCCGTCCCTTCCTTCCTTCCTTCCTCCCTAACCTCCATCCCTCCCTCCCTCCCTCCCTCCCTCTCTCCCTCCCTCCCTCCCTCCCGCCCTCCCTCTCTGCCTTCCTTCTTTCCTCCCTCTGTTTATTTATTTAATTTCCGACATCTCTTTTGCAATCCCAACCCATATTCACTTCATGGTGCGTTGCTTTGAATCAACCTCACTTCACTTCCCCATTGAATCCCAGCAGACAACTTGCATTGACACGTACGAGTGATTTAACCAGGCATTTGCATCCATCAGCTTCACAATAACTCTGAGAGCCCATGCATGTACACCATAGATTCATTAAAGGATGTGTGGGGTGTTCTGTTTGGATAATATACCCACGTTGGGTATAACGTGGGTATATTATGGGAAGCCTGCCATTGTTTATCTGCACATGACAGCAAACAGGTTTTCACTAGAAAAACACATGGTTGACGGCAACAGAGGACACATCAAAATAGGGCTCTTTGTGGGCGGAAGACAAAAAAGACTCTTTATAATATTCTGTTTATACATAGTAACGCAATATATTTTGAGGATCAACAAAAGTGCATTATCATCATGAGTGTTGACGTCTGCGTACTTGTTATTATCTCGTTATTCAAGAAAGATACACATAACTGTAAGCTAACACATGACTTACAGGAAAGGGAATGGATTGAAGGATGATGCATTGAAACCCCCTCCACCTGAGTGCCCTTAGCAACAGGGAGATACCGGCCTGTAGGACTGTATGGCGCCTCTTTTTATATAGTGTCAAAGAAACACACACGCTCACCAACACACAAACATGAACAAAAACACACACACAACACACAAACACAAAATCACATGCACATACACACACAAACACACACACAATTACACAAACACACACACCCACAAACACGCACACAAAAACACAAACACAATCACAAACACACAAGCACGAACCACTCACATCTGCCCACGCATATACACAGATTCTTATGAATGGTGTGTAGGATGTCTTGTTTTTTTGCGTGTGTTTGCGCGCTGCCCCCGCTCAGTGTATGATTCAACAAGAGAAACCTGGCAAGCACGCCCCCCTGGCCGCCATTGAATTAGGATTCTGAGCATGGCCCTCTGATTACGACCTCCGCCTGGCAAATAACGCTGCTGCATATTCACTCCGGGTCACACATTCAAAATATAAAGGGAAAGAGAATAAAGCTTTTAGCGGGAGAGTGCACTCCAGTCAAGAGGCTGTGTGTGTTTGTGGGCATACGGTTAGTGACACATTGAAAATGGATTCTAGGGGAGAGGGGTGTGCCCCTGAAGCCAAGGTTGTGCGGATTAAACACTGTTCAGTTCACAGCAAACAGCCAGGAGAGTTGCCTGAGCGTGCAGCAGTGGAAAAAAATGTGGATCGCCCCTGTCACATGAGTATAAACATGTGCTTGCACACACACACACACACACACACACACACACACACACACACACACACACACACACACACACACACACACACACACACACACACACACACACACACACACACACACACACACACACACACACACACACACAGACACACATATTAAAAACTAGTGCTGTCAGTTTAACGCTTTATCAACGGCGTAAAACACACACATACACACACACACACACACACACACACACTCGCACACGCACACACACTTAAATTGTACTATATAAAGTAGCCTACTGAATATGCACAATATAAATTCAGGGCTTGAACTCTAAAGAAAACTAGATACATGCTGAATACTTAAAGCAATACATAAAAAACGCGTGGTCGTTAACATGAAATGTAGCCTGCATGAGCCATATTTAGTAAATGTCTAATTTGCATTGTTTATGATTATTATTACGTTTTCAAATTAGAATAGACCCATAAGGCTTCCGTAGAGTCATGACGTCGGAAGTAGTGACATCATGCGGGATACATAAGCCTATCTAGGAGCGACACATTTTTTTTAAAACCTTATTTCGATTTCATGCCTTTATTTGAAATGTTCCCTGTGACAAATAAAAGGTCCACCTAATTCAAGAGACATTTCGTTTTGGAGAAAATTGGAAAGACAACGCTACATAGCCTAAATGCAAATAAACCATTCATCTGGCTTGTTTTTTCATTTTGCATATTTATTCATATCCTTACCTACTAGGCTCCTTAGGCTATACCAATGGTTCCCTCATGCCTTTGTCAGAATCAAATCGAATATTAACCTTTGAGCAAACTAATTATATCACTTGTATGGAGTGTCACTCTCAGGTGGTAGATGAATAGAGATTTAAATTGTTAGCCGTTTAAATTCCTGAGAAAAATCATTCAGAACATACTGAGTGTTAGTGTGTGCTTGGCGGGAGGGTGTTCGTATTAGATACGGATATTTTTCCATAATAGTGGAATGGATAAATAGATAAATAGGCCTACCTTTATTAATTCCCCGCATTGGCCAGGTAGATAGAAAAAATAGTCACAATTGTGCAAAAATAATGAGAAACAGAATACAAGTAAAACGAATATAGTAATAGACAACGACGAAAAACAAAGAAATCTAGCCTACTTGTGTAATGATTGCAACAATGCACAGTATTAAAGTGTATTCAAAAGTGTCACGTGGGGGGGGGGGGGGGGTCAGTTAGGGAACAAACCTCAGTCTCAGTTTCTGTTGTAAAGGCTAATGGCTCAACTATAATGCTGTTAAGGCATGTTATATCTCAAGTTACAGCCACCCAGAGACATCGATGTAATTGGCAAATCGTGTTGCAGCAGTTAAGCAGCATGGCGTGATCTGGTAGCGCTATCTAGTGAGGAGCCTTACCTCTGCATTACTATTTTTCGTATCACAAAAGCTTTCGCTAGAGGGCACTGTTGGCTCATAGCGGGCTAGCGAGTGAATGTGCGTTTGAATTAAAGGCATTCAAATTACCTAGATTCACCCTTGTCGTTTATTTTTTAGAGAATAAGATCCGTCAAAAGGGTATACTTGGACTCTTTACGCATGTGAATGAAATTGGCCGTTTTCAATTCATTCAAAACTGGTGTCCACATCAGTTCTTCCCTACGATTGCAAGCCTCAACACTAGAAAAAATTCAATTGAAATAGGCCATTCATTTTTGATCATGCTTAATCCAATTTGAGGTAGAAGCTTAAGCTACAAAATGATATTACCAACGGCAATGATGCGTGCGACAGAAGGCAGTGTAGCAATGGCAGTTTGTAGACATGACTTCAATTGTCTTGAGGGGAGGGGATTACAAGTCATACAAAGATCAACTATAGCTGAACATAATCGAGTGACCTCCTGACAGGATATAGGCCTACTTTATTTTAAAGTAGCCATCCTAGCAGACTATGTTTTGGTCACTATTAGGCAGGAGGTATATCCGTTGACAATGATCAGATAAATAGGAAAAGCAATGGATTCACAGTTTGTGCTTCACAAAAGACAAAGAGCCCGATATCTTTCTTTACCCACAGCATGCTTTAATATGACGGGACGTGGCGGCTATACAGCACAAATTTCTGACGAATAAAGTGCAGTCACAAATAGTCACTTGGATTTGAAATAAATTAAAACAATAAATATACTCACAATTAAAAACATGCAATTGCTTGTGGAGTTGTTTAATCGTACATTTGCCCAGAAACTCAGACCATCTTCAGGTGTCCATCATTAAACAAAGACAGCCCTTGTAAGGTACATAAGCCAAACAAAATGACTCATACACAAACAAACTTTTCTGAGTGAGGGAGCGAGCGAGAGAGAGAGAGAACTCAATTTCTATAGATATAACAATTTCCCCTCTGGCTCAGAGTCCCATGACTTCAATGCGGTTCACACTGCAATAGGCCAACATCATCAGCAGTTCTCCGTCATCTAACGGTTGCTACAGGCCTTGAGAAAAGTAGGCCCCCACGTCCACCTACTATGTGGCAACATCCACATAAGCGGCTTTTCCAACTGCGTGAGCCCCTTAGGGAAAACAAAGCAGGCATGGAAATCAACCATTTCTGTACAACCCAACAGGACACACACACCCCGCCCCCCCATCGCCTCAGCCACGACAGAGGACGTCGGTCTCAAACTGCAGCAGCTGGCCCATGAAGGCCAGGTTGGGGGAGATGACGCGCCGCCGCTGCTGCACAAAGTCGTAGGCCTCCTGCAGGCGCACTTGGCGGGCGTGCATGAGGTAGGCCAGACAGATGGTGGCGGAGCGGGAGATTCCCGCCTGGCAATGCACCAGCACACGGCCTCCCTGCTCCTTCACAGAGTCTAGAGGGGGGGGGGGGGGGGGGGGCACAGAGAGGATTGTTGTTATTATGATGAGGAGGGAAATGGATTGGTTGGATTATTGAATGACGCATTAAAGTGCCGAGCTGGGTTTGCAGCGATTAATCGGTCCGAGACTAAACTTGTTCGCCATGATTTATTTCACTTAAGTCGTTAAGCAGTCAATTCAAGGGTTATTTCTTTGGAGCCGTGTGTAATTAATTAGCAGGTAGAGGGCAAGGCATCTTACTGGAGCTTTAAAAGATTCACATTATTAATCCCAGAGAGGGAAATTCAGCAGCATTTATTCACCGTGTTGACGGCTACATTCTAACCTGTGGGCAACACCACAGTAAATCAATCCTCTAGATCTCCCTGGATTAGTAAAAGGTCCTCACATGCTTCGGAAAGCAGGTAGGCCCCACTGCCAGAGGGGGGGGCAGAGCCCAGCTGCTCACCTATGAAGGCGATGGCCTGTGAGAAGCAGGCCCGGATGTCTGTGAGCAGGCTGTCCTCCACGTTGAGCCGCAGGTACCGCAGCTCCCCCTCGTACAGGCTGGGGCAGGTGGACGACACGTTCAGCACGGCCGTGATGCCCGCCGCCACCAGCGCCTCCCTGCGAGACGAGTGCAGGGCGCTGCCCAAGAACAGGAAGGGCAGCAGCTCCACCGGACCCTCCTGCATAGAACACAAAGGCAGAGGAGTCAACCAAACACCGTCGAAGAGCTAACCACAAACACAACGCTTTAGTTTTGATTGTTTAAAGGCCGATTCCAGTCACATATGCCTGGGAACGTGTGTGATCATGCAAAGTCTCATGGCTTGATTCCCTCTATGCCAAGTTCGACATGCATCTTTATGTTATTCTATTGTAGGCCTACACAACTCTATTATTTATAGATTTCCTGCTACACTAAAATCCCCCGCTAGGCAGAAACCTTCATGTTAACTGCTACGCATACATATACATACATACATACATACATACATACACATACATACATACATACATACATATATACACACACACACACACACACACACACACACACACACACACACACACACACACACACACACACACACACACACACACACACACACACACACACACACACACACACACACACAGCAGACTGGGTAAATGCCAGCTCAACAATTGAAAGACATTTCCCTCTTGTATGGTATGCTATGACTAACCTGATCATACGAGGGAGTCTTCCGCTCTGGCGCCGTGGGTTCTGAATCCGCTGCGGGGGGCCCGCTTCCAGGGGAGGTGGAACACAGCTCGGGATAAGCCTCAACGAAAGTCGCAAATCCACCTTACAAAAAAAAAAATTTCAGAAAATAAAGTTACAGGCCAGACAATCTCATGCCTCAAATTGTTTAGAAATGAAAATGATCGCGTATAAAAAAAGTCAAGAAAAACAATACAGAATATAAATAAGTAGTGCATCATAAAAACATTTGGGTTTAGGTTTCTTCTCCTTAACTTAAAATAACTTAATGCCTCAATACCTGGGCCTTCACCTATACAGTCCCAGCCAGGTATTCAAAGAGAAATGTTGGATGGAAAAAAACATTGTGCTTACCTTTTAGGAAACATATCTGCACAGAGCTTCTCGGGACCTCTGCTCTTAGTGCACTCAGCAACATGTTGGCTAGGCTTTCGTGCTTCAGTTGTGCCATGAGGTGGCTGTTGTCATCTACCACCACTACCGGCGAGAATTCCCCGCGGCGTAACTTTCCGACAAGCGTCTTGTCCGCTATCAACCACTCCAGGCAGACAACGGAGCTCTTGGACCGCCGGCGCAGCAGCGAGTTCCAGTGGACATTACTGGACTGTCGTATGTGCGCTTTGGAGAAGGCAAGGAACGGTCTGCAGTCAAGCACCATGCAGCCCTCAGAAGAAAACTGCTCCGAACTTCTGAGAATTGGAAGCAGTTCGTTGCCTGTTATTTCCCACGGCTCATTGTTTGAAATCATGACGGAAATATAGAATAAACCTGCAAAATATAAAGCAAGCTATATTGGCCTATTTTGAGAAAATTGGAAAATAAACCAAAATAAAACGGTCCTTAAAAGTCAGTCAACTGTTTGATTGACTCTTTCAAACACTGATCAAAGAAAATAAGGCCCACTCTAACCTAAAGTGTACTTTTCTTTATTTGTCTGAGTTTCTTGTCAGCTTGAATAAACCTAGCCTAAAATGAGCGTTTCGCTTCTTTCATTGATAACAGCTGGGTAATGGGCGGGTATTCGACGACTGGAAAACCGCGGAGACACCCACTTTTTCCACTGACGCAAACGTCACAAGCGGAAACACCATATTTGGGCAGCTCGGTACACCTATTAAGGGCATTGACATAAATCACATTTTCCCTAGGCCCATGTGGTTCTCTTGGATTATCCTGTAACTGTGTTCTGTATTTAATTACTTTCTTTCACTATGATTGAACACCCTTAGTTTGTATATCTGGGGACGTGATTGGTAAAGGGAAAGTCTAAGTTGTAAGTTAAACACCATCCTATTACATAAGAGTAACAACTTCTTGGAACAATGTGACTTAACACTTAGAAGGCCTACTTTTGCTAATTGTGCAACATGTATCAAATATCCAACTGCTAAAAGGAACAATTATTCTTCTGTTTTCAGTTTCAGCACATAGAAACGTCACAGGAAATGTGTGTTTGTATGTGTGTTTGTATGTGTGTTTGTGTGTGTGTATACGTGCTTGCGTGTGTGTGCGTGTGTGTTGACTATCTTATCGAGTGAAAGAGGTATTCATCTCTTTGTTTTTCTCTATTGACCTAGAACTTTGCAGACAAACATTTAACATAATGATAGTCAACTTGTTGGTGACGTTTCCTTGCCAGGACTCTTGTTTGCATATTGCTATGACAAGTGATGTATAACAAGCAGGTGTTTTTTCTTCTGTTTACCAAAAAGGAAATGGAAGCGTTACACCCTGCTATCACCACAACAATCCTTACACAACCACTCTCCTGTTCTTCATCCCTTCAATGAATCATGTCCCTTTCACCCTGGCACATTGCCTACGTTCAGCCCGCTAGCCTCAAAAAACGAAATGTTAAAATTTTTGGAAAACTATATTCAAACACATGTATCATTTTGAGTTTTTTGGGTTAAAAAGTGATTGTCTTTATTATCAAAATTGGACTACGTGACAGAAATGCTTCACCTATTACAAACAAAAACGCTATTTTGGATCTGAATTTGCACTGCTTATCTACAACTATTCCAAAACAACACAACTAAACAAAGGAACCCAGAAGTAAATTCCTTTGGAAGTAATGAGCAAAATATGACTTGACTTGAGGTGAGAAGGTTGCACTTAACCAGCTATGAAACGAGGACGAAGATATTCATCCAGAACATTCAATCTAGAGAGAATGAATGTGAAAGATATATAAATTAAATGTGGTAGTGTTCATGTCAAAAAACATGAATTCATCCCCAGAAACAAATATCCAGACTAAACAACAATGGCAACAAACCAACAGGGATGGATTCATACTCACCGGCTCTGCTCTCACAGGGATTATTTGGGATTAAGCGGGCTGCTGGGGCAATTAATCCTAGAAAAAAAACATTAAACCTGGAGATTTATCCATCCAGATCTTCTTATCCAGGCCCACGTGGCCCTGGTCCTCTTGTCTCCAATCAGGAGGTCCCCGTGGCTCCTCAGGTTAACTGCGTCAGTAATTATGTGTTGGTGATGTCAGCCCTCCCTCAGAGAACCTGCTCTCGGGTCCACGTCTAGAATATGTGCCGACAAAATATATCTGTAACAGACGCTTCAACATGATCGAATGAAACTGTACTTTTATATTTCCCATAACCAACTGCCCACACTTGAGGAATAAAACAAACCCCTACCTGCTACTTGATATCATTTGGATAATAGCATCTGCTAAAGGACTGAATCGTAAATATCCCATGATAGGATTAAAGCCTTGACTGCAGAGAATGATAAGCGTTGAGTTGGATTTTTATTTCGGGAGCTGAAACTTTGTTAATAAACTGACACCATTCTCCTTGCTCTTAGCTCCTTCATCTTCCTCTTCATTGTCAGTCTGTGGACAAAGTTCACAATGTTTATTTTTGCACGGAAGTAAATAAAAACTGATAACCGAAGCCATGTATATAGTAGTGAACAATAATTAGTAAACAATTTGTTGGGTTTTTCCAGTTTTGAGGCAATGAACAATGACATATACCTGGCCTTGAATAAGTATATCAGAAATCAGAATACTAAAAGTCTGAACTAGTCTTGCTTTCTGACCCTTCTGTTTCACATCTCTCCCTCTATCTTATCACTTTCTCTCTCTACCCACCACCATTCTCTCTCTCTCTCCCTCTCCCTCTCCCTCTCTCTCTCTCTCTCTCTCTCTCTCTCTCTCTCTCTCTCTCTCTCTCTCTCTCTCTCTCTCTCTCTCCCCCCCTCTCTCTCTCTCTCTCTCTCTCTCTCTCTCTCTCTCTCTCTCTCTCTCTCTCTCTCTCTCTCTCTCTCTCTCTCTCTCTCTCTCTCTCTCTCTCTCTCTCTCTCTCTCTCTCTCTCTCTCTCTCTCTCCCTCTCTCTCCCTCTCTCTCTAACCCTGTAGTTTGGTCTCTTACCCAAGGGCCACTGTGAGGCCTATGCTGGCTACCAGGCTGAGGGCGGTCACCGTGGCAATGATAGACAGCAACTGGTATCTGGTAAGTGGAAGAGTCGAGGAGGTGTATCTTGGAGGCAGGGTGGGCAACGTTATTAGCTGTATGGGAGTTTGGGTGGGCAGAGCTGTGACTTCAAAGAGAAAAAAAAAATATATATATCAGAACCAATATACATTCCATATCATGAATCAACAACAATCTGTCCTCAATCTGGATTAGGGATCGTCTCCACAAGATACAGACAGCCAGAGAACATAGATACAGGAACCCTTTTAAAGTGGTGTGACCTAGGGATGCTTTGAACCTGCAACACATTCCCCCCACGCTGTACTTTACCAGTGAGGAAGAAGGTGACTGTGGAGAAGACCGTGGCCTTGCGGTCCTGCAGTGAACAGCGGTACGTCCCTTGTTCTTTCGCGTGCAGCTGATTCAGCACCACCGACGGCTCCTCGGTGACCACCAGGGTTTGGAAATCGCTCTCTTCCAGCTGACACAGGAGATTTCGCAGAGGGACTCAGTGATCCATGAAACTTACCCCAGCGGCTTAACGGTGAAAGAGTCCTTTGAGCATTGTTATATTTGAGCAAAAACCAAACCAAATCTTTCTTTCCGGAGGTGTGAGCGAAATGGGTTCTCACCTGTGTGGATCCAGGGGGGCCGGGGGCCCAGGTAAAGTGGTACTCTGGTGTTCCCTGAATCAGGCTGTGCCAGGGCAGGAAACAGTTCAACACAGCCTGGTCCCCTTCTTCAGCCTCCAAATGGTGCTCTAAAACAAAGATGATAGCCTGTATGTAGTTATATAATATATATAAATGTGAATTATGGATGCAAATAATGATAAATTATACACACTTAAACACATCACCATTAACATTTCTCTCTCATCAAACAAACACAATAAATACGAATAAATACATAAGCATAAATACATATATATATTTTTGTTTGTTTATAAACATATATGTATACATATATATCTTGCATACATACATACATACATATATACATATACATACATATATATCTATATATTCACACACATACACACACACACACACACACACAGACACACGCACATGCACACACACACACACACACACACACACACACACACACACACACACACACACACACACACACACACACACACACACACACACACAAACCCCCCCCCCCCACACACACACACACACACACACACACACACAAGATTTGCATTTTGAAATGTAGTACCATTGGCTTGTGGTTTTTCTATGCCCGAGGGGGAGCCACAGGGAGAATGAGGGAGGAGTGCGGAAGGATGAGAGGGAGACCGACTGGGGGGGGAGGGGATAGGGGAGGGGGGGGGGGAGCAACTCATTCATGGAACCAAGGATAAGTTTAATCATCTCTGTTAACCTTGCACATGGACAGGCACAACAGTGTCTCATATGAGCAAACACATTGACAGACTCGTGACCGGATGTGAGTGTGTGTGTGTGTGTGTGTGTGTACACTGCAGAGTGCTACAGTCATATCACAAAGACATACAACCTCCCCGCCTACCCCAACTAACCAAGGCAGAGCAACAAGACACACATGACCTACCGCCACAGTCCAGCTGGTCTGGGGGAGAAGGACAATTGTATAACTTGTATTTGCAGGAGGAGCAGTCTATCACTCTTTGATACAGCTGCCCTGTAAAGCATGATGCCACACAGACACACAAACATGAACTCATGCACACACAGTCACGCACACACACAAACATTAATCGACACAAACACTCAGACACACACACAAACACACGCATGAACGCCCGCACATACAGACACACACACACACAAACATTAATAGACAGAAACACTCAAACATACGCAAGCATGAAACCATAGACACACACACAAACACACGCATGAACGCCCACATCCACACCCACACCCACTCATACACACGCACACACGCACACACACACACACACACACACACACACACAGACACACACACACACACACACACACACACACACACACACACACACACACACACACACACACACACATCAACACAAACACTCAGACACACAGAAAAACACACACAGTAAACATGTGCTGCCTTTAGCTTTATTTGAACAGGGGATGGTAATGTTATGGAAGATGGAGAACTGAAATAGAACTTACCACACTTGTTAGGGCACAGTCCTAGATGGGAGATAAACACATCATCTCAAGTCAATTTTATACAGCTCTTCTTGTCCTTTCTACTGTCAGCGACCTCACCCAACAAATTACCTTCACGGATGAAAATAACCAAGTGCTTCTCTAAGATTTTCCGGCCCTTCTCCATGATTTGAATGGCGTCAATTGTCCCTGAACCTTGAAATTGCGGAGAGAATCATAATCGTAACTGTATAATTTATTTATAGATAAACTTATGACAAGAACAGCACTAAAAGAAGAACAGCAAAACATAGTTCAAAGTGAAAGATGGAATATACTTTAATTTATTGATAAAGACAAAAAAGGATATGGGACACTTGTACACACATTGCCCTCAGGTTTGGATCCCCCCACCCCCTCGCTCACAAGGTGTATAATCCTCCTTTAATGAGCTAATCCAATGTGAACACAAGCTGTCTCCTGATCTTACCTGGTTGCAGGGTCTTCTTGATGCGATTGAATTCACTGTGGTACTCAGTGCTTACTCTGTAAAAAGTGGTGGGATCTAGGGGCAATAGATTAGACTTTGAGCAGCACGGCAACATATTAGTATAAAGTATTATTCCTCTGAGTACACCTAACATCAAAACAATTGTCTAACGTCATGTCTGTTCTCACCACTGACACCACGGTGTGCCTGGCTAGTCTGCCTGTAGGTGACATAGGCGTGGTCCCTGATCATCGTGAGGGCAATCTGCTTCTCCACGCTGGCAGCCGACAGGAGGAAGTCCTCGTGCAGGAGTCGGGTCTTGCGGTCACACTGCAGACAGGCCCTCCCAGCAGGCATGCGACACAGGGCCAACAGGCTAACCACCAAGAGCTGTGGCCTCATGAATGTCTCTGGAGGGAGGAAAGTTCATATTTTGCATTTAAATTTAGATGTATTGCATTTAGCAGACGTTTTTCTCAAAAACGACTTTTATTTTAAAGTTAAAATGTTGCATTATCCTGCGAACCAATTCGTTTTACAAGGACCATCAGGTGTTTTTAAGTGAATTGTTAACCCTTTACAATAAGGTTGCATTAATTAACGAATAATTAACGTTTGTTTATGCGGTAATAAGCATTATTATATTTCATTAGCACAGGGGGAAGGTTTAGGGTTTGTGGGTTAGGGTTAACCTTAATCCTTACCCTTATTAAATAATATACAAATGAATGCCTACGTTAACATGAACACATTAGTTAACATGACCACCATTAGTAAGCAATTACTAGACAATAAGTTAACTTTTAATTAACTTAGCTAATGCTTATAACAGCATTGAATTATGTAAATTAATGGTTTGTTAATGGTTAATTAATGTACCATTATTGTAAAGTGTTACCTCTGTTTTAAAGCCTCCTTCTTATAAAACAAAGAATAATTTTGGAGGACAACACTAACTATTTTGAATAAGAAAATGTATATTGACACAGTAATTCATAATTATTTCGAAAGACTGCAGATACCCCCAGAAGGGACTGGTAACAGTCAGGCAGACTGATAGCAAGTAGCTCGTCTCTGCCACCTAGCGGGAGATCATACGTATCGTGTTTACAACTACATAAAATAAACAATAAAAAAACTTACTTTTTGCCAAGATTCAATGTTCCGTAAAAAAAAAAGTGACCAAATTGACGCAAAGATTTGTTTGCTAAGATTAGTTTAAACGTAAACAAGGAAACGAACTACAACGTCTTTTGCTATTTGATTTCAAGGGTAACGTTTCCTTGACACAAATGTTCAAAAAAGAAGTCCAATGAGAACGAAACAATAGTCATGCATTTCAGTAAGTGTGGCAAAAGATTGAAAATCAGGTTAAAATGTAGGTTAAAATCAGACCGTACGAAAGGTTGGCGTGAACGGCCGTTAAACTACATTTCCAATAGTTCCACACATACGCATACTTATGTTGTGTTCCTGATTCCTCGAACCCCCGACTTCCGAGTCGAAATCCAAGATCTCCCAGCTCTCTTGTGGCAGTTCTCGAAGGCACGCCCCCTTTTTGTCTTCATCTTTCGAAAATCTGATAGTAGACCGAGAGCAGTGATGACGCTCTCAAAAAAATGGCTGCGCCCCTGAAGAGATTTTTATTTTTTGTATTTGTACCACGTAGGTCATTTGAATGACGATTTTAAATTCTCTTAAAAACTTGATTGCATTGCTAATTTATTCCGGTCACCAATTTATACATTGCATGGTCTTGCTGTGCGTGCAATACAATGTAAAGTTGTGGCTTTTTTTTCGGGCTGGTTTGCTAAAGAGGCTAATGTAGCTAACAATAAACAACGACTGCAACTCGGGAGGCTGGCGTCCGAGGATTCAGGAACACACCATTAGCTGTGTTCCTGAATCCTTGGCTGACAAAGGGGCAGGCCAATCCCATGGAAGTGTTTAGTGTAGGCGGGATCAAGGACAATTTATTTTAGATGCGCACTGTCTTATGCGCAGAACTTTGTTGTCCTCTTGAATCTCACGAAAACAGCAAGGTGAGTTTGGTTTCTCTTTTTGACATAGCGCCTTGTCATGCTTGTTAGTGAATATTTATTTCAAACGAGTTAGTCAACTATTAGTGAGTATAAATGTGGATGATAGGACTTTGTTCTCGGTAACAATGTGTACCAGCTAGTGACTGATTACACTGTACTGTAGCCGATGCAGCTGTTCGACAGAACTACCACAAACAGGTTTTGTCACTCACTACATTTTATGTGTTGACATTTTTATTTTACAGTCTACTAAATGTACAATATGCGCATCATGCGTCGTCTAACCGATCAATGGACTGTAACTATCTATTTTAATCAAAGTTTCAAGTAGCGGGACAACGTTGTTTGGACCTCACGACGCTGCTGGCAGTGATTTTGAATAACGTTAATCGGTAAGGAAACGCGACACTGAGATGACAAAGAATCACTGGTCTTCCTCCCACGAGTCCCACCACGACCGATCTGTACACCTGCAATGGTCACAGTGGACTCAAAGCTGCTGCATTGCTGTAACGTTATGCTACCATTCGTAGGGTTACCTTAACGACACTGTTTATTTGCAAAAGGTCTTAATGCAAATGTTAGTTGCCATTGCGATATACACGTGGGATTTTTAAACCCAGCAGAAGGTTGGGTTAATGATATACCACATCTAGGTATATCATCTGTATCAGCGGTAAATACTTGTCATTGGCGTGTGGAGGACAGTCGGCCATGAAAGGGTATATTGGTATGTTGATATAAATTATTGCTATGACATCATTTGTGTTATATTGGTAGGGATAATTGTCATGTACAGACATACCTTAAAGTTGGGCGCAAATCAAATACAATATTTGGTTTGTAAAAGCAATACTTTCCCCCCTTTTTATATTTATATTGTTTATGGTAATCCCACTCAAACAGAAGTAACATGGTTAGATGTTTGTTTGTTGAAAACAAACAAAAATAATAAAAATAATTAATAAAGTAAAATTTGTGCATGTTTCTAAGAAATGTGTATAACTGTGATAAAGTTGCAGACATCCGAGGGAATAACTGAATGGTGTGATGTTGGCACAACAGCCCTGACCTCAATGAACGATGATGAGTATTCAAAATTTAATTGAAGCAGTGATTATTGATAATAAAGAAGAAGAAAAAAAGAGGTGCTACATTGCATAATGTCTCAGACACCCAAATGCTCCCACTGCGGCTATAAGCTAGCCTGAATACAGATGTGCAACTTACCGCAGAGCCTGTACTTTATCTTTCAACCGGTGCACTTATCGAACGGGTGACAGTTGAAAAATATTGTTTACTTTTCAAGAGCGCCCTGGTGGTTTTATGGAAACTGACTCACTGCATGTAAAGCACTGTACTTAGAGTGAGATGGTGTGCGCACCCGTTTATTTGGTGGAAGTCGGTTCACCTGATGACTGATAATTAAGGATATTGGCGATTACTGCTCATCACTATCTTATACTTTAGAGGCACCTACTCAGCTCAAAGTCTGGAAATTATGACCAACGTTTTGATGTGGGTCTATATCTTATAATATAGAGGCACTTACTGAACTCAAAGGACGGAAATTATGACAGGGCTATTGACTAGGGCTGGGTATTGCCAGGTACCTCACAATTCAATTTGATTCTTTTGGTCTTCATTCGATTCGATTTCGATTCAATATTGATCCAATTGCTTCGATATCGATTCAATAATGCATGCCGATGACAAAAATAGTAATATTATTTAGAATGAACCCTTTCATAATGAATTAACCATTTCATTGTGCTTTAACTAGCAAAAAGGGAATACACCATTGTATAGTATTGTTCCTGAGCTATACTTGCAGCATAAAAGTAATAATCATAACATGGACAAATGTAAAAGAGCATTTACATTTAGGCATACTCGCTTCCAGATTACAATGACTGAGTATGCTTTTTCTTTTTTTGGAAATAATCGATTCAAAAAATAAATCGGAATCGAGAACTAATAAATTGCAGTGCTTTGATGAATCGACATTTTTACCTAGCCCTACTTTTGACATTGGTCTATATCAGGTATTATAAAACAGTTTTAAAAACCCTACACTGGTCAGTATTTATTTTTTGAAATTTACAACATTCACACACACACTAAAACACAAGCAATATACTTTGTATATATTTTTCCATGACCCACATGTCTTCTCATTGAAGGACATGGCAATAAGTTATTGATAACTGTTGTATGTGCTGTGTTATTTTATGTATATTTTTTGTTAAAAACAGTAGTCTGTCCTACTACTATAGATGTGAATCCATGGATTAGGTCTACGTACCCACAGGGGACGGTATTCTATCTTCTATACATATTTAGTGTGCTTGATGAGGGATGTCCTGTTTCTGTCTCTTTCACTTTTCTTCCTGCTATCTGTTAGTTTAACCCAACCCTTGTTCCTGTCTGGGGTTCCCTTGTAGATGGCGACCCGGGACGCCGGCCCTGCGTGCCCCCTCCGATCCGGACGCTCGCCTACTCCCTCCTAGTCTCCTCCTTGGCCTGTCTACTTTGCACTTCTATGACCGCAGAAACCTCTAGGAATAGATCAACTAAACAAATAAAGAAGAGCAATGGAGGTTAGGAAACTCAACTCACAATAGGGTAGATGAAACTAAACAACGTATCTCAGCCTCACTTGTGTTCTTGTTCTTTTGTTCCAGAAGAGCAGAATCCAAAGATCTCCAGATAGACCTCTACTGTCTCAGTCAAAATTATAACAACTGCTACCCTCTTCCACCAAACAACCAAACCCCTTTCAAAGCATCCGCCCCTAACGCCTAAGTGCGCAAGAGAGAGCCACAAGGATGTACCAGATAGTACCAGGGGGTCAGGGGGACCAGAACACCAGTGAAAGGATCACCGGCTCCCCACTGAAGAAGAAGCTTGGTCGGGATGGCCGGCCCCTGGTGGTGGCTGGTGTGCTCGGCTGTGTGTTGGTGCTGGCTGCCATCGTCTCGTGGTGCTACTACACCGCATCGCTCCGTCAAGCCCAGCTGTTGAAGACCGAGCTGCTGAACCTCAACAAGGACGGCTTCGCCATCCGTAACCAGGCTGGGTCGATCATCTTCAGCATGGCCTTTAAGTGAGTGCAGTGCCGGAGCCTGACACGGAGGCTTTTTTATAGAATGATTATAATTATTTTGGGCTCCCACGTGACTTTCATGCCACTCTCACTTCCAGTAAACCAAAGTAGAATATGAGACTCAATATAAAATATATCTAAAAGGTATCCAACAGAAGGCAGGAATTGCATGGATTAGAGAGTGTGATGGTGGCATCCCCTCAAGTGATGCCTCTCACTGCTCAGGGATGTCATGGGCGAAGAGTTTGACTGATCAAGGTTTGTGGCTATAGATGCCACACATCCTACAGAAAATTAGAATGACTCACACAGAAAGGACTTTCAGTTTGTGCACAATGTGTATGCTAATCATATTTACTAATTACTACTGGCTACAGAAACACTAAATACTTCTCACGCTAATCAAGTAGAATATGTGCAATGTCGCTATCCAATAACAGTCCTTTAGCTTCTTTCAGTGCTCTCTATCCGCATATTCAATATCAGTATACAATATCAAAAAATAATAATTTATCCTTCAAACTGTATCCTGGACGAAGAACACAATTATTTGCTTTTACTTGAACACTGGTAGCTGTCGCCTTTTTGTTTTTGAAAGAATGTACACCAAAAAAGGGTCAGGACTTCAGGCAAAGCCGACCCAACATTTTGGTGTGGCAGTCTCACAGCTCGCTCTGTGATGCTTTCAGGATATTATTAGGCAGCTTGATGCTAGACAAGGATATGATGACCCCCTAAGGGAAGAAGGGTTTTTGCACGTGGTCACATGCATGGAGTGTTCCGAACACTGTCACTCTATATACAATACATCTTCCATTTACTTCATAACATCAAGAACATTAGGGGACTGTATGGGAATAAATAAATATAAACATTACCCTGCTGAACTTGTTCACATTGAATGCATTGTTCCGTTAAGCATTGCAATAATAACAGACTTTGTTCTCTGAACCTCCCTTTAGATCTGGCACTCTCGACTTGGACTCCTGCTCCAAGCAGGGCAGCGTTCTGAGCTGTTCTCGTTCCGATTCTGGCAATCTCAATTTCTTTGTCCAGACTGTCGGGTTCAAGGACACGGTGATGTGTTACCGCGTTCGCTGGGAGGAGCTAGAACACGAGCGCTCGGTGGAACACGCCATGGCCTACAACGACTCCCACTGGTACGGAGGGGCAGAGTCGGCGACACAACATTGGCCTATCAGCATCCAGGGTGAGGAGGAGCCACTCCCCTTCATCACCAGTGACATCTACAATAATCGGAATGCCTTTGGGGGAATCCTGGAACGCTATTGGCTCTCATCAAACGCAACCGCTATAAAGATAAACGATTCGGTTCCGTTTCACTTGGGCTGGTCGGAGAAGGACAGGACCCTCCGGTTCCAAGCCCGTTACGAGGACTCTCCTTACAGACCGCCCAAAGGACAACGGGCCCTGCCTGAACTCAGCTACAGAGTTTGCGTCGGCTCTGATGTCACGTCTATTCACAAATATATGGTGCGTTCATCACAGGCGGACAGCGGGCATCATTTTTAAGTACTTTTTAAATTCAAGCTTATTAAATCTATCGTCTTACTTTCATTCATTGTATACTTGCTTACTTTACAGGTTTTTGTATTTGTTTTTTTATTGTTCACCTTTCCAATTATCTGTTTAGGTGCGGCGGTATTTCCCCAAGCCCATCCAGGTGCCGGCCTCGGACGTGTTCCAGCACCCCGTGTGGTCGACCTGGGCCCTCTACAAGACGGCCGTCACCCAGGAGAAGCTGCTGCAGTACGCCTCCAACATCACCCGGCACGGCTTCACCTGCTCCCACCTGGAGCTGGACGACCGCTACACCGCCGACTACGGGGAGTTCGACTTCGACCCGCAGAAGTTCCCCAACGCCAGCGGCATGTTCGAGCGGCTGGCGGCCAGCGGCTTCCAGGTGTCGCTGTGGACCCACCCCTTTGTCAACTACGACTCCATCAACTTCGCCGTGGGCGTGGAACGGGGCTACTTCGTTCGGGAGCCCAGCGGCGAGCTGCCGGCGCTGGTGAAGTGGTGGAACGGCATCGGCGGGATCCTGGACTTCACCAACCCGGACGCCCGCGACTGGTACGCCGCCCAGCTGCACACGCTCAAGAGCCGCTACGGGGTGACCTCCTTCAAGTTTGACGCCGGGGAGACCAGCTACCTGCCGCGCCAGTTCAGCACCCTGGGGCCGCTGACGGACCCCTCGGTCTTCACCCGCCGCTACACGGAGATGGCGCTGCCCTTCCACCAGCGGGCGGAGCTGCGGGTGGGCTACCAGAGTCAGAACATCTCCTGCTTCTTCAGGATCATCGACCGGGACTCGGTGTGGGGGTACGAGCTGGGCCTCAAGTCCATCATCCCCACCGTGTTGACCATCGGTATCCTGGGCTACCAGTTTGTCTTGCCTGACATGATAGGAGGCAACGCCTACCCTAACCGCACCACAGGTGTGTAGTGCGGCTGAAACAAAGTTGACCTGTGTGTGGGTGTGGGTGTGGGGGTGGGTGTGGGTGGGTGTTTTAACATGCATACACATTTTTATAATAAAATGTATTTGGTTGTGATGACAGGTGATGGACATGGTCTGCCAGACAGGGAGCTATATATCCGGTGGCTAGAGCTGTCTGCTTTCATGCCCGCCATGCAGTTCTCCATTCCCCCCTGGGCCTATGATGATGAGGTGAGGAGAAACCATTGAAAGTGTTTTTTTTTCTAAATGCATTTCTGGCTAGTGGAGAAGTAATTTCAGATGTACTAGTGTACTGCAATGGTACATGTCTGGAACAACTTAAATGTATTCATGGCTACACACAACATTTGGCAGGCCAGATAAGGTTTAGCATTAATTCTCACAGGAATTTGATTGTGTTTGTGTTGTCTGTGTATATGATTCCTCCAACATTTTCTGTTGCCCGTTGTCCCAACAATGTCCTTGTCAAGAATGACCGTGTGTTGTACTGTGCGTTTAATAAATAAAACACTCACTTTGTCAAAAACAGGTAGTAGAGATTGCACGAAAGTTCACGGAATTCCACAAGAACCTCGTGGCACCGAGGGTTCTGGAGCTGGCCGGCGAGGTTCTGAACACGGGCGACCCAATCATACGGCCCCTGTGGTGGATCGCCAACGACGACGAGGCTGCCTACAAGATTGACTCCCAGTTCCTGATAGGAGACGACCTGATGGTGGCGCCAGTGTTGGAGCCAGGCAAGCAGGAAAGGGACATTTACCTGCCGGCTGGAAGGTGGAAGAGCCGCAAGGGGGAATACTTTGATAAAGGACCCATGTATCTCACTGATTACCCAGTGGACCTGGATGAGATTGCCTACTTCACATGGGTACATTAAAGGCACGGTTAGACAAGAGGGAACACACAAGCACACATATACGCAATACTGAACAGACAGGAAGGGGGAAGGATAGTTGAAACGTTAAAAAAGGCGAAACAACAGTTTATAACCTTGTAATGACTCACTCCATTGCTGCTCTCAACCTGCTCCCGCCCACAAACTGCTTCCCCGGTGGTGATTGCAATGCTCTGCCCAAAGTTCTGGTCGGATTCAGTGATTTAATCTTCCAGCCATCATCATGTGCCTTCCACAGCCTTCAATAACACTTTACTGAGATTGTACCATGTTGACCACTGTCTGCCTGCTTAGCAGCCAACCAAGTCCTGCCCTCCCCTTCAGCCTTTAGGGAAGTATGGCTGGGGTTGACCTAAGCTGCGTTTTCTTGTTGGGTTTATGTATAATTTCATATGGTTGATTTAATGCTGCATTGCTTCATATTTTACCAATTTGTTTTTATTAATCAGCTGCTTTGCAAAGGCACGGGAGAAATCAAAACAGTGTTGTATGAAATAGACGAGTTACGATGTTAAAAGATCGACAGAAATTTGGGGGCTTTCTATTAGGAGAATATATTTTTGCTTTACTTCCAACTTCCATCCAAGAGCGAAACGGGGCAAGAGCTCAATATAACATATCTGAATTGGTTAATAAATAATGTTTGCATATCGCAAACTTGATATCTGTCTGAAGAGGTTAATTTATTTTAATAAATCATTCACTCTGTATTCATTATTATTATCAGGCTTTCTATTTGGTGTTTACAAAATCTGCTTTGAATCATGCTTATGTTTAAATAAATGCTCAGAGGAAATGTAAAAGACGACAATGTATTGTTATCCATCCTTAATAGGAGTAAGTAAGTATGTATGCCTTGTACATCAAGGATGGGTGTGTTTGAAAGCTGACTTGAAAGCTATACTGAATATCACACTTCTGTAATTTATGAGATTAGTTTCATTTTGGATGTCAATTTCTTTTTTATTCCAAACCGTATTAGATTTATGAAATGGAATGTTGTTTCATGTGCACATTGCTTGGCTTTATGTATTTGTAATCAAACAATGTAACTATATGTTTAACTTTTGCCAAAGCTAGCTATGTGGGCTTGGAAAATGGCTTGTTTGACTTTGATTTTCAGTTCCTCATCCATATTTTATAGGCGTTTGTTTAACAAATTAAATAATGACTTGTTTTGCCTCGTATATAAATAAGGGGATTTCAGGATTTTCCTCCACCATGAATGTACTAACCTCCATGTGCCATAGAATAAATATATTGCCTGGGTTGAACCCAGCCTTTATCTTTTTTTGTTTCTCAGAGCGCAAACCTGCATGGTCGCTCATACATACAAAACTCACTTTTTTGGGGGGGTGATCCAACCACTATTCAATTGCCTTGTCAAACAGGAACGGAATCACATTTGCTAGGGTAATTAATCTGAATTGTGCTATACGTATATAACTCATTGTTTATCAATTGGTAGGCCTATCTATTTATCAACCCTAAAAATTGAACTCACAATTTCCTCAAACGTTTATTTTTAAATGGATTAATTTGTGAGGCCGATCAGGTAAGCATATCAAGCATTCTATACAGTATGCTAGTTACATATGTGTCAGTAGTATGAAAAGTTTCGGAGAAAAAGATGGAACAGAAAAAAGCAAGACAAAAAAATTAACCAAATAGCAAAACAGTTCATGTACAGAACAAGCTCATGAATTTGATACTATTGATATATAATGGATATAATATGGACACATAAGACAATCAATATTCGGTATTTGTTATGGATTTATTGTACAAATTCCCTGAAAAGATGCACGTTCCAGGATGAATTGAGATGCTCCCGTAAGGGCTGAGATGGCAGAGGACAGCTGATTTGGAACGGAACAACAGCTGTTCGCTTTCACGGGGAAAAACTAAAGAACTTCAACCTACTTAGGCCTACTAATTAACGTTCAAAAGCTATTACTTCAACAAAATATGCAGAAACTGTCAAAATCGGTTCCAGGGAGTATATAAGGATTATTAATGTTGTTTTTGATGGTGTTTTTTTCTGGAACGAGTATTCGAATATTCGCTCGTAAAAACCAACGAGTAGTCGAAGCCTGAAAAATGGCATTCGGGCCAGCCCTAATGGTAATTAAACATTTAAACAGAGAGAGACTGAGAGCTGTTGAGGAAGAGCTTTGTGTGTGTCTTCCTACCATTCCTGCCAGGATTTCCATTTTGTGTTCATCGAAACAGGCCCAGGTTTCACACTAAGTGAGTATAAATAAATTTAGAAACTATATTATTAACTATATGTGTTGGAGCTATGAAGTTCTTAGATTTAATTGTAAAACATGTATTTAGTTTGTTTGCTTAATATAAAATAACATGACTTTTGTTTATTTTCTCGTTTGTATTATAAATTAGTTAATTTGAGTTTGTTTATGCTTTTGTTTTGAAGTTATTACTAATTTTACTATAGCCTATTTATAGAGGTGGCGGACATAGTAAGACAGGCACTGAGAAGGGTCATGGTTTTTTACCAGCTGTACGAGAGAGACAAAGGAGTGAGGCTGCTGGTTCACACTGTTGCACATTTGTTTTGTTTGCTTGGAAGATCGGAAAATAAACCTGCAGAAATCTAAATTCACGACTGGACAGTTGACTCTTTCCCCTGCACTGCGTAAGATTCGTCCCCCCTGGTGCCACAGTGGCTATTTTGATTACGTTGCTTTGTTTGATTTCTTAATTTTCAAGTTATTGTTTTATTGAGGACAAATCTCCACTACAATATGCATTATATGTACTGTGTTAGAGTGTCATTTTTGTGTGCCCAAGGATTTTGAAAATGTAAAAAGTGTGCCTCTGCTCAAAAAAGGTTGAAAATCACTGGCTTACACTAATGATTCAATGCAGTTTGATATTTGTTTGAAATAACGAACCTCATCATCACTCCAATGACTCGATGAGGTAGAATTGGATGTCATGACACAGCTTCTTGGCACATATTGCCCACGGTAGTTTTTGAACAAGCGAGCACTATTAGTTTGAATGCAATATACAATTGTACCACTAGATGGGAGTAATTTTTACACAGTGTCCCTTTAAAAAAACAACTAAATTGGAACAATTAACACGTTATTAGGAAGTTGTTGAGGAATTGCAGTAAAGAATATTCTTAGGCACTTCGTAGAAATTCCTCTTCAGAAATGTAGAAACATCCTTACTATACCGACAGTGTTATGTTCCTCTTTCTTATGACAAATGTAATTATTGTACGTCGCTTTGGATAAAGCGTCTGCTAAATGCCCTAAATGTAATCTAAACGCAAACTCCATGAACAGGATTTCAGGAGATCAGAGGAAATACAGTGCAGCAGTAGACAACAGCAGGAGAATGAAGCTTGATCCGGTGGCATTCCCAAGGTTACACAAATCGCCTTCGCAGCAAGCTCCGACTGGTCCCAGGGCACACGCAACACTCGGTAGACATCCCTTAGTCAAGCCTCCCCCTGCAAAACATTAAGCATATATTAAGCATTATTCTTATTTTTTTTAATATTCTAATTTTTTATTCCAACAAAGCTTGGCCATTTCAATATCCGTTTGGTAATACACTAGTGTTACAACTTATAATCTTAAGAACAAAAATCAGATACAGTGTGTATTATAAATACTTAGAGGGACGTCTCAGACATTTTTTTTTTTCCAAAGCAAAAGGAAAAGTTACCATGGCCAGTCAGATCCAGGCTGTAACAGCGATCCATGCTGGGACATTCTTCGGTCTTAAGGCAGGAAAGGGGGTCTTCGGTGAGGACACACGAGTAGCATTTTATTCCCCCAGCTACACAGAAACACATTGTCAACGCATCCCCGTAGAGGCAGGGTGAAAGCTCCCCCCCCCCCACTGAACGGATTAAACCAATAACATAAAAGTGAGGTGTTCAAAAAAGGTGTTCAAAAAAGGTGTTCTTACCGGTTGATATTGTCAAAGAAAGAACGAAGAGAATGCAAACGTAGCCCATCGTGGAAGCAGGAGATAACTGATAGCGCTAGTGGAAGACTTTTAACCAAGGTGTGGTAAACGCCCTGTATATATTCCTTTGAAAACGAAACTTAAAAAAAGGGATGGGTCTACTTGATACTACAAAGAAAGAAGTCCCTATGCACAGCCTTTTGATTTTCAGGTGCTGGTGATGTGCAGTCAACAATAGTAGGCTTTATCAAGTCAAAGAAGGATAAGTATGAAAAAATGTCCCAACGTTTTAGACAAAGAGGGTATGATGAAACACTTATTGACCACTTATCCTACACCTACGATAGTATAGTGACTTTTGTCACTATACTCCACTGCATCAAAGCAGGTCAAACAAATAAGTCAATAAGCATTGGACACTTTTAGAATTTGACCCCAGTCTAAATCATTTATCGTCACTGAAACGTCGCTTATGTTTTAAAAGAGGAAAGACCATTGGGGCCTGCGGCTGCCCCTAATTCCGACTCCTCTTTGTTCCGACGTCTCAATGGTCCGAAATATTTCCCATTAGATCGACATGCCACTATATGCCGACGGTTCAATGTTACGAAAACGGAACCCGTTGTTCCGAAGGGCCGTTTGTTCGATAAGTCAAACAAGAGGCGCATTAGGCCGACGGTTAGCATATCAAACTGTTTATTGCCTGCCTCTTGGTGATTATTCCTTACTTATACCTCTCTCTCTCTCTCTCTCTCTCTCTCTCTCTCTCTCTCTCTCTCTCTCTCTCTCTCTCTCTCTCTCTCTCTCTCTCTCTCTCTCTCTCTCTCTCTTTTGTCACTTTGCTCTCCAATATTTATCGTGAACGTGATATGTAAGCCTATAGGTTGTACTTTGGTACTTAGTGTGTCCAATTGGTTTAAGCTTAAGGTATACATAATATGGTATACTAATAATATATGGAGTTACTGGGTCACATGACATTGATGCCATTGAAAGCAATACAAATATTTATTTTTCAAATATTTAAGTATGAATTACATTAGCAATCAAATATGTGTGATACATTAACAATTTAGTAAAACATTTAAATCATAATTTCCACTAATACAAGCAATTCAGCACGAACGTGCATATATATTTTTCAGTTCACATAACATCTTTCCAACATGATTGTACTAACCTCCATGTGACATAGAATAAATATATTGCCTGGGTTGAACCAAGCCTTTCGCCTGTTTTGTTTCTAGGTCTGACATACAAAAACTATAACATACACAGACACAGAAACATCCTCACTGTAGGCCTACCAACAGCGTTATATTGTTTTTTCTTTTTCGTCCGACAAATGTAATAAATGTAAGTGGTTCTGGATAAAAGCATCTGCTTAAGGCCCTAAATGTAATCTAGATGCAAACATAGTCTCCAGATAATGAACAGAATGTCATTATCTGGAGATTCATTATTGAATTGGCCCCAGGTTAGTGCATGCAGACCCACTGATCAGAGGAAATACAGTGCAGCGGTAGACAACAGCAGAAGGATGAAGCTTGATCCAATGCTATTGCTGGAATTTGCAAAGTTACACAAATCGCCTTTGCAGCAACCGCTCCCTGGCAGGAGACACAGAGGACTGAATTGACATCCCTTGATCAAGGTATCCCCTGCAAAACAAGATAGAATTATTCATATTTTTTATACTGGCCATTTCAGTATCCGTATGGTAATATAGTAATGTTACAACTTATGATCTTAAGAACACAAATCAGGTGTATTATAAATACTTCTAGGGTCGCCTCAGAAAAAAATGTTTAAAGAAAAAAGAAAAGTTACCAAGGCCAGTGGTGGTGAAACAGCGATCCATGGATGAGGGACATTCAACGAGTTTCAAGCAGGAGAGGACGTTTCCAGAGACACACTCGAAGCATCTTAATCCCCCAACTACACAGAAACACATTGTCACTACATCCCCGTAGAGGCAGGGGTGAAAGCTCCCCTCCCCCCACAGAACGGATTAAACCAACAACATAAAAGTGAGTTTGTTTTGCCAAGGACATAAAACAGGTGTTCTTACCGGTTGATATTGTCAAAGAAAGAACGAAGAGAATGCAAACGTAGCCCATCGTGGAAGCAGGAGATAAATGATAGCGCTAGTGGAAGACTTTTAACCAAGGTGTGGTAAACGCCCTGCATATATTCCTTTGAATACGAAACTTAAAAAAAGGGATGGGTCTACTTGATACTACAAAGAAAGAAGTCCCTATGCACAGCCTTTTATTTTCAGGTGCTGGTGATGTGCAGTCAACAATAGTAGGCTTTATCAAGTCAAAGAAGGATAAGTATGAAAAAATGTCCCAACGTTTTAGACAAAGAGGGTATGATGAAACACTTATTGACCACTTATCCTACACCTACGATAGTATAGTGACTTTTGTGTCTGAATACTCCACTGCATCAAAGTCAAACAAATAAGTCAATAAGCATTGGACACTTTTAGAATTTGACCCCAGTCTAAATCATTTATCGTCACTGAAACGTCGCTTATGTTTTAAAAGAGGAAAGACCATTGGGGAGCAAGGTACGTTTTATTACTCTGTTTTCTGGGAATAATTGACGCAAGCAGAAACCAGAAAACAAGCCGTTTTTTTCGTTTTTTCGTTTTGACAAGAAAACGAAAATCAAGATTTCAGTTCGTTTATTCGTTTCTACGTTTGGTCAAAAAAACGAAAATCAATATTTCAGTTCGCTTATTCGTTTTTTGGTTCTTACTGAGCGAAACGAATTTACCACTCAATATCTGGTTTCCGCCGGTGGGCGGGTCCTCTTATTGGCTAGCGTGCTTCATTGACCTGTGCTCTTCATAATAAAAGTTCTTCCGTTTGATAATGTCGACAACAATATTACTTTATCATAGACACTAGCAGACACAGAGGACCACACCACCCACAGTCAAGACTGACACGGCTTCAAATAACAATAATAGTGTTCATAATCATTTGACAATGAGAACTTATGAAGTTATGATGACTTCAGTGCAGTTGATGTTTATCCACAGTTAATACATGCAGAATAGACCTGAGGGCTTTACTACGACATCATTGTCCGGCTCTGAACTATGCGCTCTGTACGCGTTCACATCAAAGGAGCTGAGATCGCGGGCTGCTGATTTCCTCACAGCCTGAGAGCTATGAGGAATCCAAGTGATTACAACACATTTCTGACAGCTGCACATTGCGCAGGGCTCTCCGTGAGACGCACGCAATTCAACCCATGCACACGCTCACACGCCACACAACTTGCGCCGCTATTTGACAGGGTAGGAATCAAATGCGTCCGGGTGAAATTTCAAAATCGTCCGGGATTTTAATAAAGCCTCAATACATGTTCACATTTAATTTGCGTTGCGTTCCTCTGGGTCTGTCACAAACTAGTTGGGCTACGCCTATGAAGGTATTATTGTAGCAAAAGTCTTTAGCACCTGTAACTGCAGAATTTGAATGCGTACACTAAAGTCACAGTAAATTTGAAGTCGTATATATTTATTTTGCATGTGTACTCTAAAGTCACAAATGTGTAACAGTACATTTGTAGTCGTAAAAAAAAATACATATATTTTTTATACCATTGTAAACACAAAATAGGGTCTACGAGTACGCTAATCTGTGTTACAGGTGCACAAATCCTTTTGCTACAATTATTGCAGCGCAGTTGGTGCAAAACACATTCGCACACCCGTGTTTCATAATCTGAGAACATGCCCAAAAGGTGTGTATTCGTAAACCCAAATTTGAACAAATGCATCAGAAGTTGCACATCTGTGAACGCTATGTTAATTCAGCATTTTAATGAGCGAGCACAAAACCATTTTACAACTGCTCGAATCTGCTCCTGCAAGTCTCAGCTGTGGGTTTTTTTGCAGGTTGTTTTGCAACACGCCTAGGTGGTAAATGTGTAGCAAAAGTATTCGTATCCGTAGATGACAGAGCGTCCGTGAGCGGGACAAAATAGTCCCGCCCATAATTTCCTAATCCAATGAAAATCGCCGGCAGGGATGCATTTCTCAAATTACACTGGGACCCACCGCGTGCCAGCCATGGAGCTATAAAGATCGCAGCATACTCAGCGCGGGATACGTTTCTTTCTGGAGAAGTGAACGGAGATGGGTATCCTACATTATGTTAAATGAAATGACTTAGTTGAAGTGAATTCCCCCCAAAGTATTTCATTAACATGCCGCAAATGTCCTTGAATGTATTTTAATGGTCGCCATAACATAAATTCAGAAATGTTAATGCAATACTTTGGGGAGAATTCACTTGAACTAAGTCATTTAATTTTACATAATGTAGGATACCAACCTCCGTTCAGTAGGACGCCCTCTTCACTTCTCCAGAAAGAAACGTACCCGCGCTGAGAATGCTGCAATCTTTATAGCTCCATGGCTGGCACGCGATGGGTCCCAGTCAGGGACGGCCAGGGGTGGACTGGTCATCTGGCATACCGGGCATCGTCCCAGTGGGCCGTTGACCCAATGTGGGCCGGTCCGGTCCGCTATGTTTTTTTTTTTTCTCTCTCTCTAAATTCCCTCCAATTTGGCCAGCCAATGGGCAACAGAGGGCTAGCAGTGTGTGGCCAGCATCGACACATATTATTGGTCTATGTTTGTCATTGTCAATCAATCATGGGCTGACAGGCTCAGAGAGCCCTGACAGTGCTGTCAATCACAACACAAATCAGGGTGGGCTGGACCGCATGGCGGTCGTGGGAGTCGGGACGGAGCTGAAAATGGATAAGCGTAAGAAACGCCCGGATGGCGCTGAAAAACTGCGACTCTCTGGAGGTGGAAGTTGCTAAATGTTCAAAATGTACACACCTATTTGGAGCCGGGGTCAACACCCCAGCTGGTGCTGCTGCGCTGGGAGACGAGCGAGTGGAGGCAAATATGTTAAGTAACGTTAGCCTGGGGCTAGCTAGGCTACATTTTGAGAAATGTCCAAAACAAAACGTTTTTACATTGAATGTGATTCAATTCAGTTGAATTCAAAGTGTTTATTGTCATATGCACGAAAGAGATGTTCTCTGTTGTACAATGAAATTAGGTGATGTGATGTGAACTAATTAACTGCATACTTGTGACAAAATATTAGCCCAGAGTTGAAGGGCTGTGACTGTTGGAAGTTGTGGTTGATTTTGTTTAAATATGCCGAATTGTGATATTATGGGTTATTGTTCAGATGATTTAGCATTGCTAACAGCTTCTAACGTCAGCAGTCTCTTGTTGCCATAGCATCAGTAAACATTGACATGGACTAATGAGCTGTAAATGGAGACGCAGAATCATGCTGTATTGTAAATACAGATGAGATACTTTGAATTTTAGCACAAAATACACGTAAACCAATAGGAAATAATTCGTTTAATTTGCAATATTTGCCATTGAATTTATTGTAATCTTTCAATTCATTTATTGTTTACTGAGGTGATGACTATTTAATGTGGTGAGAGGAATGCAATCTGTATATGTTTAAAGGTTTATGTGAAGAAACATACTATATGTGTGATAAAATGACAATTGGTAATTCATAAATGTCTCTTTATATTCTCTGCTACCATCATCTCCTCAAGTCATCCTTCATGACAGACAAATTTGTTCACTAAGTGTCACTACGTCACAAAAAGTCTACATGGCTGTGTGTAGCTGTCTGGCTGCGGACGAGGAAGTAGGGCAATATATATATTGCCCTAAATATAACCATAAATTTATATATATTTTTTTTATCTATGGCTGTGTGAAAAAGTATATTGTCTAATATGAGAATGCATATCTGTTCAGACCTGTAATTCATCTCTTAGACTTTTTCTCGCAGCTACAGATAAAAATTTTTTAATTCTCTATTTATGGTTTCACAATGACTGAGTCACAGTTGAAACAAATGAGTTTCAGCTCTAATGCTGCTACTGTCTGTAATATGTTTCTATTTAGATTTTTGTCAGGATATTTTGTTATTATTGTCAGAGTCTGGTTTTAACTAATGCTGGGCTTACACCGAAAGATTTTCACATTCACAGACTAAAAACTGCAAGAGAGAATTTAGCGTTGGATCAAGTGTGATATTTAAGAAGGGTTTTGTAGATACGTAGGTATGGGGGTTGGAGATGCAGCGACCGCAGCATGTCTGTTAACTTCCTGTTCAGGTTTCTCCAGCAGCACACACTTGTCAGCAGCACAAGAGACACAAACTTGAAAAACAAAAACAAAAAAAAGCAACAACTGCTATTTGCAGTGCTGTACTATTATTCGGATGTATGTACTTGATTAAATTGTTTTAATAAAGTACATACAGGGTTCTTCCCGTTCGTCCCGTCCCACCCCTAGTGCTGATAATGTAGTGGGCTGGTCTGGACAGAAAATGCCAGGGCTGAATTTTTGTCCCAGTCCACCCCTGGGGACGGCTGGTATAAATTGGCTAACAGGGCTAAGCCCTCTTACAGTGAAAATAAAAAAAATATTATTAAAAACTTAGAACATATTGTTTTAAATTTTGGTAGAACCTAAAGGAGCAACAGCACCAAAAAGTGACAGAAAAACCCAGGATATATATATCTTCGTTTTTTTCCTGTGAATGGGCTAAATGCATTCAGCCCAAGCGCAGTAGCGTAAGCTTCCATTGACGTTGATTGACAGGTGCCCTGACACGCCCCCTTCATATGCTTCCTATTTGGGCTAAATTAGGCCCCGTCCACACGAAGCCGAAACCGTTACGGTTTCGATCTATCCGGTTTCGAAGTATCTCCGTAAAGACGAAGCCAAGCGAAACCGGATAGATCTGTAGAAACGCTGTAGTAAACATTCCAGGCCCATAAGGGGCGCTGCTTCTGGTACACAAATCCAGAAGAAGAAGAGGCGAGCATGCGCATAAAGGCTGCCCCCCGAACCACTAACAACACAAACAAACAGCTCTTCTACGAAGGCGAACTAGATTCTCAATAAATAATGGCTTAGCAACCCAACAAGGGACATGATATGCTGCAGAACGATTACAAGCTTGTAGTCCGCCATCATCTTTTTTGTTGGGATTTCTGAGACTCCGCGGGCTTAAGAGCCATTGGCTAGGAGGTCGAGGGGTGGGGCGATGACGTCATGGTTTGCGGTTTCAGTCGGTTTCAGGCGTCCACACGAAACCAAAACGAAACCGGATAGATTTGAAACCACCTCCGAGGGTGGTTTCAGAAGTTTGCGGTTTCGGTCAGCGGATTCGCCGGCTTCGTGTGGACGGAAGGCCGAACCGTAGAAGACCTTTGCGGTTTCACCATGAAATCGGCTTCGTGTGGACGGGGCCTTAATTTAGCCCAAAGGCTGACCTAGCACAGTAGCTACAGTACAGTGACCTTCGACTAATCACAGCACAGTAGCGCAAGTGCAGTATGGTGGGCGTTAGCATGAAAATGGATGAAGTGGATTATTTACTTTCTAATCGGTTTTCTTTAATGTCTTTGGAGGAAAAATTGGAAGTGAAAAGATTGGGGACACATCAACCAAACGATGTACAGATTTACTGTCAGGAGTGCGGTCAGAATATGGCCGGTAATAATGCATTTGTAAGCGGGTCAACTACGTTTCGTATCGAAACATTTAAAAAGCTGTCTAAATAACCCAACATGACGTGACAAGTGTGTAGAGAAAGTGGCCCCTCTCCAAGCTGCATTTCAGCGACAGGCAGTAACAATAAGGTTCTCTAAGGAATCGGAAATGATCTCATTTAATGTTGCATACAACATTGCCAAAGAGGAGTTGCCATTCTCAATTTAAATCCGAAATTATTCTCATGAAGAGAAATGGATTAAACATCAACCCAACGTATAGCAATGAGATGGAATGTGCACAATTCATTGCAGTAGGCCTAATGGGCGACACCTTAAAGCAAAAGACAGCTGCGGACGTCGGAAACGCCACATAGGCCTACATGTCCTTCATGATTGACGGCGACACAGACGCCTCTACCAAAGAGTGTGTGATCGTCTACAGCCGCATTTTGCGCAAAGGGAGACCAGTCAACATTTTAATTGTGTAATACTTTAAGCACAAAAAAAGTTTTATTTTGCTTAATGGTTTAGTTCGAAATGTTCAATTTCAGCTCAGTGAAGCACTTTAAACACCTTATTTTTCTTTTTATCTATGATTGTGCTTCAAATAAAGACATGCCTTTCTCTACACCTTAATCTTGTTTAAAAATCATTCATATTATATAAAAGTTATGAGCAGAGATATAAAGGTGACCTCATGGCGTCCCTGTGAAGTATTGATAAATGTAATGCATTCTTTAGCCCACCCACCCAAAATCACCACCAGCCGTCACTGTAATTTGAGAAATGCATCCCTGCCGGCGATTTTCATTGGATTAGGAAATTATGGGCGGGACTATTTTGTCCCGCTCACGGACGCTCTGTCATCTACGGATACGAATACTTTTGCTACACATTTACCACCTAGGCGTGTTGCAAAACAACCTGCAAAAATCCCCACAGCTGAGACTTGCAGGAGCAGATTCGAGCAGTTGTAAAATGGTTTTGTGCTCGCTCATTAAAATGCTGAATTAACATAGCGTTCACAGATGTGCAACTTCTGATGCATTTGTTCAAATTTGGGTTTACGAATGCACGCCTTTTGGGCATGTTCTCAGATTATGAAACACGGGTGTGCGAATGTGTTTTGCACCAACTGCGCTGCAATAATTGTAGCAAAAGGATTTGTGCACCTGTAACACAGATTAGCGTACTCGTAGACCCTATTTTGTGTTTACAATGGTATAATTTTTTTTTTTTTTTTTTTTACGACTACAAATGTACTGTTACACATTTGTGACTTTAGAGTACGCATGCAAAATAAATATATACGACTTCAAATTTGCTGTGACTTTAGTGTACGCATTCAAATTCTGCAGTTACAGGTGCTAAAGACTTTTGCTACAATAATACCTTCATATACGCCCTCCCATACTCAGTTCTGTCCGCTTTGCATTGGTGGAAGTGAGTAGGGGGAGTGGTTAAGTAAAGCCTTCAGATTGGACGGTTTGACTTTAGAGTTACCGTCATGTTTTGTATTATATTTTTTTACCATTATTGTTTTATAGGGACAAACATTAACACATTTCTCCTGCAGGGGATTGATAAAGTTCTATCTATGTAACAGAAGGGAACACTTACTCATACTCCATCAAATATTCATACTCATACTTTGCACACTTTACCACAGCATTGGCCTACTGAATGCCACAGATATATTTTTAAGCATTGGACTGAATGCCGCGTAAATATAATATATGTTTTGCACGTTTGCAACATTTAAAAGTTCAGGGAAAGTATGTGCCTCTACTGGTGTTGCTTAGACCAATATCCTTTTGAGGCAGTGTTGTTTCTGAATATTAGTGTTAAGAGCCAATAATGCCTACTATCATACATTAGTCACCATGTCTGTGAACAAATTTGTATGCAGTTACATATTAATATATCCCCCCCCCCCCTCCCCCCCCGACAAAATCTCACTCTGAACTCAGTTCAAAAATGGAGAGCCCTGCATTGCGCATCTGTTGACCTTTACCCATTTACATTAAACAGATAATTTTTTCTTGCTGGAAGATATTTTATATTGTTTTCATATTATTATTTACTGACAGTGATTACAGAATGCGAGTTTGTGTTATATTGAAAGCGAGGCTGGGTGTGCCTATGAATATAGGCTACAGTGAGTTTTTTAAGGTGCTGTACAAGCAAATCATATTGACTACAGTGACAAAGAGTGTACAGTAACCTACTTCATTCAATATTGAATAGGCTACTGTAGCCTACACTATGTACAGATGGTTTTGCTCTTTGCTCATGGCAGTTGTGGCAGTCATTTTAACATGTCAGCACGCAAACATAACATAAAACATAAAATAGCGTGTTAAGCACACACACACACACACACACACACACTGTGACAACCCGCTCCCTACCCGGGGGAACCGCGGGGTAGTGGTCGACGGGGTGTACCGCCTTCACCCACCAGTCGGCAGCAGAGCATGCGCCGGCATCCGGCGCAATCACCGGGATGCAACGCACCCGGCCGGAGGAGGGGAGAGCCGGCTTAAAAGACGGTCACGGACGCACACCAGGGGAACTAGTAGGAGCAGCCAACGACGAGTCGAGAGGAGAGAGCCTCGCGGAGGCCACGATCGATAGTGTCTGCTTTACCCTGTACCTTCATTGAATAAACGCCGACTACGGCTTACCTTGGACCCTGAGTGTGGTGCTTTCCGCGTACAACAGAAACATCCGCGAACCGGGCTGGCACATATGGTGGAGAATGCAGGCAGCTCGACGCCACTACCTCACGCGGTAAAGTACCCACTCACTCCAGCATGCAGAACCCCGACGGCGCCGCCGCTCCCACGGGGGCTCAGAGACAACAACAGATCCTGGCGCAGGCGGCCGCGTCACAGCGGGAGACGGCGGAGAGTCTCGCTCTGCTCCGCGAAGCGGTGCTCCGTCTCACGCAGCATGCCGTCCACAACACGCCGCCAGCCGCGCCGACAGCCGATCCGACCAGCCGGCTCACTAAACTCGGGCCGGACGACGATGTCGAGGCGTACCTGGAGGTGTTTGAGAGGACCGCCCGGAGGGAGAGCTGGCCGGCCGAACAGTGGGCCCACATCATCTCGCCCTTCCTCACCGGACCTGCGCAGCAGGCCAGCCAGGATCTACCACCCGAGGACGCCGAACAGTATCCGGTGCTCAAACAGGCCATAATGGCCTACTACGGGCACAACCTCGCCGCCCGCGCCCAACGGTTTCACGACTGGCGGTTCGACATCCATGGTGCGGTGCGGACCCAGATCGCTCAGCAGGGGCGGCTAGTGAGGAGGTGGCTGGCCACGGGTGAGGGACCCTGCTCGCTGGATCGGGTGCTTATCGACAACACCGTCCGCCAGCTGCCAGCCGACGCCCGGAGGGTCCTAGCCCACCACCATCCCGAGTCGGTAGACGACCTGATCCGGCAATTAGAGAACTGGCAGGTGGCCCAGCAACTCAGCGCCAGTCCCCGGACCAACCTGCGACCGACGGAGACCCGACGTGACCGGAGGGGGCCCCTGACGGCGTCGCGGACACCACCACCGGAGCCGCCGGTCGTGTCCCGGGAGGCTCGAGACACGAGGCGGTGCTACGCCTGCGGACAACCGGGGCATCTGGCACGAGACTGTCCCGGGGACAGAGACGTGTCGATGCCGTCGGCTTACGCGGATGGAGACACGCACCGGCCCTGTATGCTGGCCACCTGTTGGGCACAGGGGTTAGCCGGGTCCCCGACTGTCCCAGCACGGGTTATGACCCAGGACACACAGGCCCTCCTGGACACGGGTAGTGCAGTGACCCTCCTTCGTCCCGAACTAGCTGGGGGGAAGGGTGGGGAGCCTATGGAGGTGGCCTGTGTACACGGGGATACCTGGACCTACGGGTCTTGCCATGTGGTCATCCGGACCCCCTACGGGGTGTTCACGGCCCGGGCGGGGATCGTACCCCACCTACCGGTACCCCTCCTTATCGGGAGGGATTGCCCGATTTTCCGTAGACTCTGGGATCCGGAGCGGGAAGATCGGGTAAGGAGAGGGCCGCCTCCCCGAGCGGGGAGGAAGACGCGACCGTCGTATGGGGCCACCCGGATCCCGGCGACCCAGGAGGAGGCATCGGCAGAGGACACCGGGCCGGAAGGGGACGGACCCTCGCCACCGGGGACTCCTACCTCCTCGAGAGGCTGTGCTGCTGGACGACCGCGGTCCGGACCCGACACGTCGGATACCCTGACGGCGCCAGACCTGAACGACCCACCCGAGGACGCCGAGAGCTCCCCTCTCACCGAGTTTTCGGACTTCCTGCCGGAGGGGGGGGTAGGAACCTCCCGGCCGGGCCAGTTCGCTAGCGCCCAGCTGCGGGACGACGCCCTCAAGCATGCCTGGAGTCACGTCCTCGCACACGATGGACAGACCCGGGACTCGGTGAGTAGCCTACCACACCCACACTTTAGCACCAGGGGGGCCCTGCTGTACCGGGTGGTGGAACGGGACGGGGCGGTGACCGAACAATTAGTGATCCCCCGCCCGTATGTCAGCAAGGTGCTGTACATGGCCCACACGCACCTCCTGGGAGCCCACTTGGGCATGGACAAAACCCGGGATCGGCTCTTGGCGCGGTTTTACTGGCCGGGGGTAAAAAGGGATGTTGAACGTTACTGTCAATCGTGCCCGGTGTGCCAGCGGGTAGCTCCTCGCCCCTCGGCGAGGAATCCGCTCATCCCCATGCCCATCATAGAGACGCCCTTTGATAGGATAGCTCTGGACATTGTGGGACCTCTCCCCAAGACTAGCCGGGGACACCGCTACATCCTGGTGCTGGTGGACTATGCAACCCGGTACCCCGAAGCCTTACCCCTGCGCGCGGCCACCGCTAAGGCGGTAGCGAGGGAGCTTATGCTTCTGTTTAGCCGGGTGGGGATAGCACGGGAAGTACTGACGGACCAGGGGTCGTGCTTTATGTCTCGTGTCCTGAAAGAACTGCTTAGACTCCTCCAGGTCAAACAGCTCCGGACGTCGGTGTACCACCCCCAGACGGACGGCTTGGTGGAACGGTTCAACAAAACCCTAAAACAGATGCTGAAAAAGGCCATGGACACAGACGGGAAAAACTGGGACCAGCTGTTGCCCCATGTCCTGTTCGCGGTGCGGGAGGTACCCCAGGCCTCTACGGGCTTCTCCCCGTTCGAGCTCCTGTACGGGAGGAGGCCTCGCGGAATCCTGGACCTCGCCAAGGAGACCTGGGAGAGCCAACCGTCACCCCACCGCACCGTGGTGGAGCACGTGGAACAGGTGAGGGACCGCATGGCCCAAGTCTGGCCCATCGTCCGGGAACATCTCGGGCGTGCCCAGCAGGCCCAGGCGAGGATTTACAATCGGGGAGCCCAGCTGCGCGTCTTCCGGCCTGGGGAGCTGGTGCTGGTCCTGGTCCCGACGGCGGAGTGCAAGTTCTTGGCCAAATGGCAGGGGCCATACGAGGTGGTCGAGAGAGTTGGGGAGGTAAACTACCGAGTGCGGCAACCCGGGAGGCGTAAGCCTACCCAACTCTACCATGTGAACATTTTGAAACAGTGGAAGGAGGGGGGGGATCCGCCCGGTCCGGCACCCCTGGGGCTGGTGGCTCGTCGAGGGGTCCCGGTGGTTCCGGTAGGAGAGGACCTCAGCCCAGACCAGAAGCAAGACCTCGCTGACCTGGTCCTGCAACACCAGGACGTCTTCTCCGAGCTCCCGGGGCGGACCTCGGTGATCCAACACGACATCCGGACGGCACCTGGAGTAAAGGTGAGAGTCCCGCCCTACAGGGTCCCGGAGGCCAGACGGGCGGCGATCCAGGAGGAGGTGGCCCGGATGCTGCAGCTGCACGTCATCGAGGAGTCCCGCAGCGCCTGGTCAAGTCCAGTCGTCCTCGTTCCCAAACCTGACGGGAGCTACAGGTTCTGCAACGACTTCCGGCGGCTGAACGAGGTCTCCGACTTCGACGCCTACCCTATGCCCAGGGTGGACGACCTGATCGAGCGACTGGGGCCTGCCCGGTATCTCACCACCCTGGACTTGACCAAGGGTTATTGGCAGGTACCCTTGACCAAGTCCGCCAGGGAGAAGACGGCGTTCGCGACACCGGGGGGACTGTTCCAGTACACCGTTCTCCCCTTCGGAATCCACGGAGCCCCAGCAACCTTCCAACGGATGATGGACCAGGTCCTGCGGCCGCACCGGGCCTATGCCGCCGCATACATAGATGACATCATCATCCACAGTGGCAGCTGGGATGTCCACATCCAACAGCTGAGGGCCGTACTAGGCGAGCTACGGAAGGCGGGTCTCACCGCCAATCCGGCCAAATGTCGCCTCGGCCTGGAAGAGACGGCCTACCTGGGCTTTCGGGTGGGTCGGGGAAACGTCAGGCCCCAGGAGAGCAAGGTGGCTGCCATCCGGGACTGGCCCCGACCGACATCCAAGAAGCAGGTAAAGTCGTTCTTAGGGCTGGTCGGGTACTACCAGCGGTTCATACCCGGCTTCGCCACCCTGGCCAGCCCTATGAACGACCTGACCCGAAAGACATTTCCAGATCGGATCCAGTGGACGGAGGCGGCCGAGAAGGCCTTCGAGTCGCTTCGGGGAGCCTTGTGCTCCGAACCGGTTCTCATAACCCCAGACTTTACCTCCCCTCTCATAGTGCACACCGACGCCTCGGAGGTGGGGCTGGGGGGGGTCCTGTCCCAGGTCCGGGCGGGGGAGGAGCACCCCGTCACCTACATCAGCCGGAAGCTCCTTCCCAACGAGAGGAATTACTCGACCGTCGAGAAAGAGGCCCTGGCCATTAAATGGTCGCTCACTAAACTAAGATACTACCTCCTAGGTCGGGAGTTCACCCTGGTCACCGATCACGCCCCGCTAAAATGGATGGCCGGCGCCAAGGACTCCAACGCCCGGGTGACGCGGTGGTTCCTGGCTCTCCAGGACTTTCGGTTCAGGGTGGACCACCGACCGGGCAAGGAGCACGCGAACGCCGACGCCTTGTCACGCCGGGATGCCTGCCTGGGCTGGGCTCCCGGGGACCGGAGGCCTCATCTAAGGGGGAAGGGATGTGACAACCCGCTCCCTACCCGGGGGAACCGCGGGGTAGTGGTCGACGGGGTGTACCGCCTTCACCCACCAGTCGGCAGCAGAGCATGCGCCGGCATCCGGCGCAATCACCGGGATGCAACGCACCCGGCCGGAGGAGGGGAGAGCTGGCTTAAAAGACGGTCACGGACGCACACCAGGGGAACTAGTAGGAGCAGCCAACGACGAGTCGAGAGGAGAGAGCCTCGCCGAGGCCACGATCGATAGTGTCTGCTTTACCCTGTACCTTCATTGAATAAACGCCGACTACGGCTTACCTTGGACCCTGAGTGTGGTGCTTTCCGCGTACAACAGAAACATCCGCGAACCGGGCTGCCACAACACACACACACACACACGCGCACACACACACACACAATGCATTTCGCTACTAAAACAACAACTTGGGCTGCTTCTGGGTGGATTTTGAACGGGATGTGGGCAGGACGCAGGGTTGCCAGGTCCTGCCTGCAAAAAACGTCCTGCCCACATCCCGTACAAAATGTTGAACGATGTTGATTTAAAGAGGCAGGGTTATTTGAAACAATTTATTCAATAAATATTTGCGAGAGGTCATTCCATCTCCTGAGTTTGCTTCCCAATTATGTCTAGTGTACACCCCTACTGTCCACAAGTACCCCCCCCCCCAATTTTTCCCCTTGATTTTCCTGGGAGTTTTTACTCAGTCGATGTGAGGGCTTAAGGGAAGAGAATGTTGTTATGATGCTCATGCTATGTAAAGCCCTTTGAGACAAACTGTTTGTAAAAACGGGCTATAAAAATAAAATTGCCTTGCCTTGCCTAACCCGCTTGGACTGTAATTCATATTCATGCTACTAGTTTGATCATTGACTGACTACATGAATAGAGATTCTTATAGAGGTCTTATAGTCAAACGGTATAGGGTATATACAAATTTCTATGTGTTTAGGCCAGTTATGAGATCTAGTTAACATCATTAAATGTCATTTCCAAACACATTAAAGAAAAGAAAAAAACAAAAGCAAAGAGATTTTGCAGCAGTAGCACAGTTTTACTTAAACAGAGTGGGATAGGAATCAGGTTAACAAAACATAACATCTAAGCTGTCTAACACATTACCAACGCAACATTGAAACATCATAAAACATCACAAAAAAAACAGCTGGAATACAAAGAGTTTGCTTTGTATTCCAGCTGGCCTGTTATGAGCAAATTTCTATACGCTACTATAGATCCATTCCAAAACATGTTCCAAGTAGGCTATAGGGCAACGCATAATGCATCCTGGAATGAGTGAAGCTTGCCTGCTGACACGTTAAAATGACTGTCACAACTGCAATGAGCAAAACCATTTGTACATAGTGTAGGCTACAGTAGCCTATTCGATATTGAATGAAGTAGGTTACTTTACACTCCCTGTCACTGTACAGAGTAGACAATATGATTGGCTTGTACAGCACCTTAAAAAACTCACTGTAGCCTATATTCATAGGCACACTCAGCCTCGCTTTCAATATAAAACGCACTCGCATTCTGTAAACACCATCAGTAAATAATAATATGAAAACAATATAAAATATCTTTCAACAAGAAAAAATAATTTGTTTACTTTAAATGGATAAAGGTCAACAAATGCGCAATTTTCAGCTGTCAGTAATGTGTTGTGATCACTTGTAGGCCTATTCCTCATAGCTCTCAGGCTGTGAGGAAATCAGCAGCCAGCGATCGCAGGTCTGCTCTGCATGTATTAACTGTGGCTAAACATCAACTGCACTGAAGTCATCATAACTTCATAAGTTCTCATTTTCAAATGATTATGAATACTATTATTGTTATTTGAAGCCGTGTCAGGTTGACTGTGGGTGGTGTAGTCCTCTGTGTCTGCTAGTGTCTATAATACAGTAATATTTTTGTCGACATTATCAAACGGAAGAACTTTTATTATGAAGAGCACAGGGCAATGAAGCACGCTAGCCAACAAGAGGACCCGCCCACTATGGAGGTAGATTTGTGTCTTTATTATGCAATCAAAAATAATAGGTTTGAGAGCAAAACTTTCCACACTGCAATCAAAAAAATTGGTTTGAGAGCAAAACTTTCCACATTGCAATCAAAAAATAGATTTGAGAGCAAAACTATCGACACTGCAATCAAAAAATGTTTTATTGCAAGATAAATTAATGTGATAAAAAAAATATTAATGAGAATCCAAAAGTTTTGTTTGCAAACCCAAAAGTTTTGTTTGCAAATCCAAAAGTTTTGTTTGGGAATCCAAAAGTTTTGTTTGCGAATCAAAAAGCTTTGCTTGCGAATCCTAAAGTTTTGCTTGCGAATCCAAAAGCTTTGCTTGCTGTTGAGCTGAATCTCGTGGGCGGGACCTACGCCAAAAGATGTAAGACACGTCTCTATTGGCCAGTCTCGATCGGAGTGACAGCTTGGCAACATCCACAGTTAGTAACGAGAGAGGGAGTTCTATTTCATGTAGGCTACGCCGTCTAGGCTTCGCCTTATGGGCTTGTCCCGTGCGCGCGCTTGCGTGCCCTGAAAATCCCGTAGGCCTCCCTGTCAGCCGACAAGGAGACCATGGCAGAGGAGAGCAGGGCGATGTTGTTGACCGCCGCCGCGGATTGAGAGGCACAAACGAACAGGCCGACAATCTGCTTCTGGAGGCGGTCGGGGGGCAGCGGCTTTTCGGATGTTGGCAAGCTGTCACTCCGATCGAGACTGGCCAATAGAGACGTGTCTTACATCTTTCGGCGTAGGTCCCGCCCACGAGATTCAGCTCAACAGCAAGCAAAGCTTTTGGATTCGCAAGCAAAACTTTAGGATTCGCAAACAAAGCTTTTTGATTCGCAAACAAAACTTTTGGATTCGCAAACAAAACTTTTGGATTTGCAAACAAAACTTTTGGGTTTGCAAACAAAACTTTTGGATTCCCATTAATATTTTTTTTATCACATTAATTTATCTTGCAATAATTTTTTTTTTGATTGCAGTGTCGATAGTTTTGCTCTCAAATCTATTTTTTGATTGCAGTGTGGAAAGTTTTGCTCTCAAACCTATTATTTTTGATTGCATAATAAAGACACAAATCTACCTCCATAGCCCACCGGCGGAAACCAGATATTGAGTGGTAAACTCGTTTTGGTAAGAAGAACCAAAAAAACGAATAAACAAACTTAAATTTTGATTTTCGTTTTTTTGGACAAAACGAAAAAACGAAAAAACGGCTGGTTTTTGGTTTCTGCTTGTGTCAATTATTCCCAGAAAACAGAGTAATAAAACGTACCTTGCTCGTGGAAGGTTACCGCCCTCGACGGCTGTCCACGAGCCGGGCATATCAAACTGTTTATTGCCCTGCCTCTCGGTGATTAGTCCTTACTTATACCTCTCTCTCTCTCTCTCTCTCTCTCTCTCTCTCTCTCTCTCTCTCTCTCTCTCTCTCTCTCTCTCTCTCTCTCTCTCTTTCAATATTTATCGTGAACGTGATATGTAAGCCTATAGGTTGTACTTTGGTACTTAGTGTGTCCAATTGGTTTAAGCTTAAGGTATACATAATATGGTATACTAATAATATATGGAGTTACTGGGTCACATGACATTGATGCCATTGAAAGCAATACAAATATTTATTTTTCAAATATTTAAGTATGAATTACATTAGCAATCAAATATGTGTGATACATGAACAATTTAGTAAAACATTTAAATCATAATTTCCACTAATACAAGCAATTCAGCACGAACGTGCATATATATTTTTCTAACCTCCATGTGACATAGAATAAATATATTGCCTGGGTTGAACCAAGCCTTTCGCCTGATTTGTTTCTAGGTCTGACATACAAAAACTATAACATACTTCTGCAAATTGACATTTATTTTCTCGTACTTTTTGTTTGTTTTGCAATAACTATTCAATTGCCTTGTCCAAAACAGAAACGGCATCACGTAGGCTATAGGGTCATTCCTTTCAACTGTGCTACACGTATATGCCTTATTGTTTATCAATTGGTATTTATGATGTGACAATTGTTAAATGTAACAATAACTGGTAGTATCCGTAAAACAATAGGTTTATTAGGAACCTCACTGTAGGCCTACCAACAGCGTTATATTGTTTTTTCTTTTTCGTCCGACAAATGTAATAAATGTAAGTGGTTCTGGATAAAAGCATCTGCTTAAGGCCCTAAATGTAATCTAGATGCAAACATAGTCTCCAGATAATGAACAGAATGTCATTATCTGGAGATTCATTAGTGAATCTGGCCCCAGGTTTCTAGAGTGCATGCAGACCCACTGATCAGAGGAAATACAGTGCAGCGGTAGACAACAGCAGAAGGATGAAGCTTGATCCAATGCTATTGCTGGAATTTGCAAAGTTACACAAATCGCCTTTGCAGCAACCGCTCCCTGGCAGGAGACACAGAGGACTGAATTGACATCCCTTGATCAAGGTATCCCCTGCAAAACAAGATAGAATTATTCATATTTTTTATACTGGCCATTTCAGTATCCATATGGTAATACAGTAATGTTACAACTTATGATCTTAAGAACATAAATCAGGTGTATTATAAATACTTCTAGGGTCGCCTCAGAAAAAAATGTTTGAAGAAAAAAGAAAAGTTACCAAGGCCAGTGGTGAAACAGCGATCCATGGATGAGGGACATTCAACGGGTTTAAAGCAGGAGAGGTAGTCTCCAGAGACACACTCGAAGCATCTTAATCCCCCCCCCCCAACAGAAAAGAACAAGTCACCCCGGTCACCTGGGTGCTCGTCGTCTTTGATCCATTCATCGACAACGATGAATCCCTATTTGCTTTGTCGCTCTGTGTTCTTCGTCACCTGACTTCCTCCAGCCTTTCTGCCGGAGTTCTGCCAATGTAGAGGACGCCCTGTCAAAAAAATGTATATTATTGGATCTGGAAATCAAAACTGTTTTTCCACCATAATCTGAACCATTAGGTCTTGCAGGCAACACTTCTGAGGGGCTTTGTCCAAATGACAGTCCATTTGGGAAAACTTTTTTCTCTATGGGCTAGAACTACAAATCTTGGATATGTCGTTCTCGGGGCCCCGGGAAATGTGTGTAAACATTTTAGCATCCCTAGCTATCTCGAAAAGGCCGGAAAAGGGGCGTGACCTCCAACAGCACAGTCAATATGCATAAGCCAGAGGTTAGTTTCTAGGCCCCATTTTTTGCGGGATGGAGGTGTACATTTGTGGCTTAATGTGTGTAGACACAGCTGGCCTGTGGCCACGTCTTTGAAGTCTGGGGTCAAAAGGTCAAAATGAGCCGGCACCACGCCGCTTATGAGATAACAAAAAGTTAATGTGTATTTCTCTCATAACTTTTTGTCATTATTGAAGAGAGGCCTGATTCTCAGATATGCAGGTTGGATGGCTACGGTGTAGGTCTGGGAAGAACTTCAGGCCAAAATCTGGCAAGCGAGCCACTGGGTGCAGGTGCAACGAGATGGAGCACTTGCCGAGTCATTTCCTGTAGGGCTGGAGCCACAGGTTGAAGCGTATGCGTCCTTTGAGACCCCCTTTGATATATAAGAGACCTCAAGGTGCAGCTTACTTAAATGTTGTCGACCCACTCACCTATTTCATCACTTCCTTTAGGGCATCGGCCTCCTAATTGATCATTGTAGTATAATTGAATGCCCTCTTTCATATATATGATACCTCCACCACTGGGACGTGGCAACAATTCTCCAAATCCATATGGGGAGAGGGGGGGGGGGGGGGGGGGGGGGGGGGGGGGGGGGGGGGGGGGGGGCTTGTGGACAGTAGGGTTGTACACTAGACATAAATAGGAAGCAAACTCAGGAGAAGGAATGACCTCTCACAAATATTTATTTAATAAATTGTTTCAAATAACCCTGCCTCGTTAAATCAATGAGCTTGGTGTTTTGCTTTCAAAAATAGGTTATAGAAGAAGTCTAAACTGCAGAAAATAAAAACATCCAAGCTGCCTTTTAAGGATACCTTGGAATATCTGTCTATTTTCTAACCGTCGGACCCCAGTTTACGACAAAAACAACACAATTGACGGCAGCTCCTTTGCCGCGTGGTTTTTAGAGCCAAGGATTAGAGGGGGCGGTCGATAGCAACCACCATAGCAACCATGACGGTCAAGTGACTGGATGCAGCCCCGTTGAAAAAAATAGAATACCACCCAACACACTCAGGAGATTAATGATATTTAAATTATTATGACCATGAAGTCTTTATTTGCATGGGTTTACATTTCGTTCTGTGTAGCATGGAAAAATCGGAGAAACACTCCCATTCAGAATGCATTGGTTTACATTTCGTTCTTTGGAGCACGGTTATTTTTATTTATTTTCAGTTTTTGAGGAGGTGCTTCAAAGATGCTAATTTTTCTGCAATAATCCAAAATCCAATGGAAAAATCCTTTGGCTTTTTGTCAGGGGAACCCAGGGCGACGCTCACTTCCGGGTTGGCCAACATACATAGTACCCTTTTTGGGAAAAGCGGGGAACATAGGACCCTTTTCTGGGAAAAGGGTCCTCCAATCTATCAACCTTAAAAAATATTTAAACTTTGACGCGACATTCGAGTGATGACAGCCAATCGGCGTTCAACAGCCTGGCCACTGAGTGACATGTGTAACGTAACAGCCAATCAGCGTTCAACTGGCCAACTCAGTGCAGTGCAGTCTGGGGTGAACTGCAGCATGGAGGAGAAAGTGATTGTTGCCGTTTGCGACTCCCGGAGCTATTTATATAATAGTATATTGTTGACATGTACAAGTATATGCCCTCCATTGTCACAATCTGTTGCATTTACTTTGTTATACATAATATTCTGTATGCAGTGTTGTGTGTACAGCGGCAGCCAATAGGATGTCCCTGAATAGACATGTGCCCTAGGAGAGGTCAAGTGAGCGCACGTTTAATAAACGATGGTTAGTTCCAGTCAAACAGCACTGATGCTCCACTGTGTGTCATTTCTACATTTATTATACTCGGCCTATCACTGGGTATGCATGCCAGGATCGTTGAGCAAACCATCTCTGCTAACAGGTTATGGGCCCAGAGTTACCCAGAGAGTTTCCATCGAGTTTTTCACCGAGAGAAAAGTCGCGACGTACCGCGTGTCCGGTGAGTTAGCATACTAATGCCGCTTTTCCACCGCACATGTAGCTCGACTCGACACGACTCGACACGACACGACTCGACACGACACGACTCGGTAGCAGCACGGGTCCTTTTCCACCGCAAATAGTACCTCCTGGACGTGGGCGGGGTCGGCTGCGCGAAAGGGCCGTGATGTATTTTTGTACGCGACGCAAACAACCCCTACGCAACCCACACATGGACAGAACCCATATAACAACAATGGAGGACATCGATGCGATGGTATTCGTGTTCGTATTATTAGCTGGCATGTTGAAGAAGTTGAAGAAGTGGAATATGTTGGCTGCGGCGCTGCTATGGCTGTTACCAGCATGGTTGCCATGTCGCTCTCGTGACTTCGTCACACTCTCTGGCCAATCAGTGGCCGGCCGTCTGGCGACGTCACCTTTTAGCATCGGCTCAGCTCGCTTGGAACCTAGAGCGAGGCGGTACTAGAAAAAGCAGCCACTTCAGGTACCAGATACCATGTTTTCGTTGTGGAAACGCAAAAAATTCGAGCTGAGTCGAGTCGAGTCGAGTCGTGTCGAGCTGGTACCATGCAGTGGAAAAGCGGCATAAACTAGCGCCATGAGTAGAAGAGCCTACGAGTCAAGTGGCCAATAGTCACGGCTGGTTTTTGACGGAGATGAAAAGAACTATGAACTGTGGGAGACAACATTTTTGGGCCATCTCCGGCTACAAGGTTTAAAGGATACTATTCTATACGAGCCAGACGATGGAGATGATGAAGAGAAAGATAGAAATGCTGAGGCATACGCAGAGCTGATTCAGTTTCTCGATGATAAAGTTTGACGCTTGTAATGAGAGATGCAGCGGACAATGGCCGAGAAGCACTGAAGATTTTGAGAGACTATTATGTTGGCAAAGGAAAACCCAGGGTAATAAGCCTGTATACCGAACTGACTTCAATTCAAAAGTTAAGTACCGAAAGTATGACTGAATATGTTATACGTGCAGAGACCACCATCACAGCATTGACAAACGCCGGTGAAACATTGAGCGACGGACTGTAGTGGCAATGATTTTGAAGGGCCTGCCAGAGTCTTATGGACCGTTCGCTGTTCATGTTACACAGAGTGATGTGAATACGTCTTTTGCAGAGTTTAAAACGAAACTACGGAGATACGAGGCTACTGAGAAAATGCGCACCACAGGGTCGGACGACAACGTGATGAAGGGGCGAATGCAACCTGCGTCAGCCAGTATAAGTGACCGTGGAGCCGAGAGTGGGGACATTGTTTGTTTCAGATGTGGCCTGAAAGGACACAAAGCTAGATCTTGTCAACGCAAGCAGTGGTGTAGTTACTGTAAAAGCGCCACACACCGGGATGCAACCTGCAGGCGGAGATACCAGCAGGGATTCTGTATGGATGTGTGTATACATAGGCTATATGCAATAGATAATAATTATTCAAGAGATAAAATAATAACAACTACATTTCTTAAATCTTTATTTCCTTTTGGGACATTTTGTGCAGAAATATAGAGCGCTCAAAATTTTCCCACCTATGCACAATTCCAACCGCACCTAAAACCTACAATGAAATACATTGTAGGGTTATGCACACATTTTTGAGTGAATTAATAATACAAAACACATTTAATGTTATGTACCATTTCTCATCATCAATCATGCTTTCATCTGCATCTTATTCAGTCAATGAGCACACCACACAGTGGTCCTCTGCATTCCTGAAACAATGGTTTTAAACTAAGGCATCTCCAGTCATTCAATTTTACAAAAGTATTCACACACACACATATCGTATACTTCATGTGTAGCAAATAACTCCCAATTGTTTATGCTGTATGGACACTAAAACCATTAGATATTTTCTGTAAGAATGCTTAAATAACTTTACAAAAATAAAAGCGTGGTAAATAGTTGCTTAATAGTACAAATCCCACACAAACTGATCACCTAACGTGACTGAGGTCCTGGAATTTGCATGGATTTTGACTCACAAACTATTTTGATGGCACTGACCTTTACCCTGAAGCAGGGCAGTAGCTAAATGCAACCGTGCCTGCCGAACAGCATGTGGAGATGTCTGGACATCACTTATGTACCCATACCTGAAATACAAATCTGAAAACTGCAAAATTGACGTTTTGATGGCAACAGTATTTCAGCTACTGATAAATGCTTATACAATTAGAACAAACATGTTTATTTTACACTAAAATCCCACAGAGACGAGAATCGTACTGCTTGTTGTGCTGCAAAAGATAGAATAATACGTCTGTCCAATTGGTTTAAGGTATAAATAAAATTGTGGGGGAAGAGGAGAGGAGAGCCCCTTTTTCTATATTAGGTAAAAACATATAGGCACCGTGTCAAGCCCTGGATCAGAATCCAGAGACGCTTTAAATGTTTTCTATATTAGTATAACCTAACACCTAGTGATAGGTTATACAATTAAGAACAAACAACGGTGGGCATCTTCATAACTAATTTACTTTTTTTTTTTTGTATTATTATTATTTTTTACAAAACTAAATTTTTGGTGCCCCCCTCAGGTACTTGGTGCCCTACGCACTCTGCGTACTCTGCGTATAGGGAGCCTCGGGCCTGCCCCGGAATGTGAGCCCACCTGTCTCGTGTGGCACGTGGACCTCCGGATCAAAAAACCCAAACTCTCCCATCATCTCCTGGAACTCTCCAGGCCCAAGACCACCCACCCTCACTTCCAGAACAAGAGGCAGGTGGGGGCCCCGAACGCACAGGTAAGCACCTAGACCACAGGTAGGGGCACTGAAATACATGCCGTAGAACACAAGTAGGGGCCCTAGCAGACTGGCAGGGGCCCTAGGACACAGGTAGGCCCCTATAACACAGGCAGGGCTCTCTAACACAAGTAGTGGCCATAGAGCACAGGTAAGGGCCCAAGTACACAGGTTTGGACCCTAGTAGACAGATAGGGTTACATAAAACCACCTGTAAATTAGATCACAGTTAGATTACAATCAACTAGTTATTGGACAAAGTAAGGAGTGAGTGAAGAAAGGGAGCACTTAATTATATCTCAGTTGAAAGTTTTTTAAAGGTTTCAAATATTTGTTTTTAGGGTGACAATTTAATTTTCTCCTTTCCACCCCATATTTTATTCTCCAAACAAACTGTTTTGCATTGATGGCCCTCAATGCATAAAGCATTGAGGGGCTGGTGGACCCTTGTCCACCAGGTCTTGGAGAAGGGGATCTCTGAGACCTCCAGAGCACAGTCCAAGTCCCCCAGACTGGAGCACCTGTCTCTGCCCAGGCTGAGCCTCAGCCAGGTCTGCTACCAGCCAAGCCCACCCGAGGAGCCCATCCGGACTGCAAGAGACTTGGTTTGAATGTTACTTATCTCTATTCAGTCATTCATTACCCAGAACCTGTAATGTCATTTTTTGGGGAGAGCTCTGTAGGATTTTTGGCTGATGATTTTAATCATTTTATGTTATGGTTTAATGTATAGGCCTATACTTTTTTTTTAACATACTTTTTGTTGTTATGGAGCGTTTCTGTTAAGCACTTTTAAATGTTATGCAACTTTTTTTGCGTTAAAGGGGCTATATAACCTACTCACTTACAGTCACAAGAATAATTAGTAATAACAGTAAATTAATAAGTATAATTTATTATACAACTCAGAGCATTATCTGTTATACTTTTAGTATTATGTGTCTGTTCTGAACTATATATACTGTAGTCTTGTGTGTAATTATTGTAGCACTATGTGAATTTACTGGATTATCTGTATGTATGTATCATTATTTCTTTAACATTTCCGGGTATACTGTAGTATTATGTGTAATTGCTGTACTGTAGTATTATCTTTCGATACTGTAGTCCTTTGCATAATGCTTCAGTATTATCTTGATATACTGTAGTATTGTGTATATACTGTAGTATTATGTATAATGAATGGTGTTGTCTACCAGGCTTCCATGGCAGCACAGAGGGCTAAAGCCTCCCCTCGCATCGAGCGGCTGGCGACGCCCAATCAACTCCCTGACGGGTACACCCCCCCTTCATGAACATCACTGGAGCCCAGGGCCCAGATACCCAACCTGACCCCCCACTAGCACAAACTTAGCCCCAAGGCTACATGTCAAGTAGCTGATTAATAAACCAAAATACAGTGTTTGTTATGCTGAGGCAATGTTTTTATGTCTTTTGGTTTGATAATTATCCCACTGGTCACTTATATTGATTATCTGTGAACTGCAGACTAAAGAAATACAAATAATTCCTGTTCCTGTTCAAAAGATAGATTTCCAGCATTTAGCTTCTACCGGGAGTAAACCGGATACGTAGCAAGCACTTAGTCTCTAACCATATAAATGGGGGTTCCAGCACACAAACGGCTGATCTATAACAATTAGGATAATAGATTGATAGATAATAACGCGGTAACGCAATCTTAGTTTAATTTGATAAAAATGTATGCGTTAATGCACATTCTTTTTTTTTTCTTGTTTTTTGGTTTCTTAATTTGAATAACACTTGCAGTAAGTGACTGCCTGATTACAATTCCCAAATCATGAGTATCTATCATGAGTTAAAGGTTGGGTATAGGATTTGCGAAACGGCAGCAGATTTTGAAAATAAACAACTCAAATGGTCCTACCCCCTCTCCTTCAACGCTGACTCTGACTCCACCCATTCCAAGTACATGGACGCGCAATCATGCACGAGCGAAACACAGATGCGCGAGAGCGAGCCATTAGCTAGTTAGCTAGCTCCAGTAGCTACCGCAGGATAACAACAAACAGAAGCTTGCTCTGGGTCACGAGCTTTGAGTACGTGCACGAAGGGGTCGCGCGGGGAGTGGGATTGCAGTGCGACCGTTTGATTGACGTACTTACTGTCCAATGCAACTCGGTGGCTCTGGAAATCATTGGCTGGAGTTTTTCGAGCCCTGCCCGTTCCACAGATGATTGACTTGTTTAATTTTCATGTCAGTACTTCTAACTCAGTGGCTGTAAGTGGGTTAAGATAAGGATTTCAAGTAATTTGCAAAAATGGCCAAAAAAGCGAATTCCATACCCAACCTTTAACTCACCAATACTTTATTCACTATTAAAATGCTAATGGACTGCACACACTCCAAGCTGGAGTGTGTAAAGTCATAAAAAACGATGGGTATGAGGCAGGTAAGAAATTAAACTGATACTGAAAAAAGCAAAGTGATAGAGAAAGACTTTATGATTGAAGATACAAGTGTGTTTGTTAGATGTTTTAATGAAGGTTAACAGTTAAAAAATGAAGTTACAAAGTCTGAAGTAGTTGAAGTGTCAGCTACTGGGAGTCAATGGGCCTTTGACTTCCTTTGTAAAAGAAAATATTTATAGTAGAATATCTTAATATAATATAGTAGAATATCTTAAACAGTTTAAAATATTTAGAAGTGTTGAATGATAGTGGCAAGTTAATCTGAACATTTTAAAATTACACAAAGGACAACTCTACGAATTGTATTGATATTATAATAAAGAAAAAGACATAGGTCTAAGCTGCTAAACGCTATGCTTAACTACAAATTAGTTTATCAATTGTTAGGATTTTACCTTTTCACTTTAGAGATTACAAGCTATTGATTTACACGCATCTTCACAGATGCCCAAATTATAAAAGTTGGAAAGACTTGAAAAACATTTCTTAAGTGTAATGAGAGGAAGAGGAAGTTATTGAGGAATTGCAGTAAAGAACCTTCTGTATGAATATTCTAGTATATAGCATATTCTCCAGATAATGCACAGGATTTCATTACTTTGAGACTCCTTTGTAAATCTGGCCCCAGGTTTCTAGAGTGCACGCAAACCCATTGATCAGAGGAAATACAGTGCAGCGGTAGACAACAGCAGGAGGATGAAACTTGATCCGATGTTCTTTGCATTGTTACACAAATTGCCAATGCAGCAATCTTCGGTCGCTCCTTCGAGGCACGCAGCACTCGGAAAACACCCCTTTGTGGCTTACCATGCAAAACGAGATGGTAGATTATTATTTTTTCATCAGTCTGGCCATTTCAATATCCATTTGGTAACACTGTTAATATCATCTAAGCTGTAACAACTCAGATATTAAGAACACAAAGCAGATACAGTGTATTATCAATAAGGCCTACTTCTGGGGATGCCCCAGAAAAAAAGCTTAAAAAAAGGAAAAAATAAAGTAAAACACTTACCAATATCACCTGTTTTCATGCTGAAACAGCGATACATGTCGCTTGCACAATCAACTGTCTCAATGCATTCCTTGGAAGGTTTGGCCGTACACGAGTAGCAACTTAATCCCCCAACTACACAGAAACACATTGTCAGTACATCTCTGGAGAGGCGGGGTTGAAAGGTTATTTTTTCCACCACAGAACGGATTCAAATATTTACATAAAAGTGAGTTTGTTGCTCAAGGACTTATGAATAAGGTGTTCTTACCGGTGGATATTGTCAAAGAAAGAACAAAGAAAAGGCAAACGAAGCCCATCATGTAAGCAGATGATAGATGAGGCAGCTAGTGGAAGACTTAACCAAGATGAGGTAAACGCTTTCTTTATAGGTCCATGGGTTAACGCCCTTCTCTATTTCTTTAAAAACAAGACTTGAATAAAGGAAACTGTTTCCCAATGTGAAGGAAGCATGCTCAACGGCCACCCTTTTAAGGACGCTACGTAATAGAACACCGACAAGCACTGTCCCAATGTTGAGAACACTCGGAAATTTGCGCCCTTTTCGCGTTTTTTTTTTTTTTACAAATTGTGTATGGAAAGCAATGCACATTGCTTTACACCAGTTAAGTTATTTGAACGTTTTCAGAAACATTTTGAGCCTTATTGCTTTTTATAGATTCATCATGTAAATGCAAAAAATGTACCTGTGCGATTTTTTTGCAACGTAATAATAGAATATATTTTGCATGGATTGATTTGTTTTAATATGTAAGTAGTGTCGTGGAATTAAACCAAGATATTAACACTTCGACTAACTTAAGAGAGAGGAAAAGAAATCGAGGGGTCCAGAGCAAGTATTGACAAAATACTTTATCGTTAAAAAGACAACAATAAGGCTGAATGGTTTGAAAAGCACTGACGGTTAACAGATTCCACCGTCCTCTTTATCCACACACACATGGCAGTTCTTTGTTTGAGGTGTCCGCCCATAATCAATCAAAATTCCTCTAACCAAATGGTCAACGAGATAACCTAGGACACCAGGCTGAGGTCAGCATGCATTGTCCCCGTAGCTTCCTGCTCCTTCCTGCCCCAACCCACGCTCTGACCCCAGACTCCCAGGCACCGTGTCAAGCCCTGGATCAGAATCCAGAGACGCTTTAAATGTTTTCTACCATTAGATATATAGGCCTAATAATAATCATGGTTTACCATAGAATATAATCATTAATTTCTACCACAGTAGCTGGTGTTTAAACAAACTACTCTCGCCAATAACAATTAAAACAATTAAAACATTAAAATATTTACTGAAGCAGCATTAAAAAGCGGAAGCGGAAACCCTTCAACATTAGCAAGTCATTCCAAACTCTGAACGCTACAAACGCTAGGCAGCACTCTAGGAAGCACTATTGGCAGCCCTCTAGCCAGCCCTCTAGGCGGCGCTCTAGGCAGCGCTCTAGGCAGCGCTCTAGCCAGCCATCTAGGCAGCGCTCTAGGCAGCGCTCTAGGCAGCCCTCTAGCCAGCCCTCTAGGCAGCGCTCTAGGCAGCGCTCTAGGCAGTGCTCTAGCCAGCCCTCTAGGCAGCGCTCTAGCCAGCCCTCTAGCCTCATCTCCATAGGACGCGACTAGCAAGGAAGTGTTCTAGCGAGGCTGCAGCCTTCACTTTGGGAAACAGCCTGTATACTGTTTGACTCGAAGCCCTTGTGAAAAAAAAAATCGGATTATCTATTCGTACCCCTGGTACTTTTAGCCTTGGCCATACAGTTGGGCTATAAACACCCTTTGAGATCCGCGTGCACGCTCATTCCCGGGCATTCGTGTACTTTTCGCATTCCCTAGAATTCGTGTACTTTATATGAATGGGGTTAATGTATTTTATATATTCTATGTAGCCTATTTGTTTGGTTGAATGTCATGAAGTCTAATAAGATAAATTATGCACAAAGTTATTAGTTCTAGCGTCATACAGTTGATTATGAGTAAAACGGCGGATAATAGTATGGCCGCAGTAGCCGAAGCGGTAGCGACGCTACTCCAGAAGTTGCCGGAGCGATTCGCTTCATTATGATATTTACGCTTTTGTCAGATTGTCACGCTTTTATGATCGTGATGTTTTTAAGCAATGTGAGCTAGACCTCCTGTATCATAAAGTTTCAAATTCAGTACCTTTTTAGTCAGCCAGCCAGACATCCTGTATCATAAAGTTTAAAATTCAGTGCCTCCCTGATATTCTTAGGACAAGATTTGGAGAATACTTAGACACTACATCTGAATCTAGCAATAAGTCAAAGATTAAAGTAATCTGTCTTACTTGCGTGTTCTATTGAGGAGACTCACAATGCAATGCACATATGTCCACCCTAGTGCGAAGGATAGCAGAGTCTATCAAATCGTGGCACCAGATCAAAAAAGGCTATCATCAATTATGCTTTCATCTACATATTCTTCAAGCAAGGAGCAGTAAGTCCGCCCCTTCCGGTAGACCCCCATGGGACCTATGAGATCATAAAATATGAATGGGTTTCAATGGAGAAAAAGTAATTATTTTTTGGTCTCTATATGCCCAGGATTACACATATGTTGTTTGTGGATTTAAATGATAATTTTTCATGTCAAGAGTTTGACCGTTTATTGTGCAGGATAACACATAAGTTGTTTGTGGATTTAAATGATAATTTTTCATGTCAAGAGTTTGACCGTTTATTGTGCAATTGTTCAGTTAAAGGCTGTAGAGAAAACACAATAAGAAAGACTACATGTCTTGTATGTGACGTCACGCTCCCTGCGACTAGCGTGGAAAAGACCGACAATCTCCCCATTGGCATAACTGAAAATCTACACATGCCCCGACTTATAATGTTTTTCAGCTCTTTCTATACCGTTATCCTCATGGACCTATTGAAGTTATCCTCCCCTTGGAAAAAGCGGTGAAGTGGAGCAGAGAGATCGCCATGCCTGTATCAGAGTGGTGGGGACATATATCATTCGCATCGAGAGCAGTGAGGGGCTGTAGTTCACAAAGCGGCCTCACACAAAACCTAACATTATCTTCTTCGTGAATTTCTTTCGTTTTCTTTGCATGAACATTTTTTATTTAATAGGAGACATATTATCCAAATAACAAAGTGTTAAAAAAACGGTTATCCAAATAACAAAGTGTAAAACGCTTGCATTATAGTCCTGGACCTCTATATCTAAATAATATCATATAGGGCCTAATACATAAATATCTATATCATATTATATATTATCACGGCCAAAAGCTGTGTGCGCCTCCAGACGATATTATGAATCACAAACGACTGCTTCGGGTCCTCCAACGTCTCTGGCTCTTCCACTTCCACATCAATCTGAGGTAAACTGACCCACGCACTGCCCGCGGTAGCGGGCAGCGGGCAGCGGGCAGCCCGCTGCCGGCTGCCCGCTACCGCGGGCAGTGTCAACAGTGGAAATACCAATACCACTGTCAACAGTGGAAATACCAGAGACATCAAAGAACCGACGTGTTATGGCCATAACACCAACAGCAGAACGGTTATCCAAGTAACAAAGAAGTGTACAACACAGCGTTATATTGTGTGTAATAACACACACACACAAACACACACATGTGGCGCTCTCACGGTCGTTGCTCATTGTCTCATTGGCGGGGCAAATTCTCTGGGCGGGCAAGGCAGAGAAAGAGGAGGTAACTTGGCCCCTTATGACGACATATGGGGCCACATGCCAACTCAGCACGCCTGAGCTTCCATTTTTTCAAAGGCAAGCAGGATACCTTGTCCTTGTTTGACACCGAACGCAAGTTTTTGCCACTGGGGGACGATAGGCAGGCTAATAAACGCTATTAATAAAGAGCGTTTTGACCAATCTTACGCCGTATTGAACTCTGTTTGAACAACTTTATGCTGTTTTGCATGCAAATTACAGCACAATAAACTGCGTTCTGAACGCCGTTTCAAACATCGTTTGACCAACTTTACGCCGTTCTGAACTAAGAATTGACTACACTTTAACATTTCACAATTCATAAACCATTTATTGATTTTTTAAACAAATTATAACACTTCAACTTCTGAACTTTTCAACATTCTTAAATTATCTATAACGATTAAACTTCTTAACCTTTCACAATTCTTTTATCAGTTATTACATTTAACTTCTTAACTCTTTCCTTTTTTAAGACACTTATCACATTTTTTAATCCAAGGTAAACACGCAATTTTAAACTGTTGAAAACAGCTTTGACTTAAAAGTCCTCTCAACATCCCATAGGCGTGGCCGGGATAATGGCGTCCTTGAGCTGAACCGATGGAATCGGATGGAACCGTTTGCATCGGGCCCAATGGAATGAGGCACCTGACATGTTGCTGTGTTTGTTTTGGATACACGGTGCAAGCCTGCATACACGTTCCATGGGGTTTCTTCTCTACATTTAGTCAGATCTTTTCTGTTTTCATACAGCCTTAATATCCTTCTAGGTCAACCCATCCCCCCCCCCCATGACAACACACACGCACACTCTCTCTCCCTCTCTCTCTTTCTCTCTCTCTCTCTCCCTCTCTGAAAGACCTGCATATGAACCGTCCTCCACACCCTTTCACCTTCAATGTCTCTCTCTCTCTCTCTCTCTCTCTCTCTCTCTCTCTCCATCGCTCTCTCTCTCCCTCCCTCCCTCCCTCCCTCCCTCCCTTAGTCCACTATGTGTGTGGATGACCGAGTTACCTTTTGATTTTATTCAATCAATGGTCTGGCAAAACAAATACATGAGGGACTTGGAGTTAGGGAGGGAGTAGGAGTGTGTGTGTGTGTGTGTGTGTGTTTTTTGTGTGCGTGTGTGTGTGTGTGTGTGTGTGTGTGGCAAAGTTAGCGGGCTCAGCTAGCATGGCTCACCTAGCGTGGCTAAACTAGCTTGGCTGAACTGGTTTTGTTGAACTGCAGCGCTTCCAATAGGTTGGTTCCACAGGGTTGAACTGCAGAAGCATTCAAGAGATGTAGGTGTCACCTCGCCTCATTGTGCTAAGTAGCAACTTCATCCAGAGAACCAACATGGATAGATCTTGAATCGTGTGACATTCGGGGTGTACTGGGTGAACTGGTGATGAGACCTCTTCCATGCTGACGCGTAAGTCAGCCGCTAGTACCTCCATCACAAGCTCCTCCCCTTGGTTGCTTTTAATGTATCTATTTATTTTAATGTATATATTCCCTGACCTTACTAAGCCCACCTTCTCCGCGCCCGTGGTGAAGCACGGCGTGGAGCACCACATCAAGACCATTGGGCCTTCCCTCCACGCCTGGGCCAGGCGCCTCAACCCAGAGAAGCTGTCCGTCGCCAGGGCGGAGTTCGCACACATGGAGCAGGTGGGCATCGTTCGACGCTTGAACAGCCCCTGGGCGTCTCCCCTGCACATCGTCCCTAAGCCAGACGGTGGGTGGCGCCCATGTGGGGACTACCGCCGCCTCAATGACCGCTACCCGGTCCCACATATCCAGGACTTTTCAGCACACCTGGCGGACAAACGCTTCTTCTCCAAGGTGGACCTGGTACGGGGGTACCATCAGGTGCCGGCAGGGATGGACTGAGACAAAAATTTGGCCCAGGACTTTGGGATGGAGAGGCCTTTTATGAGACCGCAGGAATAGCGTGCGTAGAATTTTGCCACGGTGTAAAATAATAAACAGTAGTCCTTATCCATGGATATGTGCATTGCAACTGCATCTCAATGTTGGGATGTGCATGTGTTTAGAATATTGTGAAGATCACTGGGAAATATTTTCTAAGCAATCTTGTCCATGTACAAAATATAAGAAATTGCATGTGCCTAGAAAGGTAAATCAAGGCTGAAAATGATGTAAATAGTGCAAGATACAATTATTTTAGTGGAAAAAAATTGTCATACACAGGGTTTGGGAGATGGGGGCGGGCCGGGGTTTGTTGTGCGTTGCTGTGGTTACCGGTGTTGAAGTGATCCAATGGTTTATTAGCAGTGGTATCTAATAAATCACTCTCTAATCAATACTTCATTCACTGCCTCTTCCGTGGTCATTACAATATTATGAATAGTTCTCCGACGTCTCTGGTACTTCCATAATTAGTTTAAGTCACCATATATTGCCAAACATGCTCGCTAGTGCACCTGTCATAGCTATGCCGCTGTGTCCTGTTCCCGCTTCACCATTGGTCTCGCTGACAGGAGCGTCGCCGTCAACCTTGGCTTCTCCACGGAAAAGGTCGGTTAATTTAGCACATTTGGCTGCGTCTTGCTCTAAATTTTTTTTCCTATTCAGCCTCAACTTCTTAGCGCCACCCAATTCTTTTTCCTCTCCACCACTTTTTTTTCCTTTTTGACATTTTCGTATTTCTGTGTAACTTCAGTGAGATCAACGAGAAGTAAGTGACCCGGCCGTGTGTCAGGCTGAGCCAATCAGAAATGACAGACCGCGGAGCAGTCCAAGTTGGGAGGGGCCGTTCGGTCGCTCGCATTGGCCGCTCGCTTTGCCCCCATACACTGTGGGGGTGCTCCCCCCTCTAAATTGACAGCAATACATCGGCCCCGTTTCACCGTCAGGCAAGAGCTCCGTTTCGCGCTGTAAGCAAATATCCGGCAGCAGGCCACCCCAAATCACGGCTTACTTAACGTTTTCATTATTTTTTTACATCTTTTACAACAAAAAATATATATAAATATATAATAAAAAATAATAATAATAATTAAAAAAAAAAATCTAAAAGAATTACGGCCGGCTGGCTCGGCCTGAAATCGTTCGGCCATTCGGGAACTCTCCCGAACCTCCCGATGGCCAGTCCGCCCCTGGGTGCCGGTGCACCCAGAGGACGTCCCTAAGACAGCCGTCGTCACCCCCTTCGGTCTCTTCGAGTTTCTGCGGATGCCCTTCGGCCTGAGGAACGCGGCGCAGACCTTCCAACGCCTCATGCACGAGGTGCTCCAGGACCTGCCCTTCCTCTTTGTCTACTTGGATGACATCCTCGTCGCGAGCACCACGGAAGAGGAGCACCTGTCCCACCTCCGGACCCTCTTCACACGGCTCAGCCAACATGGGCTGATTGTCAATCCGGCAAAGTGTGAGTTCGGACGAGACACCCTTGACTTTCTCGGGCATCGTGTCTCCGCGGAGGGTGTGATCCCCCTCCCCTCGAAGGTGGAAGCTGTTGCAGCCTTCCCACGCCCCTGCACAGTCAGCGAGCTCAAGGGGTTCATCGGGGTTTTGACTTTCTATTATCGCTTCCTCCACCACGTAGCTCACATCCTTCAGCCGCTGTACGAGGCCCAGAAGGGCAAGGCTCTGAAACAACCGGTCGACTGGACGGCGGAACGTGTCAAAGCCTTTCAGGGTACCAAGGCAGCCCTGGCCCGCGCGGCCATGTTGGCCCACCCCTCACCCTCTGCGCCCACTGCTCTCACCACGGACGCATCGGACTTTGCCGTGGGGGTGGTGTACGAGCAGTGGGTTGGGGATGCCTGCTGGCAGCCACTCGCATTCTTCAGCCGCCAGCTGTCTCCCAGAGAGCGCAAATACAGCATCTTCGACAGGGAGCTCCTCGGGCTGTGGCTCGCGGTCAGACACTTCAGTTTTTTAATGGAAGGCCGTGAGTTTACTGCCTACGTGGACCACAAGCTGCTCACACACACCATGTCCAAGACAGTGGAGCCGTGGTCCGACCGCCAGCCAACTCTCCTACATCTCCGAGTTCACCACAGACAAGGGAAGTCAAGGGACAGTCAAGGGTCCAACGTGGTCGCGGATTGTCTCTCCGCGCGGGCCAGTCAAGGGAAGTCCAACGTGGTCGCGGATTGTCTCTCCAGGGCGGTGGTCGGTGCGGTCCAGCTGAACTTGGACTACTCCCGCATGGCTGTGGATCAGGCCGCCGACCCCTCCGTCCAAGCTCTAAAGTCGTCGAACACGGGTCTGCGCCTGGAGGAGGTGCTCTTCAGTGATACAGGGGCCAAGCTCCTGTGCGTCATTTCCACAGGTCTGCCAAGGCCTGCAGTCCCCGCCAACTGGAGACACCCCGTCTTCGAGGCGGTACACAGCTTGTCTCACCCAGGTAGGAAACCGTCCTCGCGTCTGGTGTCAGAGAAGTTTGTCTGGCACGGGCTCAAGAGAGATGTGAGGGCCTGGGTCGACACTTGCACTGCCTGTCAACGCGCCACGGTGCATCGCCATGTCAAGGCCCCCCTGGAAGAGTTCTCGGTGCCCGAGCGGAGGTTCGAACATGTCAACGGGGACCTGGTGGGACCCCTGCCCCCCTCGCACGGCTACACCTACCTCTTTACCATGGTGGACAGGATGACGCGCTGGCCGGAGGCAGTCCTGCTCTCCTCAACGACAGCCCCCGACTTGGCCCGGGCGTTCATCGTGGTGTGGGTCTCCCGCTACGGCACTCCTGCTGACCTCTCCTCTGACCGTGGCCCGCAGTTTACTTCGGAGTTGTGGGCGACGGTGGCGGAGAATCTGGGGGTCAAGCTCCACCGCACTACCGCCTACCACCCGCAGGCTAACGGACTTGTTTAGCGCTTTCATCGCTCCATGAAGGCCGCCCTTCGAGCCAGCCTCACGGACAGCAACTGGCTCGACAAACTGCCGTGGGTCATACTGGGGCTCAGGACAGCGCCCAAGGAGGACCTCCGGTCATCGTCGGCCGAGCTGGTGTTCGGACAGCCGCTGCGGGTCCCTGGTGACTTCCTCCCCAAGTCGATGGAGCCCTGGTCCGCCTCCGCTCAGCGCGCCTCCCAGCTGGACGGCGCAAGGAACTTTGCCTCGGCCCCGACCGCACGGCATGGCGTCCCTGCTTCACGGGTGCCCCCGGAGCTGCAGTCAGCGGGTTATGTTTTTCATCCGCCACGACGGCCACAGGGCTCCGCTACGACCCCCCTATGACGGACCCTTCGGTGTCATCGAGGCAGGTGCCAAGAACTTCATGGTTGACATGGGGGGTAAGCCTGAGTGTGTGTCTGTTGATCGCCTCAAACCGGCTCACTTGGACCTTGAACTGCCCCCAGACTTGGCTCTGCCACCGCGCAGGGGCCGCCCCCCCGTCCTTCCCCCCCTGCCACGCCTAGGCCGTCCCCCCCTCCAACCCCTACAAGCCCCCACGGCTTGCGGCCCTCCGGTCGTCGCTGCCCCCCGCCCCGCCCAACAAGAGGATGTGATGGACGATGTCACGCCTCCTCCCGCACCTCCTGACTTTGCCTACAGTCGTAGGGGCCGGGCCATACACCCTCCTCGCCGCGGGGATTTCGAATATTGAGGTGAACACTGGGGGGGCTGGTGTAGTGACTACATGGGTTTGTGTTCCCTTGTTACTGATCGAGTGGGAGGGAACTGGCTATGAGTCACGGGGTCTAGGGGGACTGTTTATGCGGTTGCACGAGTTGTGCACTAGCCAGGGGCTGTTTCCCAAAGTGAAGGCTGCAGCCTTGCTAGGACGCGTCCTTGCTAGTCGCGTCCTATGGAGATGAGACTAGAGTGCTAGCTCGAGTGCTTCCTAGCGTTTGTAACGTCAGACTTTGGGAACGACTTGGTAGTGTGGAAGCGCTTCCGCTTTTTAATACTGCGTGTCCGCTTGTAAACACATGTGCGCTTATGAATAAAACATGGCAGCAATCAAGCTGATCGATATTTATTTGACCACAACGCATTAGAATACAAACAGTTTAGAAATAAGCTGAAATCTACCAGTTCAATAGCTTTGTGCAATACCTGTTGGATAAAGAATGTAACTAATATAAATAAAGTTTTCACGTTATAAATTCTAATCGGAATTGATTGAAAATGAATACATTCTTTTATTCTTTATCTTTGCATACCGGTATTTGTTTATGTCCATTTTATATATGTGCGGATGGAAGCATATTCAATGTGTTTCAGTGTCATGGCAATCATGGAAATAATATGTTGTAGCGGTATCGTATTCACTGTGTATGTTGTATAGTGCGTGCCCCCTTTAAGGGAAGGGGGCGTGGCACCCACCTGGTGTTACAACGCAGGTCTTAAGGAACGCACCTCTGGCTGTGCGGGTTCTGTGTTTTGGGAAATAAATCCTTCTCGTGTTTTTCACCGGAAATCAAGTCTCCGTCTCCATTTCATTGCGATCTCCTACATTGGTGACCCTGACAGTTTCCGGACGTTTTACCGGATTACTGTTCTATGCGCTGGAAGAGCGAGGACGCGCAGATCGGAGATTGGGCTATGGAGTTCGATTCGGCGGAAGGTTCCGTGGCTGCTGCTCCGGTGATGGCAGTCTCCCTGAAGCTCCCGGAGTTTTGGGAACGGCAGCCGCGGGTCTGGTTCGCGCAAGCGGAGGCGCAATTCGCGCTGAAGGGGATTACTGCGGATGAAACCAAGTTTTATTATGTAGTCTCCGCGCTTGGTGGCTCGACGGCGGCCAGAGCGATGTATATTCTCGAGGACCCCCCGGCCCGTGGGAAGTATGCATTGCTAAAGGGGTTCCTGATGGAGACGTTCTGTTTGTCGGAGGCTGAACGGGGCGAGCAGCTTCTGGCATTGAATGGCCTCGGGGACTCCAAACCATCGGAGCTCATGGATCACATGCTCAATCTCCTGGGGAGTAATAGGCCTTGTTTTTTGTTTCGGGCTTTATTTATGCAGCAGCTGCCAGTGCGTGTTAGGGCAGCTCTAGCCAACAGCGACACCACGGACTTTCGGGCTCTGGCTAGGGAGGCGGATCGCTTTTTCGCCGCCGGGCGCGAGCGCTGCACGGCCGTATTGGCTCACACCACTGGCGACCTGGAGATGACGGACACCATCGCTGTGGCCGCGGCGACACGACGACAGCCACAGCAGTCTGCAGGCCTGTGCTATTTCCACGCCCTGTATGGACCCAAAGCTAGGAGGTGCCGCCCCCCGTGCAGTTTCGTGGCATCGGGAAATGCACGGGCCGGCACTCGCTAGCTGCCGTGTGTGTCGGCCGTTCTGGGGGTCTGTTATTCATCACAGATACAGGCTCTGGGCGACGGTTCCTGTGTGACACGGGGGCCCAGGTGAGCGTTCTGCCCGCGTCACGCATTGACAGAATAGGGGGCGGCCACGGCCCCGCCCTGGAGGCCGCCAACGGCAGCCCCATCCGCACCTTTGGGACTAGGACTGTTAATTTATGTTTCGGGGGTCAGCGTTTCGGCTGGGATTTTGTCACCGCGGAGGTCTCCACACCCCTCCTCGGCGCCGATTTCCTCTGCGCCAATGGCCTTTTGGTGGATGTGATGAACCGGCGCTTGATAAGTGCTGAGACTTTTAGCTCCCTGGCATGTGAGCTCAGTGGCTCGGGCACGACGAAGCTGTCGGGCGCACTCTCACCCTCCGATGTGTTTTCCCCCCTCCTCGCGGAATTCCCGGAGCTTACGGAGCCCACGTTCTCAGCTGCCGCCACCAAGCACGGAGTGGAGCATCACATCGCGACCACTGGCCCGCCGGTCTACGCCAGGGCCCGGCGCCTCGACTCTGCTAAGCTCGCCGTTGCTAGGTCTGAGTTTGACACCCTGGAGCGTCTTGGAATTGTCCGGCGATCGGACAGCCCCTGGGCTTCCCCGCTCCACATCGTCTCGAAGCCTGGCGGTGGGTGGCGTCCATGTGGGGATTACCGCCGGCTCAATGACATTACGGTGCCCGACCGCTATCCGATTCCCCACATCCAGGACTTTTCTGCCCGCCTGGCCGGTGCGGTAGTGTTCTCCAAGGTGGACCTCGTTCGGGGCTATCACCAGGTGCCCGTCCAGCCGCAGGACGTCCCGAAGACGGCGGTGATCACTCCGTTTGGACTATTTGAGTTTTTACGGATGCCGTTCGGCCTGAAGAACGCAGCCCAGGCCTTTCAGCGCCTGATGGACACCGTGCTGCGGGACCTGCCATTCCTGTTCGTTTACCTGGATGACATTCTGATCGCCAGCGCCTCCACGGCCGAGCACATGAAGCATCTGCGAACACTCTTCGAGCGGCTCAGCCAGCATGGCCTGATTGTCAATCCAGCCAAGTGCCAATTCGGCCGGATCGCCATTGACTTCCTGGGCCACCGCATCACCAAGGAGGGAGCTGTTCCCCTGCCCTCGAAGGTGGCTGCAGTGGCGGACTTCCAGCGCCCTCTTACAGTTCGGGCCCTGCAGGAGTTTTTGGGGATGGTGAATTTTTATCACCGTTTTGTTCCCCGTGCGGCCCGGCTCATGCGGCCCCTGTATGAGGCACTCAAGGGTAAGACAACAAAGCATATTATTGACTGGACCGCTGAGAGAGAGGCGGCCTTTGGGGACACTAAACGGGCATTGGCCGAGGCGACTATGCTGGCGCATCCTTTGCCTGCGGCGCTGATTGCCCTGACCACCGACGCTTCGGACTATGCTGTTGGTGCCGTGCACGAGCAGTTGGTGAACGGCGTCTGGCAGCCGCTGGCATTCTTCAGCCGGCAGCTCCGCCCCTGCGAACGGAAATATAGCACCTTCGATCGAGAGCTCCTCAGCCTTTACCTCGCCATTAGGCATTTCCGTTTCCTGTTGGAGGCTCGGCCATTCTCCGTTTTCGTGGACCACAAGCCGTTGACGTTCGCGATGGCGAAGGTTTCGGAGCCGTGGTCTGCCCGTCAGCAGCGACAGCTGGCCTACATCTCCGAGTTTACCACGGACATCCGCCATGTGGCGGGTAAGGACAATCACGTGGCTGATTGCCTCTCCCGGGCCATCGCAGGAGCTGTCCACCTGGGAATCGACTACACCAGCATGGCAGGTGATCAGGCCTCCGACCCGGAGGTCCAGGCTCTGAGGACAGCTGTCACGGGACTCAGGTTGGAGGACATCAAGTACGACAACGTCGGTGCCACGCTCCTGTGTGACGTCTCCACTGGACAGCCAAGGCCGGTCGTGCCCGGCAGTTGGAGGCGTCAGGTTTTCGATGCCGTGCACGGCCTTGCCCATCCTGGGCGGAGGACATCACAGCAGCTGGTGGCCGGGAAGTTTGTCTGGCATGGCCTTAAGAAGGACATTCGGGACTGGGCTCGGGCCTGCGTGGTTTGCCAGCGAGCCAAGGTGCATCGGCATGTGACTGCTCCGCTGGCGCATTTTTCAGTGCCGGAGCGGCGGTTCGACCACGTGCATGTGGACCTGGTGGGGCCCCTGCCGCCCTCTCAAGGGTTCAGCTACCTCCTAACGATGGTGGACAGGACCACCCGTTGGCCGGAGGCTGTCCCGCTGGCATCCACTACGACCTCTGACGTGGCCCGGGCGTTCATAGGCACCTGGGTCGCCCGGTTTGGCCCCCCTTCTGATGTCTCCTCTGACAGGGGACCTCAGTTCACTTCCGAGCTGTGGAATGCGGTCGCCGGGGGCCTGGGTGTGCGGCTCCATCGAACAACCGCTTATCACCCCCAGGCTAATGGGTTGTGTGAGCGGTTTCATCGCTCCTTGAAAGCTGCACTCCGGGCCAGCCTTACGGATGACGGTTGGGTCGATAGGCTCCCCTGGGTCATGTTGGGCCTCCGGACTGCCCCTAAGGAGGACCTGCGGGCTTCGTCGGCCGAGCTGGTTTACGGACAGCCACTACGGGTTCCTGGGGATTTCATCCCCACCGCCACAGCTCCCTGGTCGGCAGCCCAGGAGCGGACCTCGCTCCAGGACAGGGTCCGGGGTTTCACGCCGGTGCCCACCTCGCAGCACGGCCTCCCGAAGGCTTGTGTGCCGCCCAGCCTGCGGACGGCGGGGTATGTGTTCATCCGCCATGATGCCCATCGGGGTCCTTTCCGTCCTCCCTACGACGGTCCGTTTCGCGTCCTGGAGGCCGGTGACAAGGCCTTCTTGGTAGACATCGGGGGCAGGCCTGACTACATTTCGGTCGATCGCCTCAAGCCAGCCCACCTGGATCTGGACCAGCCCGTGGGGTTGGCTCTGCCCCCGCGGCGGGGTCGTCCTCCGGTTTCCAAGCCACACCGCCTCATGACTCCTGCACTGCCTGCTGTGGCCCCCGCACCGGTTCCGCTGAGTCGTTTCGGGCGGGTGCTCAGGGCTCCTTCCCGTTGGCCTTGACTGTTTGGGAGTGTGAATTCTGGGGGGGCGTCTGTAGCGGTATCGTATTCACTGTGTATGTTGTATAGTGCGTGCCCCCTTTAAGGGAAGGGGGCGTGGCACCCACCTGGTGTTACAACGCAGGTCTTAAGGAACGCACCTCTGGCTGTGCGGGTTCTGTGTTTTGGGAAATAAATCCTTCTCGTGTTTTTCACCGGAAATCAAGTCTCCGTCTCCATTTCATTGCGATCTCCTACAATGTTAAATATGCAAATAATGTGTTAGATCTGCAGTGATGGGCTTGTGTCACACTTCCACATTGTGCTTTGAACTCAGTAGTCGATTATATTTTGACTTGCAGAATGCAAAATAGACCACAGACACCTAGTTTGCAGAGTTAGGTAGCCCCCCCAGCCTCCTCTATACCACTGTGGTTCACACTGCATGAGTTGCATCCTGTATTTACCACCTCCTTATAGGGCTGGGCGATATGGCCTAAAATAAAAATCCCAGATTTTTTCATAAAAAATCAGATTTCCGATTTAAATCGATTTACATAAAAAAGCATTATGGCAGGCCCTCCCATTGTAAACAGTGTAACCTGTAACATAACATAAAATGTAAAATATATAAAATATAAAATAAAATATTTCTGTAAACATAAAATATTTCTAATGATAAGAGGACTTCTGATAAAGTGCCAACATAATAGGGGTGCAACGAATCACAAAGCTCACGGTTTGGATCGGGTCACGGTTTTTGAGTCACGGGTCGGATCATTTTTGGATCAACAACAACAATAAAGATAACAAGACAAATGTGACTTTAAATAAAATCTTCAACTGTGTAAAAACTAAATAAAGTGAAAAATTAGGTAATAATCCTGCTTCCTTTAAGCATGGTCAATATTTAAAAAATGTGCAATCTGAGGCATTATTCCTTCTTCTTTTTAACATGGATAGGATAGTAAATAATCCCTAAACCTGGATTTACAATTCAGGATGTCTGCATTGCCTGGGGAGAGTTTAGAGTCTACACTCTCCTAAGGCAATGCAGACATCCTTATCTTCTTTTTTTTTGTTTGGTAGCGAAATAGAGTTTCTGTGGTGTTTTATTTGGCATTTTGTTAATCCATTTATTTCGGTTCGGAGACTCATTGCTCATTGCAAGGTGGGTTGGTTGAGGTCTTTTCGCTCGGTTCTAGCCCTACTGTTGATACGGCGAACCGAGCGAAAAGACTACAACCAAACCTAAACACGTCCGGTTCCGGTTTACGTTTCAATGGGATTTACGGAACGCCAAATAAAACACAACAGAAACTGTATTTCGCTACGATACTTGATGTTGTTGATACCGGAATTGTCCTCTAAACATGCGCTGATCACGTCAACGCACAACTTTTTTTTTTTATCAGCTGATCCGCGGATCACTTGCGTCCCGAACCGTGATGGTTGATCCGTACGGATCACGGGAAACCCGTGAACCGTTGCACCACTACAACATAACATTCAAACTTTCAACACTGGTCATAAATATACAGTGTTTTGCAAACGGTAATAATTACCTCAAGAAAGGGAATAGTAACGGGAGAAGAATGAGGAAAAACACACACGCACGCAGCTCTTTCCTTCACTCGTCTGTATTGAATCAGGAAGAGGAGTGCGATCCCCGTAATGGAGCCCCGAGGCATTACCAAAAGATCGAAGAATTACCAACAGATCGACGAATTATTAAACCACACAGATATATTTCAAATGAATTATGTTTACCTCAAAATAGATTATACATATATGAATAAATTGTGGTATACAACTTGTCAAACTCGCTGCCATGTTTGTGTATCACTTTGGTAAATGCGCGCTCTGTGCGGGGGGAGGGCTGAGCCCATTCCAAACTATCGGAGCTGAGAGAGGGAACTGTTTGCGGATGTTGAAAACCGATTTTCAATTAATCGATAAAATCGGTTTATCGCCCAGCCCTACCTCCTTATAGAAGATGCATATTATATTATATATTCATTATTTTTTCAATCAAATGTGAATGTTTCTTTTGTTTTTTTTATTGTTCATCTGATTATTTTATGCCCTCTGTTCAGAGAGCAGAAACATTTTCAGGAAGAGAAATTGTTAAATAAAATAGGTATACAAAACATACATAAATACCTATTTATGTAAACATAAATAGGTAGGCCTATACATAAATAATGTAATCTTGTGAGCGAGTAAATTGACATTGGTGACAGTGGTGTTAACACCAGCTACGTCCATGCAAAATATAGCAACGTATCATTAAGTTGCAAAAACGTTTGAAAAGTGGCACAGGTCTTTAGGCTTGATTATTTGCGTTAACATGATGAATCTATAAAAAGCAATACGGCACAAAATATTTCTGAAAACTAATATAACTTCACTTCATTCGAACGTGTACTGCTCTGCCATTTTCAAGAACCCGCCCAGTGAACGCAGAGGATTGTGGGTAGTTTTGGCTCGTGGATGCAGCGATGCATCCTTGAAAAATCTCGGAATTCTCCAAAACAAAGGACGCAAAAATGGCGCGGCTTTCTAGTGTCCTCAACATTGGAACAGTGCTTGTCGGCGTTCTATGACGTAGCGTCCTTAAAAGGGCGGCCGTTGAGCATGCTTCCTTGACATTGGGAAACAGCCAGGCACTGTGAGTGATTGTTCTGCTCTGTTTATTGGATTAAAATGGTTATTATTACGTTGCCTACGTCCTCCTTTTCCTCCGGCACTACAGTATCACTTTTAAACACAGTGTATCGGGGCAAAGCAAGTGGCCGAACGGTCCTCCAAAATCGGAATGCACCGCGTTCTGTCAAATCTGATCGGCTCAGCCTGACGCACGCCCCGGGTCACTTACTTCCCGTTTACCTCCCTCTGTCTGAAGCAGGGGCGTTGCTAGACCTAGAGTTTTACTGGGGCACAGGCCCCCAACTGCCAACATTTTTTTTTTTACATGTGCACAATATGAAATAGATGGATACAGAAGGTTATGTACGAGCTTCAAAATCATTGTCACTGTCATACTGTAGGCTATATTAAAGCACTGGTAAAGGTAAAGACGCAAAGATGGATTCATGAGTACCGTACAATTATATTTATTTAAACACATACACATCTCAAAGATTTACAAATAAGGTAACTGACAAATAAACAAAAAGTCTCTTTATGACCTTCACCTCTTTATCAGGAGAAGTCTACACATCTATATTTATTTAGAAGCTGTGTGGAAACAGCATAATTTTGCCAGAACGACATGTACTAAAAAGGCAAGAAACAAGGTTTAAAACTAATAGAATTTCTGACTTAAGGTGAGGTGGCTCATTGCCACCAATCAACCTGGAAAATGTTATAGAACCATCAAAGCTCTTAAATTAAACTAAATAAGGCCATACACTACTGCATAGAGCCTTTTTAAATGATAATTTTTTCACTATTAAGCTGTATCGCCGCGCCTTCATGGTGGCAAAGCGGTCAATAACGTGGCTTTGACTCACTTTGCATAGTTGCTCCTTTTCAATGGACAAAAGAGAAAGTTGGTGAAGCCTTCCTTGCCTCATGGCGGACCTAAGCCAGGTGTGGAGCCTTCTCGACACACTGAAAGATCGCTCACAACTACAACTGTTTACAGGAATTGTGAGTGCAATGATCTGAATTATCTGTGTCAGTGTTGGGAACATTGTTGGATCCAGTTTGTTAAAAACACCCTGTATATCCATAATTTCCTTTTTTGTGTTAAGGAAGTTTTTGTCCACTAAAACTTCAAGTTTTGAATACAGACAATTTTTCATTCATCATTCATTTTCCGCGTGTGTGCGTGAACGCATGGTGTGTGTGTGTGTGTGTGTGTGTGTGTGTGTGTGTGTGTGTGTGTGTGTGTGTGTGTGTGTCTCAGTATTGAAAAACTGGTGCTAATTATATGGGCAACATTCTTTAACAGCAATCAAGTTGTCATTGTTTGTGTCAAACAAGTTGTGAATTTGTTGTAACGTTAAAAAAGGAGATGACTTACTCTGGGCTGTTTCCAGCTCCCGTGGTTTCCAACGAAACATGATCAACAAAAAAACAAGGAATTGAAAGCTATTTACAATATGCCTAGGTTACATTAATTTCCCCTGATGGCAGCAATGTTCCACTTTCAGCTGGAATTCACGGTACATCAAAACCACACGTCTTCTTTAGATTTCAGTTCCCTTTATTTATTCACACAGTTCAGCAGCGGCATTTATTCAGATTCAGAGCCCAAATTAAAGCTGCATTTAGGGCGACTATCACTACCCAGCAGAAAAATAGATGCACTATAAATGGTTTTGTATAGCAGTCACGAACATGAGCATAGTTGTGGAAATGCTGGTGTTAGAAAACAAAGTTGACGGGAATTAAAGTGCTGCACATCGACTGTACAAATGTAGATTATTCATCACAAGAATTTTAATTCAGAAATCGAATAGGCTAATTAACTCTGAATTGTGAGATAAAATTCAGCATTCTGATAATAAAGTCAGAATACTTGGATAAAATCCGAATTCTGATAATTAAATCCAGCATTAAAGGTTCATTTAAGAAGGTTCTCCCCAGTCATTTGTCGCCTGGTCGCAGTGTCGAGTTTTTTTTTTTTTTAAAGTAGTTCACTAGTCGTAGCGTGCAAATAAATTGCAGTGTCAGAATTCTGAGAATTTTGTCAGCATTCAGATTTCTCAGAATTCTCTTACGCTGCAAATTAAAGCGCTACTACTAGCAAACTAGTTTCAGCGTGACTGGAGAGAACTTCCTTAAATTAACCTTTAATGCTAGATTTGCATCAACGCTATTGTGTGAATTAGTATGGTTCTCTTTCATGGAAGCCGGAAGTGGGAGATTCCTTATTTTTTTTACCATTATTGTTTTATTAACAAATTTCTCCTAAAGGGGATTGATAAAGTTCTATCTAGACTATTGAACAGAAAGAAACACTTGGTCATACTTTACACACTTTACCACTGAAACATTCAGAAGAGTCACGTGGACGAATCCGTAAATAACTGATTTTTTTCATTGGTTGTTGCGTTAAATCTTACCCAGATACAGTAGGGGTATTTTCTGATTGGCTTTTATGTAGCCCCTTTCGTTTTTTGATTGGCTGGTAAGAGGCAGGCTCGACTGAAGACTCCAGAGGCAGCAGGAGATTCACTTGATGAATCCTGCCGATTCCATAGCGAGAGCGGCGCTTCTGCAGATTAATTTAATAATGATCAATGGAATTTTACTGGGGCACTGGAGACTTTTACTGGGGCACGTGCCCCAGTAAAAAGGGGCTGACGACGCCTCTGGGTTTCACACTAAGTGAGTATAAATAAATTTAGAAACTATATTATTAACTATATGTGTTGGAGCTATGAAGTTCTTAGATTTAATTGTAAAACATGTATTTAGTTTGTTTGCTTAATATAAAATAAGATGACTTTTGTTTATTTTCTCGTTTGTATTATAAATTAGTTAATTTGAGTTTGTTTATGCTTTTGTTTTGAAGTTATTACTATAGCCTATTTATAGAGGTGGCGGACATAGGTAAGACAGGCACTGAGAAGGTCATGGTTTTTTACCAGCTGTACGAGAGAGACAAAGGAGTGAGGCTGCTGGTTCACACTGTTGCACATTTGTTTTGTTTGCTTGGAAGATCGGAAAATAAACCTGCAGAAATCTAAATTCACGACTGGACAGTTGACTCTTTCCCCTGCACTGCGTAAGATTCGTCCCCCCTGGTGCCACAGTGGCTATTTTGATTACGTTGCTTTGTTTGATTTCTTAATTTTCAAGTTATTGTTTTATTGAGGACAAATCGCCACTACAATATGTATTATATGAACTGTGTTAGAGTGTCATTTTGTGTCATTTTGGTGTGCCCAAGGATTTTGTAAATGTAAAAAGTGTGCCGCGGCTCAAAAAAGGTTGAAAATCACTGGCTTACACTAATGATTCAATGCAGTTTGATATTTGTTTGAAATAACGAACCTCATCATCACTCCAATGACTCGATGAGGTAGTACTGGATGTCATGACACAGCTTCTTGGCACATACTGCCCACCGTAGTTTTTGAACAAGCGAGCACTATTAGTTTGAATGCAATATACAATTGTACCACTAGATGGGAGTAATTTTTAGACAGTGTCCCTTTAAAAAAACAACTAAATTGGAACAATTAACACGTTATTAGGAAGTTGTTGAGGAATTGCAGTAAAGAATATTCTTAGGAACTTCGTAGAAATTCTTCTTCGGAAATGTAGAAACATCCTTACTATACCGACAGTGTTATGTTCCTCTTTCTTATGACAAATGTAATTATTGTACGTCGCTTTGGATAAAGCGTCTGCTAAATGCCCTAAATGTAATCTAAACGCAAACAGGATATAGTCTCCATGAACAGGATTTCAGGAGATCAGAGGAAATACAGTGCAGCAGTAGACAACAGCAGGAGAATGAAGCTTGATCCGATGCTATTGCTGGTATTCCCAAGGTTACACAAATCGCCTTCGCAGCAAGCTCCGACTTGTCCCAGGGCACACACACCACTGAATTGACATCCCTTGATCACGCCTCCCCCTGCAAAACATTAAGCATATATTAAGCATTATTCTTATTTTTTTATTTTTTATTCCAACAAAGCTTGGCCATTTCAATATCCGTTTGGTAATACACTAATGTTACAACTTATAATCTTACGAACAAAAATCAGATACAGTGTGTATTATAAATACTTCGAGGGACGTCTCAGACATTATTTTTTCCCAAAGCAAAAGGAAAAGTTACCAAGGCCAGTCAGATCCAGGCTGTAACAGCGATACATGGGGATGAGACATTCTGTGGTCTCAAGGCAGGAAAGGGGGTCTTCGGCGACACACGAGTAGCATTTTATTCCCCCAACTACACAGAAACACATTGTCAATGCATCCCCTTAGAGGCAGGGTCAAAGCCCCCCCCCCCCCCCCCCCCCCCCACTAAACGGATTAAACCAATAACATAAAAGTGATGTTCAAAAAAGGTGTTCTTACCGGTTGATATTGTCAAAGAAAGAACGAAGAGAATGCAAATGTAGCCCATCGTGGAAGCAGGAGATAAATGATAGCGCTAGTGCAGGGATGGGCAACTGGCGGCCCGCGGGCATGCGGCCCGCGACCCGCATGCCCACTCAGCCCGCACATAAAAAAAAAAATTAAAAAAAAAATATATATATATATATTATAATAATAATAATAATTGATCGAGTTACAGAAAACTCGTTCAAGAAAGATGGGTCACATGACATTGATGCCATTGAAAGCAATACAAATATTTATTTTTCTAATATTTAAGTATGAATTACATTAGCAATCAAATATGTGTGATACATGAACAATTTAGTAAAACATTTAAATCATAATTTCCACTAATACAAGCAATTCAGCACGAACGTGCATATATATTTTTCAGTTCACATAACATCTTTCCAACATGATTGTACTAACCTCCATGTGACATAGAATAAATATATTGCCTGGGTTGAACCAAGCCTTTCGCCTGTTTTGTTTCTAGGTCTGACATACACAAACTATAGCATACACAGACACAGAAACATCATCACTGTAGGCCTACCAACAGCGTTATATTGTTTTTTCTTTTTCGTCCGACAAATGTAATAAATGTAAGTGGTTCTGGATAAAAGCATCTGCTTAAGGCCCTAAATGTAATCTAGATGCAAACATAGTCTCCAGATAATGAACAGAATGTCATTATCTGGAGATTCATTATTGAATCTGGCCCCAGGTTAGTGCATGCAGACCCACTGATCAGAGGAAATACAGTGCAGCGGTAGACAACAGCAGAAGGATGAAGCTTGATCCAATGCTATTGCTGGAATTTGCAAAGTTACACAAATCGCCTTTGCAGCAACCGCTCCCTGGCAGGAGACACACAGGACTGAATTGACATCCCTTGACCAAGGTATTCCCTGCAAAACAAGATAGAATTATTCATATTTTTTATACTGGCCATTTCAGTATCCGTATGGTAATATAGTAATGTTACAACTTATGATCTTAAGAACACAAATCAGGTGTATTATAAATACTTCTAGGGTCGCCTCAGAAAAAAATGTTTAAAGAAAAAAGAAAAGTTACCATGGCCAGTGGTGAAACAGCGACCCATGGATGAGGGACATTCAACGAGTTTCAAGCAGGAGAAGAAGTTTCCAGAGACACACTCGAAGCATTTTAATCCCCCAACTACACAGAAACACATTGTCAATACATCCCCGTAGAGGCAGGGGTGAAAGCTCCCCTCCCCCCACAGAACGGATTAAACCAACAACATAAAAGTGAGTTTGTTTTGCCAAGGACATAAAACAGGTGTTCTTACCGGTTGATATTGTCAAAGAAAGAACGAAGAGAATGCAAACGTAGCCCATCGTGGAAGCAGGAGATAAATGATAGCGCTAGTGGAAGACTTTTAACCAAGGTGTGGTAAACGCCCTGTATATATTCCTTTGAATACGAAACTTAAAAAAAGGGATGGGTCTACTTGATACTAAAAAGAAAGAAGTCCCTATGCACAACCTTTTATTTTCAGGTGCTGGTGATGTGCAGTCAACAATAGTAGGCTTTATCAAGTCAAAGAAGGATAAGTATGAAAAAATGTCCCAACGTTTTAGACAAAGAGGGTATGATGAAACACTTATTGACCACTTATCCTACACCTACGATAGTATAGTGACTTTTGTGTCTGAATACTCCACTGCATCAAAGTCAAACAAATAAGTCAATAAGCATTGGACACTTTTAGAATTTGACCCCAGTCTAAATCATTTATCGTCACTGAAACGTTGCTTATGTTTTAAAAGAGGAAAGACCATTGGGGCCTGCGGGAGGAGCAAGGTACGTTTTATTACTCTGTTTTCTGGGAATAATTGACGCAAGCAGAAACCAGAAAACAAGCCGTTTTTTCGTTTTTTCGTTTTGACAAGAAAACGAAAATCAAGATTTCAGTTTGTTTATTCGTTTCTACGTTTTGTCAAAAAAACGAAAATCAATATTTCAGTTCGCTTATTCGTTTTTTGGTTCTTATTGAGCGAAACGAATTTACCACTCAATATCTGGTTTCCGCCGGTGGGCGGGTCCTCTTATTGGCTAGCGTGCTTCATTGACCTGTGCTCTTCATAATAAAAGTTCTTTCGTTTGATAATGTCGACAAAAATATTACTTTATCATAGACACTAGCAGACACAGAGGACCACACCACCCACAGTCAAGACTGACACGGCTTCAAATAACAATAATAGTGTTCATAATCATTTGACAATGAGAACTTATGAAGTTATGATGACTTCAGTGCAGTTGATGTTTATCCACAGTTAATACATGCAGAATAGACCCGAGGGCTTTACTACGACATCATTGTCCGGCTCTGAACTATGCGCTCTGTACGCGTTCACATCAAAGGAGCTGAGATCGCGGGCTGCTGATTTCCTCACAGCCTGAGAGCTATGAGGAATCCAAGTGATTACAACACATTTCTGACAGCTGCACATTGCGCAGGGCTCTCCGTGAGACGCACGCAATTCAACCCATGCACACGCTCACACGCCACACAACTTGCGCCGCTATTTGACAGGGTAGGAATCAAATGCGTCCGGGTGAAATTTCAAAATCGTCCGGGATTTTAATAAAGCCTCAATACATGTTCACATTTAATTTGCGTTGCGTTCCTCTGGGTCTGTCACAAACTAGTTGGGCTACGCCTATGAAGGTATTATTGTAGCAAAAGTCTTTAGCACCTGTAACTGCAGAATTTGAATGCGTACACTAAAGTCACAGTAAATTTGAAGTCGTATATATTTATTTTGCATGTGTACTCTAAAGTCACAAATGTGTAACAGTACATTTGTAGTCGTAAAAATAAATAAATATATATTTTATACCATTGTAAACACAAAATAGGGTCTACGAGTACGCTAATCTGTGTTACAGGTGCACAAATCCTTTTGCTACAATTATTGCAGCGCAGTTGGTGCAAAACACATTCGCACACCCGTGTTTCATAATCTGAGAACATGCCCAAAAGGTGTGCATTCGTAAACCCAAATTTGAACAAATGCATCAGAAGTTGCACAAAATGTGAACGCTATGTTAATTCAGCATTTTAATGAGCGAGCACAAAACCATTTTACAACTGCTCGAATCTGCTCCTGCAAGTCTCAGCTGTGGGGTTTTTTGCAGGTTGTTTTGCAACACGCCTAGGTGGTAAATGTGTAGCAAAAGTATTCGTATCCGTAGATGACAGAGCGTCCGTGAGCGGGACAAAATAGTCCCGCCCATAATTTCCTAATCCAATGAAAATCGCCGGCAGGGATGCATTTCTCAAATTACACTGGGACCCACCGCGTGCCAGCCATGGAGCTATAAAGATCGCAGCATACTCAGCGCGGGATACGTTTCTTTCTGGAGAAGTGAAGAGGGCGTCCTACTGAACGGAGATGGGTATCCTACATTATGTTAAATGAAATGACTTAGTTGAAGTGAATTCCCCCCAAAGTATTTCATTAACATGCCGCAAATGTCCTTGAATGTATTTTAATGGTCGCCATAACATAAATTCAGAAATGTTAATGCAATACTTTGGGGAGAATTCACTTGAATTAAGTCATTTCATTTAACATAATGTAGGATACCAACCTCCGTTCAGTAGGACGCCCTCTTCACTTCTCCAGAAAGAAACGTACCCGCGCTGAGAATGCTGCGATCTTTATAGCTCCATGGCTGGCACGCGATGGGTCCCAGTCAGAGACGGCCAGGGGTGGACTGGTCATCTGGCATACCGGGCATCGTCCCAGTGGGCCGTTGACCCAATGTGGGCCGGTCCGGTCCGCTATGTTTTGTTTTTTTCTCTCTCTCTAAATTCCCTCCAATTGGGCCAGCCAATGGGCAACAGAGGGCTAGCAGTGTGTGGCCAGCATCGACACATATTATTGGTCTATGTTTGTCATTGTCAATCAATCATGGGCTGACAGGCTCAGAGAGCCCTGACAGTGCTGTCAATCACAACACAAACCAGGGTGGGCTGGACCGCATGGCGGTCGTGGGAGTCGGGACGGAGCTGAAAATGGATAAGCGTAAGAAACGCCCGGATGGCGCTGAAAAACTGCGACTCTCTGGAGGTGGAAGTTGCTAAATGTTCAAAATGTACACACCTATTTGGAGCCGGGGTCAACACCCCAGCTGGTGCTGCTGCGCTGGGAGACGAGCGAGTGGAGGCAAATATGCTAAGTAACGTTAGCCTGGGGCTAGCTAGGCTACATTTTGAGAAATGTCCAAAACAAAACGTTTTTACATTGAATGTGATTCAATTCAGTTGAATTCAAAGTGTTTATTGTCATATGCACGAAAGAGATGTTCTCTGTTGTACAATGAAATTAGGTGATGTGATGTGAACTAATTAACTGCATACTTGTGACAAAATATTAGCCCAGAGTTGAAGGGCTGTGACTGTTGGAAGTTGTGGTTGATTTTGTTTAAATATGCCGAATTGTGATATTATGGGTTATTGTTCAGATGATTTAGCATTGCTAACAGCTTCTAACGTCAGCAGTCTCTTGTTGCCATAGCATCAGTAAACATTGACATGGACTAATGAGCTGTAAATGGAGACGCAGAATCATGCTGTATTGTAAATACAGATGAGATACTTTGAATTTTAGCACAAAATACACGTAAACCAATAGGAAATAATTCGTTTAATTTGCAATATTTGCCATTGAATTTATTGTAATCTTTCAATTCATTTATTGTTTACTGAGGTGATGACTATTTAATGTGGTGAGAGGAATGCAATCTGTATATGTTTAAAGGTTTATGTGAAGAAACATACTATATGTGTGATGAAATGACAATTGGTAATTCATAAATGTCTCTTTATATTCTCTGCTACCATCATCTCCTCAAGTCATCCTTCATGACAGACAAATTTGTTCACTAAGTGTCACTACGTCACAAAAAGTCTACATGGCTACATATACTTGTCACTCAGTACACAGATACTGAGTACAAGTTCTGTTTGCTGTTTCTTGCAGGTCATGAATTTGGTGAGGAGTGTAGCTGTCTGGCTGCGGACGAGGAAGTAGGGCAATATATATATTGCCCTAAATATAACCATAAATTTATATATTTTTTTTTTATCTATGGCTGTGTGAAAAAGTCTATTGTCTAATATGAGAATGCATATCTGTTCAGACCTGTAATTCATCTCTTAGACTTTTTCTTGCAGCTACAGATAAAAAAAAAAAAATTCTCTATTTATGGTTTCACAATGACTGAGTCACAGTTGAAACAAATGAGTTTCAGCTCTAATGCTGCTACTGTCTGTAATATGTTTCTATTTAGATTTTTGTCAGGATATTTTGTTATTATTGTCCGAGTCTGGTTTTAACTAATGCTGGGCTTGCACCGAAAGATTTTCACATTCACAGACTAAAAACTGCAAGAGAGAATTTAGCGTTGGATCAAGTGTGATATTTATGAAGGGTTTTGTAGACATCATATATCTGTAGATATATATGTAGATATAGATATCGTAGGTATGGGGGTTGGAGATGCAGCGACCGCAGCATGTCTGTTAACTTCCTGTTCAGGTTTCTCCAGCAGCACACACTTGTCAGCAGCACAAGAGACACAAACTTGAAAAACAAAAACAAAAAAAAGCAACAACTGCTATTTGCAGTGCTGTACTATTATTCGGATGTATGTACTTGATTAAATTGTTTTAATAAAGTACATACAGGGTTCTTCCCGTTCGTCCCGTCCCACCCCTAGTGCTGATAATGTAATGGGCTGGTCTGGACAGAAAATGCCAGGGCTGAATTTTTGTCCCAGTCCACCCCTGGGGACGGCTGGTATAAATTGGCTAACAGGGCTAAGCCCTCTCTGACAGTGAAAATAAAAAAAATATTATTAAAAACTTAGAACATATTGTTTTAAATTTTGGTAGAACCTAAAGGAGCAACAGCAACAAAAAGTGACAGAAAAACCCAGGATATATATATCTTCGTTTTTTTCCTGTGAATGGGCTAAATGTATTCAGCCCAAGCGCAGTAGCGTAAGCTTCCATTGACGTTGATTGACAGGTGCCCTGACACGCCCCCTTCATATGCTTCCTATTTGGGCTAAATTAGGCCCCGTCCACACGAAGCCGAAACCGTTACGGTTTCGATCTATCCGGTTTCGAAGTATCTCCGTAAAGACGAAGCCAAGCGAAACCGGATAGATCTGTAGAAACGCTGTAGTAAACATTCCAGGCCCATAAGGGGCGCTGCTTCTGGTACACAAATCCAGAAGAAGAAGAGGCGAGCATGCGCATAAAAGCTGCCCCCCGAACCACTAACAACACAAACAAACAGCTCTTCTACGAAGGCGAACTAGATTCTCAATAAATAATGGCTTAGCAACCCAACAAGGGACATGATATGCTGCAGAACGATTACAAGCTTGTAGTCCGCCATCATCTTTTTTGTTGGAATTTCTGAGACTCCGCGGGTTTAAGAGCCATTGGCTAGGAGGTCGAGGGGTGGGGCGATGACGTCATGGTTTGCGGTTTCAGTCGGTTTCAGGCGTCCACACGAAACCAAAACGAAACCGGATAGATTTGAAACCACCTCCGAGGGTGGTTTCAGAAGTTTGCGGTTTCGGTCAGCGGATTCGCCGGCTTCGTGTGGACGGAAGGCCGAACCGTACAAGACCTTTGCGGTTTCACCATGAAATCGGCTTCGTGTGGACGGGGCCTTAGTTTAGCCCAAAGGCTGACCTAGCACAGTAGCTACAGTACAGTGACCTTCGACTAATCACAGCACAGTAGCGCAAGTGCAGTATGGTGGGCGTTAGCAAGAAAATGGATGAAGTGGATTATTTACTTTCTAATCGGTTTTCTTTAATGTCTTTGGAGGAAAAATTGGAAGTGAAAAGATTGGGGACACATCAACCAAACGATGTACAGATTTACTGTCAGGAGTGCGGTCAGAATATGGCCGGTAATAGTGCATTTGTAAGCGGGTCAACTACGTTTCGTATCGAAACATTTAAAAAGCTGTCTAAATAACCCAACATGACGTGACAAGTGTGTAGAGAAAGTGGCCCCTCTCCAAGCTGCATTTCAGCGACAGGCAGTAACAATAAGGTTCTCTAAGGAATCGGAAATGATCTCATTTAATGTTGCATACAACATTGCCAAAGAGGAGTTGCCATTCTCAATTTAAATCCGAAATTATTCTCATGAAGAGAAATGGATTAAACATCAACCCGACGTATAGCAATGAGATGGAATGTGCACAATTCATTGCAGTAGGCCTAATGGGCGACACCTTAAAGCAAAAGACAGCTGCGGACGTCGGAAACGCCACATAGGCCTACATGTCCTTCATGATTGACGGCGACACAGACGCCTCTACCAAAGAGTGTGTGATCGTCTACAGCCGCATTTTGCGCAAAGGGAGACCAGTCAACATTTTAATTGTGTAATACTTCAAGCACAAAAAAAGTTTTATTTTGCTTAATGGTTTAGTTCGAAATGTTCAATTTCAGCTCAGTGAAGCACTTTAAACACCTTATTTTTCTTTTTATCTATAATTGTGCTTCAAATAAAGACATGCCTTTCTCTACACCTTAATCTTGTTTAAAAATCATTCACATTATATGAAAGTTAAGAACAGAGATATAAAGGTGACCTCATGGCGTCCCTGTGAAGTATTGATAAATGTAATGCATTCTTTAGCCCACCCACCCAAAATCACCACCAGCCGTCACTGTAATTTGAGAAATGCATCCCTGCCGGCGATTTTCATTGGATTAGGAAATTATGGGCGGGACTATTTTGTCCCGCTCACGGACGCTCTGTCATCTACGGATACGAATACTTTTGCTACACATTTACCACCTAGGCGTGTTGCAAAACAACCTGCAAAAATCCCCACAGCTGAGACTTGCAGGAGCAGATTCGAGCAGTTGTAAAATGGTTTTGTGCTCTCTCATTAAAATGCTGAATTAACATAGCGTTCACAGATGTGCAACTTCTGATGCATTTGTTCAAATTTGGGTTTACGAATGCACGCCTTTTGGGCATGTTCTCAGATTATGAAACACGGGTGTGCGAATGTGTTTTGCACCAACTGCGCTGCAATAATTGTAGCAAAAGGATTTGTGCACCTGTAACACAGAGTAGCGTACTCGTAGACCCTATTTTGTGTTTACAATGGTATAAAAAAAAAATATATTTTTTTTACGACTACAAATGTACTGTTACACATTTGTGACTTTAGAGTACACATGCAAAATAAATATATACGACTTCAAATTTGCTGTGACTTTAGTGTACGCATTCAAATTCTGCAGTTACAGGTGCTAAAGACTTTTGCTACAATAATACCTTCATATACGCCCTCCCATACTCAGTTCTGTCCGCTTTGCATTGGTGGAAGTGAGTAGGGGGAGTGGTTAAGTAAAGCCTTCAGATTGGACGGTTTGACTTTAGAGTTACCGTCATGTTTTGTATTATATTTTTTTACCATTATTGTTTTATAGGGACAAACATTAACACATTTCTCCTGCAGGGGATTGATAAAGTTCTATCTATGTAACAGAAGGGAACACTTACTCATACTCCATCAAATATTCATACTCATACTTTGCACACTTTACCACAGCATTGGCCTACTGAATGCCACAGATATATTTTTAAGCATTGGACTGAATGCCGCGTAAATATAATATATGTTTTGCACGTTTGCAACATTTAAAAGTTCAGGGAAAGTATGTGCCTCTACTGGTGTTGCTTAGACCAATATCCTTTTGAGGCAGTGTTGTTTCTGAATATTAGTGTTAAGAGCCAATAATGCCTACTATCATACATTAGTCACCATGTCTGTGAACAAATTTGTATGCAGTTACATATTAATATATCCCCCCCCCCCCCCCCCCCCCCCCGACAAAATCTCACTCTGAACTCAGTTCAAAAATGGAGAGCCCTGCATTGCGCATCTGTTGACCTTTACCCATTTACATTAAACAGATAATTTTTTCTTGCTGGAAGATATTTTATATTGTTTTCATATTATTATTTACTGACAGTGATTACAGAATGCGAGTTTGTGTTATATTGAAAGCGAGGCTGGGTGTGCCTATGAATATAGGCTACAGTGAGTTTTTTAAGGTGCTGTACAAGCAAATCATATTGACTACAGTGACAAAGAGTGTACAGTAACCTACTTCATTCAATATTGAATAGGCTACTGTAGCCTACACTATGTTCAGATGGTTTTGCTCTTTGCTCATGGCAGTTGTGGCAGTCATTTTAACATGTCAGCACACAAACATAACATAAAACATAAAATAGCGTGTTAAGCACACACACACACACACACACACACACACACACACACACACACACACACACACACACACACACACACACACACACACACACACACACACACACACACACACACGCACACACACACACACACAATGCATTTCGCTACTAAAACAACAACTTGGGCTGCTTCTGGGTGGATTTTGAACGGGATGTGGGCAGGACGCAGGGTTGCCAGGTCCTGCCTGCAAAAAACGTCCTGCCCACATCCCGTACAAAATGTTGAACGATGTTGATTTAAAGAGGCAGGGTTATTTGAAACAATTTATTCAATAAATATTTACGAGAGGTCATTCCATCTCCTGAGTTTGCTTCCCAATTATGTCTAGTGTACACCCCTACTGTCCACAAGTACCCCCCCCCCCCAATTTTTCCCCTTGATTTTCCTGGGAGTTTTTACTCAGTCGATGTGAGGGCTTAAGGGAAGAGAATGTTGTTATGATGCTCATGCTATGTAAAGCCCTTTGAGACAAACTGTTTGTAAAAACGGGCTATAAAAATAAAATTGCCTTGCCTTGCCTAACCCGCTTGGACTGTAATTCATATTCATGCTACTAGTTTGATCATTGACTGACTACATGAATAGAGATTCTTATAGAGGTCTTATAGTCAAACGGTATAGGGTATATACAAATTTCTATGTGTTTAGGCCAGTTATGAGATCTAGTTAACATCATTAAATGTCATTTCCAAACACATTAAAGAAAAGAAAAAAACAAAAGCAAAGAGATTTTGCAGCAGTAGCACAGTTTTACTTAAACAGAGTGGGATAGGAATCAGGTTAACAAAACATAACATCTAAGCTGTCTAACACATTACCAACGCAACATTGAAACATCATAAAACATCACAAAAAAAACAGCTGGAATACAAAGAGTTTGCTTTGTATTCCAGCTGGCCTGTTATGAGCAAATTTCTATACGCTACTATAGATCCATTCCAAAACATGTTCCAAGTAGGCTATAGGACAACGCATAATGCATCCTGGAATGAGTGAAGCTTGCCTGCTGACACGTTAAAATGACTGTCACAACTGCAATGAGCAAAACCATTTGTACATAGTGTAGGCTACAGTAGCCTATTCGATATTGAATGAAGTAGGTTACTTTACACTCCCTGTCACTGTACAGAGTAGACAATATGATTGGCTTGTACAGCACCTTAAAAAACTCACTGTAGCCTATATTCATAGGCACACTCAGCCTCGCTTTCAATATAAAACGCACTCGCATTCTGTAAACACCATCAGTAAATAATAATATGAAAACAATATAAAATATCTTTCAACAAGAAAAAATAATTTGTTTACTTTAAATGGATAAAGGTCAACAAATGCGCAATTTTCAGCTGTCAGTAATGTGTTGTGATCACTTGTAGGCCTATTCCTCATAGCTCTCAGGCTGTGAGGAAATCAGCAGCCAGCGATCGCAGGTCTGCTCTGCATGTATTAACTGTGGCTAAACATCAACTGCACTGAAGTCATCATAACTTCATAAGTTCTCATTTTCAAATGATTATGAATACTATTATTGTTATTTGAAGCCGTGTCAGGTTGACTGTGGGTGGTGTAGTCCTCTGTGTCTGCTAGTGTCTATAATACAGTAATATTTTTGTCGACATTATCAAACGGAAGAACTTTTATTATGAAGAGCACAGGGCAATGAAGCACGCTAGCCAACAAGAGGACCCGCCCACTATGGAGGTAGATTTGTGTCTTTATTATGCAATCAAAAATAATAGGTTTGAGAGCAAAACTTTCCACACTGCAATCAAAAAAATTGGTTTGAGAGCAAAACTTTCCACATTGCAATCAAAAAATAGATTTGAGAGCAAAACTATCGACACTGCAATCAAAAAATGTTTTATTGCAAGATAAATTAATGTGATAAAAAAAATATTAATGAGAATCCAAAAGTTTTGTTTGCAAACCCAAAAGTTTTGTTTGCAAATCCAAAAGTTTTGTTTGCGAATCCAAAAGTTTTGTTTGCGAATCAAAAAGCTTTGCTTGCGAATCCTAAAGTTTTGCTTGCGAATCCAAAAGCTTTGCTTGCTGTTGAGCTGAATCTCGTGGGCGGGACCTACGCCAAAAGATGTAAGACACGTCTCTATTGGCCAGTCTCGATCGGAGTGACAGCTTGGCAACATCCACAGTTAGTAACGAGAGAGGGAGTTCTATTTCATGTAGGCTACGCCGTCTAGGCTTCGCCTTATGGGCTTGTCCCGTGCGCGCGCTTGCGTGCCCTGAAAATCCCGTAGGCCTCCCTGTCAGCCGACAAGGAGACCATGGCAGAGGAGAGCAGGGCGATGTTGTTGACCGCCGCCGCGGATTGAGAGGCACAAACGAACAGGCCGACAATCTGCTTCTGGAGGCGGTCGGGGGGCAGCGGCTTTTCGGATGTTCGCAAGCTGTCACTCCGATCGAGACTGGCCAATAGAGACGTGTCTTACATCTTTCGGCGTAGGTCCCGCCCACGAGATTCAGCTCAACAGCAAGCAAAGCTTTTGGATTCGCAAGCAAAACTTTAGGATTCGCAAACAAAGCTTTTTGATTCGCAAACAAAACTTTTGGATTCGCAAACAAAACTTTTGGATTTGCAAACAAAACTTTTGGGTTTGCAAACAAAACTTTTGGATTCCCATTAATATTTTTTTTATCACATTAATTTATCTTGCAATAATTTTTTTTTTGATTGCAGTGTCGATAGTTTTGCTCTCAAATCTATTTTTTGATTGCAGTGTGGAAAGTTTTGCTCTCAAACCTATTATTTTTGATTGCATAATAAAGACACAAATCTACCTCCATAGCCCACCGGCGGAAACCAGATATTGAGTGGTAAACTCGTTTTGGTAAGAAGAACCAAAAAACGAATAAACAAACTTAAATTTTGATTTTCGTTTTTTTGGACAAAACGAAAAAACGAAAAAACGGCTGGTTTTTGGTTTCTGCTTGTGTCAATTATTCCCAGAAAACAGAGTAATAAAACGTACCTTGCTCGTGGAAGGTTACCGCCCTCGACGGCTGTCCACGAGCCGGGCATATCAAACTGTTTATTGCCCTGCCTCTCGGTGATTAGTCCTTACTTATACCTCTCTCTCTCTCTCTCTCTCTCTCTCTCTCTCTCTCTCTCTCTCTCTCTCTCTCTCTCTCTCTCTCTCTCTCTCTTTTCAATATTTATCGTGAACGTGATATGTAAGCCTATAGGTTGTACTTTGGTACTTAGTGTGTCCAATTGGTTTAAGCTTAAGGTATACATAATATGGTATACTAATAATATATGGAGTTACTGGGTCACATGACATTGATGCCATTGAAAGCAATACAAATATTTATTTTTCAAATATTTAAGTATGAATTACATTAGCAATCAAATATGTGTGATACATGAACAATTTAGTAAAACATTTAAATCATAATTTCCACTAATACAAGCAATTCAGCACGAACGTGCATATATATTTTTCTAACCTCCATGTGACATAGAATAAATATATTGCCTGGGTTGAACCAAGCCTTTCGCCTGATTTGTTTCTAGGTCTGACATACAAAAACTATAACATACTTCTGCAAATTGACATTTATTTTCTCGTACTTTTTGTTTGTTTTGCAATAACTATTCAATTGCCTTGTCCAAAACAGAAACGGCATCACGTAGGCTATAGGGTCATTCCTTTCAACTGTGCTACACGTATATGCCTTATTGTTTATCAATTGGTATTTATGATGTGACAATTGTTAAATGTAACAATAACTGGTAGTATCCGTAAAACAATAGGTTTATTAGGAACCTCACTGTAGGCCTACCAACAGCGTTATATTGTTTTTTCTTTTTCGTCCGACAAATGTAATAAATGTAAGTGGTTCTGGATAAAAGCATCTGCTTAAGGCCCTAAATGTAATCTAGATGCAAACATAGTCTCCAGATAATGAACAGAATGTCATTATCTGGAGATTCATTAGTGAATCTGGCCCCAGGTTTCTAGAGTGCATGCAGACCCACTGATCAGAGGAAATACAGTGCAGCGGTAGACAACAGCAGAAGGATGAAGCTTGATCCAATGCTATTGCTGGAATTTGCAAAGTTACACAAATCGCCTTTGCAGCAACCGCTCCCTGGCAGGAGACACAGAGGACTGAATTGACATCCCTTGATCAAGGTATCCCCTGCAAAACAAGATAGAATTATTCATATTTTTTATACTGGCCATTTCAGTATCCATATGGTAATACAGTAATGTTACAACTTATGATCTTAAGAACATAAATCAGGTGTATTATAAATACTTCTAGGGTCGCCTCAGAAAAAAATGTTTGAAGAAAAAAGAAAAGTTACCAAGGCCAGTGGTGAAACAGCGATCCATGGATGAGGGACATTCAACGGGTTTAAAGCAGGAGAGGTAGTCTCCAGAGACACACTCGAAGCATCTTAATCCCCCCCCCCCAACAGAAAAGAACAAGTCACCCCGGTCACCTGGGTGCTCGTCGTCTTTGATCCATTCATCGACAACGATGAATCCCTATTTGCTTTGTCGCTCTGTGTTCTTCGTCACCTGACTTCCTCCAGCCTTTCTGCCGGAGTTCTGCCAATGTAGAGGACGCCCTGTCAAAAAAATGTATATAATTGGATCTGGAAATCAAAACTGTTTTTCCACCATAATCTGAACCATTAGGTCTTGCAGGCAACACTTCTGAGGGGCTTTGTCCAAATGACAGTCCATTTGGGAAAACTTTTTTTCTCTATGGGCTAGAACTACAAATCTTGGATATGTCGTTCTCGGGGCCCCGGGAAATGTGTGTAAACATTTTAGCATCCCTAGCTATCTCGAAAAGGCCGGAAAAGGGGCGTGACCTCCAACAGCACAGTCAATATGCATAAGCCAGAGGTTAGTTTCTAGGCCCCATTTTTTGCGGGATGGAGGTGTACATTTGTGGCTTAATGTGTGTAGACACAGCTGGCCTGTGGCCACGTCTTTGAAGTCTGGGGTCAAAAGGTCAAAATGAGCCGGCACCACGCCGCTTATGAGATAACAAAAAGTTAATGTGTATTTCTCTCATAACTTTTTGTCATTATTGAAGAGAGGCCTGATTCTCAGATATGCAGGTTGGATGGCTACGGTGTAGGTCTGGGAAGAACTTCAGGCCAAAATCTGGCAAGCGAGCCACTGGGTGCAGGTGCAACGAGATGGAGCACTTGCCGAGTCATTTCCTGTAGGGCTGGAGCCACAGGTTGAAGCGTATGCGTCCTTTGAGACCCCCTTTGATATATAAGAGACCTCAAGGTGCAGCTTACTTAAATGTTGTCGACCCACTCACCTATTTCATCACTTCCTTTAGGGCATCGGCCTCCTAATTGATCATTGTAGTATAATTGAATGCCCTCTTTCATATATATGATACCTCCACCACTGGGACGTGGCAACAATTCTCCAAATCCATATGGGGAGAGGGGGGGGGGGGGGGGGGCTTGTGGACAGTAGGGTTGTACACTAGACATAAATAGGAAGCAAACTCAGGAGAAGGAATGACCTCTCACAAATATTTATTTGATAAATTGTTTCAAATAACCCTGCCTCGTTAAATCAATGAGCTTGGTGTTTTGCTTTCAAAAATAGGTTATAGAAGAAGTCTAAACTGCAGAAAATAAAAACATCCAAGCTGCCTTTTAAGGATACCTTGGAATATCTGTCTATTTTCTAACCGTCGGACCCCAGTTTACGACAAAAACAACACAATTGACGGCAGCTCCTTTGCCGCGTGGTTTTTAGAGCCAAGGATTAGAGGGGGCGGTCGATAGCAACCACCATAGCAACCATGACGGTCAAGTGACTGGATGCAGCCCCATTGAAAAAAATAGAATACCACCCAACACACTCAGGAGATTAATGATATTTAAATTATTATGACCATGAAGTCTTTATTTGCATGGGTTTACATTTCGTTCTGTGTAGCATGGAAAAATCGGAGAAACACTCCCATTCAGAATGCATTGGTTTACATTTCGTTCTTTGGAGCACGGTTATTTTTATTTATTTTCAGTTTTTGAGGAGGTGCTTCAAAGATGCTAATTTTTCTGCAATAATCCAAAATCCAATGGAAAAATCCTTTGGCTTTTTGTCAGGGGAACCCAGGGCGACGCTCACTTCCGGGTTGGCCAACATACATAGTACCCTTTTTGGGAAAAGCGGGGAACATAGGACCCTTTTCTGGGAAAAGGGTCCTCCAATCTATCAACCTTAAAAAATATTTAAACTTTGACGCGACATTCGAGTGATGACAGCCAATCGGCGTTCAACAGCCTGGCCACTGAGTGACATGTGTAACGTAACAGCCAATCAGCGTTCAACTGGCCAACTCAGTGCAGTGCAGTCTGGGGTGAACTGCAGCATGGAGGAGAAAGTGATTGTTGCCGTTTGCGACTCCCGGAGCTATTTATATAATAGTATATTGTTGACATGTACAAGTATATGCCCTCCATTGTCACAATCTGTTGCATTTACTTTGTTATACATAATATTCTGTATGCAGTGTTGTGTGTACAGCGGCAGCCAATAGGATGTCCCTGAATAGACATGTGCCCTAGGAGAGGTCAAGTGAGCGCACGTTTAATAAACGATGGTTAGTTCCAGTCAAACAGCACTGATGCTCCACTGTGTGTCATTTCTACATTTATTATACTCGGCCTATCACTGGGTATGCATGCCAGGATCGTTGAGCAAACCATCTCTGCTAACAGGTTATGGGCCCAGAGTTACCCAGAGAGTTTCCATCGAGTTTTTCACCGAGAGAAAAGTCGCGACGTACCGCGTGTCCGGTGAGTTAGCATACTAATGCCGCTTTTCCACCGCACATGTAGCTCGACTCGACACGACTCGACACGACACGACTCGACACGACACGACTCGGTAGCAGCACGGGTCCTTTTCCACCGCAAATAGTACCTCCTGGACGTGGGCGGGGTCGGCTGCGCGAAAGGGCCGTGATGTATTTTTGTACGCGACGCAAACAACCCCTACGCAACCCACACATGGACAGAACCCATATAACAACAATGGAGGACATCGATGCGATGGTATTCGTGTTCGTATTATTAGCTGGCATGTTGAAGAAGTGGAATATGTTGGCTGCGGCGCTGCTATGGCTGTTACCAGCATGGTTGCCATGTCGCTCTCGTGACTTCGTCACACTCTCTGGCCAATCAGTGGCCGGCCGTCTGGCGACGTCACCTTTTAGCATCGGCTCAGCTCGCTTGGAACCTAGAGCGAGGCGGTACTAGAAAAAGCAGCCACTTCAGGTACCAGATACCATGTTTTCGTTGGGGAAACGCAAAAAATTCGAGCTGAGTCGAGTCGAGTCGAGTCGTGTCGAGCTGGTACCACGCATGAGTAGAAGAGCCTACGAGTCAAGTGGCCAATAGTCACGGCTGGTTTTTGACGGAGATGAAAAGAACTATGAACTGAGGGAGACAACATTTTTGGGCCATCTCCGGCTACAAGGTTTAAAGGATACTATTCTATACGAGCCAGACGATGGAGATGATGAAGAGAAAGATAGAAATGCTGAGGCATACGCAGAGCTGATTCAGTTTCTCGATGATAAAGTTTGACGCTTGTAATGAGAGATGCAGCGGACAATGGCCGAGAAGCACTGAAGATTTTGAGAGACTACTATGTTGGCAAAGGAAAACCCAGGGTAATAAGCCTGTATACCGAACTGACTTCAATTCAAAAGTTAAGTACCGAAAGTATGACTGAATATGTTATACGTGCAGAGACCACCATCACAGCATTGACAAACGCCGGTGAAACATTGAGCGACGGACTGGTGGCAATGATTTTGAAGGGCCTGCCAGAGTCTTATGGACCGTTCGCTGTTCATGTTACACAGAGTGATGTGAATACGTCTTTTGCAGAGTTTAAAACGAAACTACGGAGATACGAGGCTACTGAGAAAATGCGCACCACAGCGTCGGACGACAACGTGATGAAGGGGCGAATGCAACCTGCGTCAGCCAGTATAAGTGACCGTGGAGCCGAGAGTGGGGACATTGTTAGTTTCAGATGTGGCCTGAAAGGACACAAAGCTAGATCTTGTCAACGCAAGCAGTGGTGTAGTTACTGTAAAAGCGCCACACACCGGGATGCAACCTGCAGGCGGAGATACCAGCAGGGATTCTGTATGGATGTGTGTATACATAGGCTATATGCAATAGATAATAATTATTCAAGAGATAAAATAATAACAACTACATTTCTTAAATCTTTATTTCCTTTTGGGACATTTTGTGCAGAAATATAGAGCGCTCAAAATGTTCCCACCTATGCACAATTCCAACCGCACCTAAAACCTACAATGAAATACATTGTAGGGTTATGCACACATTTTTGAGTGAATTAATAATACAAAACACATTTAATGTTATGTACCATTTCTCATCATCAATCATGCTTTCATCTGCATCTTATTCAGTCAATGAGCACACCACACAGTGGTCCTCTGCATTCCTGAAACAATGGTTTTAAACTGAGGCATCTCCAGTCATTCAATTTTACAAATGTATTCACACACACACACATATCGTATACTTCATGTGTAGCAAATAACTCCCAATTGTTTATGCTGTATGGACACTAAAACCATTAGATATTTTCTGTAAGAATGCTTAAATAACTTTACAAAAATAAAAGCGTGGTAAATAGTTGCTTAATAGTACAAATCCCACACAAACTGATCACCTAACGTGACTGAGGTCCTGGAATTTGCATGGATTTTGACTCGCAAACTATTTTGATGGCACTGACCTTTATCCTGAAGCAGGGCAGTAGCCAAATGCAACCGTGCCTGCCGAACAGCATGTGGAGATGTCTGGACATCACTTATGTACCCATACCTGAAATACAAATCTGAAAACTGCAAAATTGACGTTTTGATGGCAACAGTATTTCAGCTACTGATAAATGCTTATACAATTAGAACAAACATGTTTATTTTACACTAAAATCCCACAGAGACGAGAATCGTACTGCTTGTTGTGCTGCAAAAAATAGAATAATACGTCTGTCCAATTGGTTTAAGGTATAAATAAAATTGTGGGGGAAGAGGAGAGGAGAGCCCCTTTTTCTATAATAGGTAAAAACATATAGGCACCGTGTCAAGCCCTGGATCAGAATCCAGAGACGCTTTAAATGTTTTCTATATTAGTATAACCTAACACCTAGTGATAGGTTATACAATTAAGAACAAACAACGGTGGGCATCTTCATAACTAATTTACTTTTTTTTTTTGTATTATTATTATTTTTTACAAAACTAAATTTTTGGTGCCCCCCTCAGGTACTTGGTGCCCTACGCACTCTGCGTAATCTGCGTATAGGGAGCCGCGTACCTGCCCCGGAATGTGAGCCCACCTGTCTCGTGTGGCACGTGGACCTCCGGATCAAAAAACCCAAACTCTCCCATCATCTCCTGGAACTCTCCAGGCCCAAGACCACCCACCCTCACTTCCAGAACAAGAGGCAGGTGGGGGCCCCGAACGCACAGGTAAGCACCTAGACCACAGGTAGGGGCACTGAAATACATGCCGTAGAACACAAGTAGGGGCCCTAGCAGACTGGCAGGGGCCCTAGGACACAGGTAGGCCCCTATAACACAGGCAGGGCTCTCTAACACAAGTAGTGGCCATAGAGCACAGGTAAGGGCCCAAGTACACAGGTTTGGACCCTAGTAGACAGATAGGGTTACATAAAACCACCTGTAAATTAGATCACAGTTAGATTACAATCAACTAGTTATTGGACAAAGTAAGGAGTGAGTGAAGAAAGGGAGCACTTAATTATATCTCAGTTGAAAGTTTTTTAAAGGTTTCAAATATTTGTTTTTAGGGTGACAATTTAATTTTCTCCTTTCCACCCCATATTTTATTCTCCAAACAAACTGTTTTGCATTGATGGCCCTCAATGCATAAAGCATTGAGGGGCTGGTGGACCCTTGTCCACCAGGTCTTGGAGAAGGGGATCTCTGAGACCTCCAGAGCACAGTCCAAGTCCCCCAGACTGGAGCACCTGTCTCTGCCCAGGCTGAGCCTCAGCCAGGTCTGCTACCAGCCAAGCCCACCCGAGGAGCCCATCCGGACTGCAAGAGACTTGGTTTGAATGTTACTTATCTCTATTCAGTCATTCATTACCCAGAACCTGTAATGTCATTTTTTGGGGAGAGCTCTGTAGGATTTTTGGCTGATGATTTTAATCATTTTATGTTATGGTTTAATGTATAGGCCTATACTTTTTTTTTAACATACTTTTTGTTGTTATGGAGCGTTTCTGTTAAGCACTTTTAAATGTTATGCAACTTTTTTTGCGTTAAAGGGGCTATATAACCTACTCACTTACAGTCACAAGAATAATTAGTAATAACAGTAAATTAATAAGTATAATTTATTATACAACTCAGAGCATTATCTGTTATACTTTTAGTATTATGTGTCTGTTCTGAACTATATATACTGTAGTCTTGTGTGTAATTATTGTAGCACTATGTGAATTTACTGGATTATCTGTATGTATGTATCATTATTTCTTTAACATTTCCGGGTATACTGTAGTATTATGTGTAATTGCTGTACTGTAGTATTATCTTTCGATACTGTAGTCCTTTGCATAATGCTTCAGTATTATCTTGATATACTGTAGTATTGTGTATATACTGTAGTATTATGTATAATGAATGGTGTTGTCTACCAGGCTTCCATGGCAGCACAGAGGGCTAAAGCCTCCCCTCGCATCGAGCGGCTGGCGACGCCCAATCAACTCCCTGACGGGTACACCCCCCCTTCATGAACATCACTGGAGCCCAGGGCCCAGATACCCAACCTGACCCCCCACTAGCACAAACTTAGCCCCAAGGCTACATGTCAAGTAGCTGATTGATGAACCAAAATACAGTGTTTGTTTTGCTGAGGCAATGTTTTTATGTCTTTTGGTTTGATAATTATCCCACTGGTCACTTATATTGATTATCTGTGAACTGCAGACTAAAGAAATACAAATAATTCCTGTTCCTGTTCAAAAGATAGTTTTCAAGCATTTAGCTTCTACCGGGAGTAAACCGGATACGTAGCAAGCACTTAGTCTCTAACCATATAAATGGGGGTTCCAGCACACAAACGGCTGATATATAACAATTAGGATAATAGATTGATAGATAATAACGCGGTAACGCAATCTTAGTTTAATTTGATAAAAATGTATGCGTTAATGCACATTCTTTTTTTTTTCTTGTTTTTTGGTTTCTTAATTTGAATAACACTTGCAGTAAGTGACTGCCTGATTACAATTCCCAAATCATGAGTATCTATCATGAGTTAAAGGTTGGGTATAGGATTTGCGAAACGGCAGCAGATTTTGAAAATAAACAACTCAAATGGTCCTACCCCCTCTCCTTCAACGCTGACTCTGACTCCACCCATTCCAAGTACATGGACGCGCAATCATGCACGAGCGAAACACAGATGCGCGAGAGCGAGCCATTAGCTAGGTAGCTAGCTCCAGTAGCTACCGCAGGATAACAACAAACAGAAGCTTGCTCTGGGTCACGAGCTTTGAGTACGTGCACGAAGGGGTCGCGCGGGGAGTGGGATTGCAGTGCGACCGTTTGATTGACGTACTTACTGTCCAATGCAACTCGGTGGCTCTGGAAATCATTGGCTGGAGTTTTTCGAGCCCTGCCCGTTCCACAGATGATTGACTTGTTTAATTTTCATGTCAGTACTTCTAACTCAGTGGCTGTAAGTGGGTTAAGATAAGGATTTCAAGTAATTTTGCAAAAATGGCCAAAAAAGCGAATTCCATACCCAACCTTTAACTCACCAATACTTTATTCACTATTAAAATGCTAATGGACTGCACACACTCCAAGCTGGAGTGTGTAAAGTCATAAAAAACGATGGGTATGAGGCAGGTAAGAAATTAAACTGATACTGAAAAAAGCAAAGTGATAGAGAAATGCTTTATGATTGAAGATACAAGTGTGTTTGTTAGATGTTTTAATGAAGGTTAACAGTTAAAAAATGAAGTTACAAAGTCTGAAGTAGTTGAAGTGTCAGCTACTGGGAGTCAATGGGCCTTTGACTTCCTTTGTAAAAGAAAATATTTATAGTAGAATATCTTAATATAATATAGTAGAATATCTTAAACAGTTTAAAATATTTGAATGATAGTGGCAAGTTAATCTGAACATTTTAAAATTACACAAAGGACAACTCTACGAATTGTATTGATATTATAATAAAGAAAAAGACATAGGTCTAAGCTGCTAAACGCTATGCTTAACTACAAATTAGTTTATCAATTGTTAGGATTTTACCTTTTCACTTTAGAGATTACAAGCTATTGATTTACACGCATCTTCACAGATGCCCAAATTATAAAAGTTGGAAAGACTTGAAAAACATTTCTTAAGTGTAATGAGAGGAAGAGGAAGTTATTGAGGAATTGCAGTAAAGAACCTTCTGTAGGAATATTCTAGTATATAGCATATTCTCCAGATAATGCACAGGATTTCATTACTTTGAGACTCCTTTGTAAATCTGGCCCCAGGTTTCTAGAGTGCACGCAAACCCATTGATCAGAGGAAATACAGTGCAGCGGTAGACAACAGCAGGAGGATGAAACTTGATCCGATGTTCTTTGCATTGTTACACAAATTGCCAATGCAGCAATCATCGGTCGCTCCTTCGAGGCACGCAGCACTCGGAAAACACCCCTTTGTGGCTTGCCATGCAAAACAAGATGGTAGATTATTATTTTTTCATCAGTCTGGCCATTTCAATATCCATTTGGTAACACTGTTAATATCATCTAAGCTGTAACAACTCAGATATTAAGAACACAAAGCAGATACAGTGTATTATCAATAGGGCCTACTTCTGGGGATGCCCTAGAAAAAAAGCTTAAAAAAAGGAAAAAAGAAAGTAAAACACTTACCAATGTCACCTGTTTTCATGCTGAAACAGCGATCCTTGCACAATCAACTTTCTTAATGCATTCCTTGGAAGGTTTGGCCGTACACGAGTAGCAACTTAATCCCCCAACTACACAGAAACACATTGTCAGTACATCTCTGGAGAGGCGGGGTTGAAAGGTTATTTTTTCCACCACAGAACGGATTCAAATATTTACATAAAAGTGAGTTTGTTGCTCAAGGACTTATGAATAAGGTGTTCTTACCGGTGGATATTGTCAAAGAAAGAACAAAGAAAAGGCAAACGAAGCCCATCATGTAAGCAGATGATAGATGAGGCAGCTAGTGGAAGACTTAACCAAGATGAGGTAAACGCTTTCTTTATAGGTCCATGGGTTAACGCCCTTCTCTATTTCTTTAAAAACAAGACTTGAATAAAGGAAACTGCTTCCCAATGTGAAGGAAGCATGCTCAACGGCCACCCTTTTAAGGACGCTACGTAATAGAACACCGACAAGCACTGTCCCAATGTTGAGAACACTCGGAAATTTGCGCCCTTTTCGCGTGTTTTTTTTTTTACAAATTGTGTAAGGAAAGCAATGCACATTGCTTTACACCAGTTAAGTTATTTGAACGTTTTCAGAAACATTTTGAGCCTTATTGCTTTTTATAGATTCATCATGTAAATGCAAAAAATGTACCTGTGCGATTTTTTTGCAACGTAATAATAGAATATATTTTGCATGGATTGATTTGTTTTAATATGTAAGTAGTGTCGTGGAATTAAACCGAGATATTAACACTTCGACTAACCTAAGAGAGAGGAAAAGAAATCGAGGGGTCCAGAGCAAGTATTGACAAAATACTTTATCGTTAAAAAGACAACAATAAGGCTGAATGGTTTGAAAAGCACTGACGGTTAACAGATTCCACCGTCCTCTTTATCCACACACACATGGCAGTTCTTTGTTTGAGGTGTCCGCCCATAATCAATCAAAAATTCCTCTAACCAAATGGTCAACGAGATAACCTAGGACACCAGGCTGAGGTCAGCATGCATTGTCCCCGTAGCTTCCTGCTCCTTCCTGCCCCAACCCACGCTCTGACCCCAGACTCCCAGGCACCGTGTCAAGCCCTGGATCAGAATCTAGAGACGCTTTAAATGTTTTCTACCATTAGATATATAGGCCTAATAATAATCATGGTTTACCATAGAATATAATCATTAATTTCTACCACAGTAGCTGGTGTTTAAACAAACTACTGTCGCCAATAACAATTAAAACAATTAAAACATTAAAATATTTACTGAAGCAGCATTAAAAAGCGGAAGCGGAAACCCTTCAACATTAGCAAGTTGTTCCAAACTCTGAACGCTACAAACGCTAGGCAGCACTCTAGGAAGCACTATTGGCAGCCCTCTAGCCAGCCCTCTAGCCAGCCGTCTAGGCAGCGCTCTAGGCAGCGCTCTAGGCAGCGCTCTAGCCAGCCCTCTAGGCAGCGCTCTAGGCAGCGCTCTAGGCAGCCCTCTAGCCAGCCCTCTAGGCAGCGCTCTAGGCAGCGCTCTAGGCAGTGCTCTAGCCAGCCCTCTAGGCAGCGCTCTAGCCAGCCCTCTAGCCCCATCTCCATAGGACGCGACTAGCAAGGAAGTGTTCTAGCGAGGCTGCAGCCTTCACTTTGGGAAACAGCCTGTATAATGTTTGACTCGAAGCCCTTGTGAAAAAAAAAAATCGGATTATCTATTCGTACCCCTGGTACTTTTAGCCTTGGCCATACAGTTGGGCTATAAACACCCTTTTAGATCCGCGTGCACGCTCATTCCCGGGCATTCGTGTACTTTTCGCATTCCCTAGAATTCGTGTACTTTATATGAATGGGGTTAATGTATTTTATATATTCTACGTAGCCTATTTGTTTGGTTGAATGTCATGAAGTCTAATAAGATAAATTATGCACAAAGTTATTAGTTCTAGCGTCATACAGTTGATTATGAGTAAAACGGCGGATAATAGTATGGCCGCAGTAGCCGAAGCGGTAGCGACGCTACTCCAGAAGTTGCCGGAGCGATTCGCTTCATTATGATATTTACGCTTTTGTCAGATTGTCACGCTTTTATGATCGTGATGTTTTTAAGCCATGTGAGCTAGACCTCCTGTATCATAAAGTTTCAAATTCAGTACCTTTTTAGTCAGCCAGCCAGACATCCTGTATCATAAAGTTTAAAATTCAGTGCCTCCCTGATATTCTTAGGACAAGATTTGGAGAATACTTAGACACTACATCTGAATCTAGCAATAAGTCAAAGATTAAAGTAAGCTGTCTTACTTGCGTGTTCTATTGAGGAGACTCACAATGCAATGCACATATGTCCACCCTAGTGCGAAGGATAGCAGAGTCTATCAAATCGTGGCACCAGATCAAAAAAGGCTATCATCAATCATGCTTTCATCTACATATTCTTCAAGCAAGGAGCACACCACACAGTGGTCCTCTGCATTCCCTAGGAACAATCGTTTTCATAAGCCTTTAAAGGTCCCATGGCATGCTACTTTATAGATGGTTTAATATAGATATTAGTGGGCCCCTAACACAGTATTTGAAGACGTTCCCAAAATTCAGCCATGGTGCAGAATTACAGCCACTACGAGCCAGCCGCACATTGAGCTTTCCCCAAACACACCGTTTCAGTGCATGTAGCTTTAATGCAAATGAGGAGGAGAGAAGGGGGTCAAGGAGGAGGGTGGGGGTGTGGCACTGAGCAGCTTGCGGCCACGGTACCATGCGCTCGGTTTACAGTGGATGTATAGCAATGGAGCTCGTAAGTCCGCCCCATCCGGTAGACCCCCATGGGACCTATGAGATCATAAAATATGAATGGGTTTCAATGGAGAAAAAGTAATTATTTTTTGGTCTCTATATGCCCAGGATTACACATATGTTGTTTGTGGATTTAAATGATAATTTTTCATGTCAAGAGTTTGACCGTTTATTGTGCAGGATAACACATAAGTTGTTTGTGGATTTAAATGATAATATTCATGTCAAGAGTTTGACCGTTTATTGTGCAATTGTTCAGTTAAAGGCTGTAGAGAAAACACAATAAGAAAGACTACATGTCTTGTATGTGACGTCACGCTCCCTGCGACTAGCGTGGAAAAGACCGACAATCTCCCCATTGGCATAACTGAAAATCTACACATGCCCCGACTTATAATGTTTTTCAGCTCTTTCTATACCGTTATCCTCATGGACCTATTGAAGTTATCCTCCCCTTGGAAAAAGCGGTGAAGTGGAGCAGAGAGATCGCCATGCCTGTATCAGAGTGGTGGGGACATATATCATTCGCATCGAGAGCAGTGAGGGGCTGTAGTTCACAAAGCGGCCTCACACAAAACCTAACATTATCTTCTTCGTGAATTTCTTTCGTTTTCTTTGCATGAACATTTTTTATTTAATAGGAGACATATTATCCAAATAACAAAGTGTTAAAAAAACGGTTATCCAAATAACAAAGTGTACAACGCTTGCATTATAGTCCTGGACCTCTATATCTAAATAATATCATATAGGGCCTAATACATAAATATCTATATCATATTATATATTATCACGGCCAAAAGCTGTGTGCGCCTCCAGACGATATTATGAATCATAAACGACTGCTTCGGGTCCTCCAACGTCTCTGGCTCTTCCACTTCCACATCAATCTGAGGTAAACTGAACCACGCACTGCCCGCGGTAGCGGGCAGCGGGCAGCGCTGACCCACTGTCAACACTGTCAACAGTGGAAATACCAGAGACATCAAAGAACCGACGTGTTATGGCCATAACACCAACAGCAGAACGGTTATCCAATGCCGCTTTTCCACCGCACATGTAGCTCGACTCGACACGACACGACTCGACACGACTCGACACGGTAGCAGCGCGGGTCCTTTTCCACCGCAAATAGTACCTCCGGGACGTGGGCGGGGTCGGCTGCGCGAAAGGGACGTGATGTATTTTTGTACGCGACGCAAACAACACCTACGTAACCCACACATGGACAGAACCCACACAACAACAATGGAGAACATCGATGCGATGGTATTCGTGTTCGCATTATTAGCTGGCATGTTGAAGAAGTGGAATATGTTGGCTGCGGCGCTGCTATGGCTGTTACCAGCATGGTTGCCATGTCGCTCTCGTGACTTCGTCACACTCTCTGGCCAATCAGTGGCCGGCCGTCTGCCGACGTCACCTTTTAGCATCGGCTCAGCCGCTTGGAACCTAGAGCGAGGCGGTACTAGAAAAAGCAGCCACTTCAGGTACCAGATACCATGTTTTCGCGGTGGAAACGCAAAAAAGGCGAGCTGAGTCGAGTCGAGTCGAGTCGTGTCGAGCTGGTACCATGCAGTGGAAAAGCGGCACAAGTAACAAAGAATTGTACAACACAGCGTTATATTGTGTGTAATAACACACACACACAAACACACACATGTGGCGCTCGCACGGTCGTTGCTCATTGTCTCATTGGCGGGCCAAATTCTCTGGGCGGGCAAGGCAGAGAAAGAGGAGGTAACTTGGCCCCTTATGACGACATATGGGGCCACATGCCAACTCAGCACGCCTGAGCTTCCATTTTTTCAAAGGCAAGCAGGATACCTTGTCCTTGTTTGACACCGAACGCAAGTTTTTGCCACTGGGGGACGATAGGCAGGCTAATAAACGCTATTAATAAAGAGCGTTTTGACCAATCTTACGCCGTATTGACCTCTGTTTGAACAACTTTATGCTGTTTTGCATGCAAATTACAGCACAATAAACTGCGTTCTGAACGCCGTTTCAAACATCGTTTGACCAACTTTACGCCGTTCTGAACTAAGAATTGACTACACTTTAACATTTCACAATTCATAAACCATTTATTGATTTTTTTAAACAAATTATTACACTTCAACTTCTGAACTTTTCAACATTCTTAAATTATCTATAACGATTAAACTTCTTAACCTTTCACAATTCTTTTATCAGTTATTACATTTAACTTCTTAACTCTTTCCTTTTTTAAGACACTTATCACATTTTTTAATCCAAGGTAAACACGCAATTTTAAACTGTTGAAAACAGCTTTGACTTAAATGTCCTCTCAACATCCCATAGGTATGGCCGGGTTAATGGCGTCCTTGAGCTGAACCGACCGAATCGGATGGAACCGTTTGCATCGGGCCCAATGGAATGAGGCACCTGACATGTTGCTGTGTTTGTTTTGGATACACGGCGCAAGCCTGCATACACGTTCCATGGGGTTTCTTCTCTACATTTAGTCAGATCTTTTCTGTTTTCATACAGCCTTAATATCCTTCTAGGTCAACCCATCCCCCCCCCCATGACAACACACACGCACACACTCTCTCCCTCTCTCTCTTTCTCTCTCTCTCTCTCCCTCTCTGAAAGACCTGCATATGAACCGTCCTCCACACCCTTTCACCTTCAATGTCTCTCTCTCTCTCTCTCTCTCTCTCTCTCTCTCTCTCTCTCTCTCTCTCTCTCTCTCTCTCTCTCTCCATCGCTCTCTCTCTCCCTCCCTCCCTCCCTCCCTCCCTCCCTCCCTCCCTAAGTCCACTATGTGTGTGGATGACCGAGTTACCTTTTGATTTTATTCAATCAATGGTCTGGCAAAACAAATACATGAGGGACTTGGAGTTAGGGAGGGAGTAGGAGTGTGTGTGTGTGTGTGTGTGTGTGTGTGTGTGTGTGTGTGTTTTTTGTGTGCGTGTGTGTGTGTGTGTGTGTGTGTGTGTGTGGCAAAGTTAGCGGGCTCAGCTAGCATGGCTCACCTAGCGTGGCTAAACTAGCTTGGCTGAACTGGCTTTGTTGAACTGCAGCGCTTCCAATAGGTTGGTTCCACAGGGTTGAACTGCAGAAGCATTCAAGAGATGTAGGTGTCACCTCGCCTCATTGTGCTAAGTAGCAACTTCATCCAGAGAACCAACATGGATAGATCTTGAATCGTGACATTCGGGGTGTACTGGGTGAACTGTTGATGAGACCTCTTCCATGCTGACGCGTAAGTAAGCCGCTATTACCTCCATCATAAGCTCCTCCCCTTGGTTGCTATTAATGTATATATTTCTGTTTGTGCATTTGTGTGTGTGTGTGTGTGTGTGTGTGTGTGTGTGTGTGTGTGGTGCCTACGCATGCATGTGCGTGATTGCGTGTATGCAGCTTTGGGCGCCGGCATGCTTGCGGCCTTTAAGTGGCCCGGCCCCGGTCCCCATCAGCCACAACACTGAGCTGTGCACAGTTGGCTGCGCAGGATAACTGGCAGGAAAGCGTTTTAGTTTTCACTGTAGCTGCTCATACACTGAACAAGGGACCACCCGTCCACGCACACTCTCTCTCCTCTCGGTCGCTTCGCTTCTCACTGGGCGTGTGAGGGCAATTCAGAGCTTGTTGATGCTGATCTGAAATTGGCCCTAATGGAGCCGGCTCATTAGTCTCTGGCTGGTTCACAGTCTGCTGAGTGTCTCTAACGGGTCAGACGGAGGGGTGAGGGCGCGGCAATGAGAGCAGAACATAATAAGGACATTTAATGTGTGATCACAAGGAAGAACAGCATTACAAAAAAGGTAGGGGAAGAAAGATAATAAGAGGAAGAGAGAGAGAGTCAGAGTGTCACGATCATATCATCAGTAATACGCCTATGGCTTATCGATGGTGGCGTGAAACCGTGAAATAGTACTGTTTCATTTCTTGTTCCTTAAATCATGGTGACCACTGAGCAGGGGTTCCATTATAAAGCAGAAGAAGCCTTTTTTCTTGTCACTCTTAATGTGCAGAAAAGGGGAACTTCCCTGCCGGGGTTCGGCCCTTTGTAGAACCACTATGACATGGTAATTTCAAATTGTTGAAAACAGTTTGAAACAGAGAGAAAGAAAGAGAGAGAGAGAGAGAGAGAGAGAGAGAGAGAGAGAGAGAGAGAGAGAGAGAGAGACGAAGAGAGCGAGTAGAAGCCTGCTTCCTGACATCCTCAGCTGGGTGCACATCTGTGTGTGAGCGGTCCGACCCCCCCACGTGTTGAGCTCTGGGGTCTTCTGATGTCTTTCCTTCCTCTTCCCTCAACTAAAGACCTGCTGTCCTTCCTCAGGAACATGGGGAGCCAGAAAGAGGAGTGTGTTCGAGAGCGAGAAGGAGAAGAGGGAGAAACAGACAGAGAAAGAAGGACGGAGAGAGACAGACCTCCATGGGGATCGACCTGTTCGACCTGCTCTGAGGCCAGGCCCACCATCTCTCTGGGTTCACGTTGTTGTAAGACTGGAAGTGAGGACTGTGCTCTATGGGTGACTTGACTGTTTCAGTGACTGTTTTGTCTGTCTGAGTTTTTCAGTGTGACTCGGGAGTCATCCATACAAGGGCCTGAACTCCACAAAAGGTTCCTTCTTTGAGCATTCCAGGGAGGGGGGGGTCCTTCTCTGAGCATCCCAGGGAGGGGGGATCCTTCTCCGAGCATCACAGGGATGAGGGGGGGGGGTTCAGACCGGAGCATTTGCATGCTTCAGAGATCACGCAGTTTCCCTCTTAACACATCTGATCTCCCTCAGGATTTAACAATCAGGGACCCTTCATTCAACCTATGGTGTGATGCTCTCGGGCGTCTGTGTGTGTGTGTGTGTATGTGTGTGTGTGTGTGTGTTTGTGTCTGCGGGTGTGTGTGCGTGTGCGTGTATCTGTGTATGGTTGGGTGCGTGTCTGTGTGCGTTTTTGTGAGTGTTTTTGTACATGTGTTGGTGTTAATGTTTAATGAGAGAATGTGCACCAGGCAGGGACATAGCTAATCATGCCGCTACAATGTTCAGTATTAAACTTTAATTCCTTTATTTTTGTGAGATGGAAAGATTATCAAATCTTATAGCTCAGGGACATCTAGGCAGTGTTTTCTCTTCAAATAAAAAAACATGAAACTGAAATTCTAACAATTTCTGTGTATCTTTGATGAAAGTAAATTATTTCGTAGCAATAATTGCATAATAATAGTAACTAAGCGTTTAGAAACATTCTATTTACTTCCATCTTCACAGATCGATCCCAGCCTGTTAACCCCCCCACACACACACGCACGCACGAACGCACGCCGCACGCACGCACGCGCGCACACACACACACACACACACACACACCAAACACTCCTCTGACCCAGTGGGCCATAATACCACTTCCGGCCCCCACCCTCCCAAACCGGATGTAAGCACGGTCTCAAACTAACTACTCTTAATGTTTATCAATTTGTATTTAAGTTGTGACAAAGGATAAATTGAACCATCATAGTATGTGTAAAACAATGGGTATATTCAATTAACCTTATAAATGAACTCACAATTTTCTAAAACGTTTATTTTTAAATGGCTTTATTTGGGAGGCCGATCAGGTAAGCATATCATATCGATCTACACAGTATGCTAGTTGTACATGTGTCACTATAAAGAGAAAGTTTTGCGAGAGAAAGATGAATGAATAGAATAAGCAAGACAAAATAGTGATCAAGATAGCAAACAAACAGTTGTTCATGGACAGAACAAGCTCATGATAATGTATTTGATACTGTTTTTCTTAACTTGTAATTACTTCTATTTACTATAGTTTTTCATCTCATTTTAAGGTGTTGCTGCAACTCACTGATTCAATTGTGTATTGATATTATAATAAAGAAAAAGACATAGGTCCAAGCTGCGAAACGCTATGCATAACTACAAATTAGTTCATCCCTTGTTAGGATTTGACCTTTTCACTATAGAGATGACAAGTGATTGATTTAAACGTATCCACAGAAAAAAAATTGGTAAGACTGGAAAAACATTTCTTAAGAGTTTTGAGGAAGTTATTGAGGAATTGCAGTGAAGAACCTTCGATAGGAATATTCTAGTATATAGCATAATCTCCAGGTAATGCACAGGATTATATTATTTTGAGACTCCTTTGTGAATCTGGCCCCAAGTTTCTAGAGTGCACACAAACCAACTGATCAGAGGTAATACAGTGCAGCGGTAGACAACAGCACGAGGATGAAACTTGATCCGATGTTCTTCGCATTGTTACATAAATCGCCAGTGCAGCAATTCAAGGTTGCGCCGCCGACATTACAAATAATACTCGATTGACACCCCTTCGCCTTGAGTTGCCCTGCAAAACAAGATGGTAGTCAGATTTTTTTTTCAACAGTATGGTCATTTAAATTTCAGTATTTGAAGACGTTCCCGAAATGCAGCCGTGTTGCAGAATTACAGCCACTACGAGCCAGTCGCACTTTGAGCTTTCCCCAAACGTGCCGTTTCGGTGTCTGTAGCTTTAATGCAAATGAGGAGGAGAGAGGCGGGTCAAGGAGGACCGTGGGGGTGTGGCCCTGAGCAGCTTGCGGCCACGGTACCATGCGCTCTGTTTTCAGTGGATTCATGGCAATGGCGAAATTCAAATTACATTTCAATCCGCAAAACACTTTGCAAAAGATTTTGCAAAAAGTTTTGCCGAACGTTTAGCAAAAGATTATGCTAGGGCTGTCAAGCGACTAATATATTTAAACACGATTAATCGCATTAATGTCATAGTTAACTCACGATTAATCATATATTTTTTTTCTGTGCTAAATATCCCTTGAATTCTTTGTCCCATTAATTTTTCTCATTTTAATGCTCTTATCAACATGGAGAAGTGCATCTGCTTGCCTTGTGCCAATGTTGGCATATACTGATAAAAAAATTAAAACATTCGGGAGTATGTGTAACAGTCAATTATACAGCAGTAATAGGTGTAACAGAGTCAAATATACAACAGTAATATGTAGTATTATAATTACACAAAATCCTTTTTAATAGTTATAACCTGACATGTCCGGCCTCCTGAGTCAATATGTGGAACGTTTGAAACTCAGTTTCTGTACCCCGACGTGGCGACAGTAGTCCTCAACATCTCTCCTGCTCTGGCCCCAATAGAATGCCTGCCGTAGCCATCTCAATGTCTTTGTCACCCCAAAGTGACCTACTCCGGGGGATCCGTGATGTGCCTCCAGCACTTTGTTCCGGATGTCCTTTGGCACGACCACCTGCCAGCGTGGCTCCCCAGTGGCTGGCTCACGCCAGCACCTCTTCAGGACTCCTTCCTGCAGCTCCAGCCCAGGCCATTGGGACCTCAGGCCTCTGACTGTGGCCGACTGGGCCACCACATCTTACCAGGGCGGCTGGTTGTCTGATTCCAGCCACCCCATGACCGTTTTAAGGTCAGGGTCCTCGGTTTGCAGTCCAGCCCAACTCTAACATCATCGGGTAATAGGGCACGACAGATCGCCTCCCCCGTCTGTAGGTTGGCTGCCTCCCGTTCCTCTTCCCGGTTGCAGTGGTCACAGCCTGGGGCACACGGTCGGCGGGAGAGGCTGTCTGCATTTGTGTGACTCTCACCGGCTCTGTGTTGTATGGTGAACTGAAAGGCCTGGAGTTGTTCGATCCATCTGGCGACTTGTACTTCAGGCTCTTCAAAGGACATGAGCCACCTCAAAGCAGCATGATCAGTGCGAATGGTGAATGGAAGGCCGCAGAGGATGTGCTTGAAATGGTTTACTGCATCAATCACTGCCAAAAGTACCTTGCGCGTCACACAATAGTTCCTCTCCGACTTATCCAAGGTACGACTGTGGTAAGCAACAACCTGCTCGGCACCAAGGCCTGTGTTGCTAGCATCCGTGTCAAGGATAAATGGCATCTCCTTGTTTGGTGCAGCCAGCACTGGATCTTTACATAAGACCTGTTTCAGCTCATGGAAGGCTGCATTCTGTTGTGGTCCCCATTCGAATGGTGTGTCTTTGCGCATTAAGACGAACATGGGGGCAGCTGAAGTGTTATGCGCCATTACACCAACAGCAGAACGGTTATTCAAATATCAAAGAAATGTACAACACTTGCGGTACAGTCCTGGAGCTCTATATCTAAATAATATCATATAATACATACCATATATTATCAAGGCGGAGCAGAATGCCTACACTGTAAAAAAAAACAACGTAAAAAAACGGTAATATTCTGGCAGCTGGGGTGCCAGAAAAATACTGTGAAATAACAGATAATTTCTTTCTCGTAAAAATACGGTTAATTTCCATAATTAAAATACAGTTTAAAGTTGTAATTTTAACAAGATTTTGCCTTATTTTCATGTTGTTTTTAATGTTTAATTAGAAACATTCACATTTTAAAACAGTTTAAAGTTGTAATTTTAACAAGATTTTGCCTTATTTTCATGTTGTTTTTAATGTTTAATTAGAAACATTCACATTTTAAAACGATGAAATTACCTAGAAATATGGTAAATAAATGTTGTGTTACGAATAATACTGATTAAATGGACAGAAATTTGCTGTTCTTAGCTGGTTTTTAATGGAAAAAGGTGGTAAAATAATTTATATTTGATGTAATATAACAGTATATAGACAGAAAATAATGTGATTCATCTTTCAAAACATGTAAAAAAAAAGTTGAAAAAGTATGAGACTAAATGTTTAGTCTCATACTTACTGCTCAAGTAAGTATGAGACTAAATAAGGCACAAATAACCAACTTTCTATTGTATTTCTTTCAAATACTACATTTAACAATGAAATCCCAAAGCTTGAAATCCCAATACAACATTTAACACTGAAATCCCATTACTTTGGTCGATTAAAATGAAATAAAATAAAATAGCACAGCCAGTGTTAGGCATGTAAAACTTAGAGCTGACTCTGGAGAATGCTTGTCCTGCCTACAAATTGCATGTCCATAGGTCCTTGGTTTACAGAGGCTGAGCACTAACAAAGGATTTATAGCACATAAGTACGGACAGGTAGTGCATCATGAGATATTCACTGATTTTGACAACAAGAATTCCCCTTAATCGCTGACTCCACCTTCAAATAGCAATAGTTTGGACATTTTTGGAAAACACTAGACATTTTTAACACTGAAATCCCAAAACATGTTAGGTTGCATTATGTTTTTTTTTACTTTGCATAAAATTCTAATAAAATAATAAAATAAAAAAGTACTGCCAGTGTTTTGAATGAATCACCGCACAACAAACAATGAGTAGACCTAGACAAACATCATTAATACTACGAAAAATGTAATTCTTCCAAGAATCTAAGTACTGCCAAAAGAATGAAGGAAAAACTAAAGCTGCATGAGTGCATGTCAAAAGACAAGTGCATTCACAGAGCAAACATAGTCCATGGCAACTGCTCATTCAGCAGCTCTATTACTTTAAGAGAAAACAGCAAATCCGAGTCACATTTTGGGAACGCATGAGCTCCAGAGAAAACATTCATTTGATAGTACAGTAGACATGCTGTATGTAAATACTGCAAGAACAAGAACAAAGAACCGCAAAGTTGCATGTGTACAGTCCAGAATCAAGTCAATGAGCAGGGTTAGGACAACAGCTCACTCAGTCTTTTTTTGAGAACTTGGGCTTTCTTTGAGAGCGTGGTGCCGTCCAGCTCCATCACAACTTTTTGGCGCACTTCAAACATGTTCTTTAGCTCAGGAGGGTAGTTGAGGTTCAATACATACATTAGGCCAAACAATATGGCAGCAGCTAATGCAGTGTTGTCCAGTCCTTGCATTATCTGCAGGCCTTCCAGGACAATCCCCACGTCCTCTGGACCACTGGTTGCATCATTTTTCACGACAAATATTCCCACCGTGGTGTCCTCAATCGATTCTTTGATGGCGGCTTCGTCTTCTGCCTGAACAGTGAAATCACAAATAAATCGGAGTCAGAAAAAACAAAAATCATATTTACAATGGAATTATAATGAAAGTGCTATTTAAAAGATTTTTTCATTTTAAATAATTTAAGGTAGTCTGTGAGCCTCTCCTTTTCTCTTTGTTAAACTTAAATGCAGACTGTACATGTTTCAAATTAAAATGTCTATATAGTGTTGTGCCGATAAAACACGAGAGGGTTCATTTTATAGTCAAGTTTTAACTTGGATAAATCACTCACCTGTGTGTCATGTAATGGAAGCAAAAATTAAACTAACCAAACCTTAAGGTCGAGCAACCAATATAAATGTTACTAAACACAACGGAAGTGTGTTGCGTAATTTGCATCAGTACAGTAGCCTAGATCTATTTCATTAAAGGGGACCAATTATGCTTTTTTGACTTTTATGACCTATGAACGTTGTTATAATGATTGATAGTCATGTTTAACCATACTCAAGTGTCAAATAATGACGTACATGCATTTCGACGTATTCCCTGCTGACCGTCTGGGGTGGCTGTGCAGAGCGCTAAACACTCGGGACAATGTTTGCGATTCACTTGTTCACATTTCCGGGAAATCATCTACGTAGAGGCACTCCTGCCACGCCCCCATATGCCTGGTCAAATCTGCCCGCGCACACGCCTCAAGGAAGGTAACCAATCACAACGGAGTTGGGTTGGCAGGAGGGGGGCGGAGAAGTATGGTTAAACATGACTATCAATCATAACAACGTTTATAGGTCATAAAAGTCGAAAAAGCATAATAGGTCCCCTTTAACTACGCATTTTGGTGTTCAAAAAAATATCAAAATCGGTAAAATAACTTCACTCACCACGAACTCCCTGACAAGATTTGCTGGGTCTTCGTTGAGGTACACACACAGCCACTTGAGAACACATTCCCGCCCTGCATCAACGTAATCTTCCTAGGTCATGTAGATTAGAAGAGAAAGACATTTGTTTGGAATCCTTTTTCCTCTATCAAATTTCTCTGTAAATTCAGTATTTTATTTCCCAAAAATGTATTCTTACTTGAGTCATGGGGGCCAAAGTTCTCTCAAGACGCTTGCCTATCTGTCCTCCTCGTTTTTCGAACAGCTTTAGAAGTTTGTCAGATCTTACATCCAGCTGTGTCAGAAATCTGGATTGCAGAGGCATGGTGGTAATGCGCTTAAATTCTGCATTTATCTGAAAATAAAAATAAGACAATCATTTGATTACTTCATTTTCTAATGATCTTATACTTAAAATATATAAATTGGTCTGTATTGGTCTTCCAAACCTAGGGGTGCAACAGAAACTTCCTCTTCCACAAACTCCTCATCCTGGCAATCAGCTGAAGAATCATGTAATGATGGTGATGCTAATGTAGTCGTTAACACAATACCAGGAATAAAATCAGTTAGGTTATGAGGTGTGTGTCGGCTTCTCTTATGAGACATAAACGTTCCATAAATATTGCTTTGAAAAGTACAGCCAACAAACATGTCAGAGACAATTTCATTTCTCCTCAGATGTATGTTGATATTAATAAAGTATTCCCTTTCATTAGATAGACATTTGCATCTACATAAGTGACAGCTGAAAGTAACCAACTCTTTTGGAGTCCGACTAACTTGTGTTGAATGAACTCTACTTTTGTGTACAATTAAGGCATTCCAAGTCTTAAATGTACATGGATAGTGGATGGTGCGCCCAAAATGTGGATGCTTGAGCTTATAATGATTAAGAAGTAAAGACCTACTAGCTACTGCAACGGAACACCCCTTACACTGCCATATCACTGGAAAGAGAGAAAGAGGGAAAAATGTTAGGCCAGCCAACCAAATACATCCATATAGCTTTCCTAAAAGAATAGGTCAACATGCTTCACAGTTACTCTTTATTGTAGTTTATGCAATTCATTGTTCATGGTGCTTTTAAACTGTTGAATGGGGACCTAATAAATCACACAGGAAAGTATATTACTGCAGGCTAATGTTATCACACAGTACCAAAATATTAAGATTAATTGTCATAAATTGACAGCAACATTTTAATACTATTAAGTTTAAATAAGTCAAGTGAATCAAATAAAGCATTTAAATACTCACAATTTCTACAGAGCCTTAGGAACAATGCTTGAAGCAGAAGCCCGTCTCAACCCAACTGTCTCAACACCAATTACCTATACCTACAGAAAAAACTAAAACAAATATTTTGTGATTCAAACAGTTTCTACAGAACAAGTTTACCCTTAAATTAAACATTTCAATACAACAGTTAAATAAAAATCTCCCTCATTTCTCATTTTAATATGGCTCTATTAAGGTAATTAGACATCAAGACCGTAAAAAATAATACATTCTTAACACAACAAAATGAAATGAAAACATTACATTGTAGCGTCCCTCTGTAAAAATGCCACGAGACGGAACTGGGGTTTTCTGGCGATTTATTTCCCAATTAATGCACAGGCTACTGTGGGCTGTAGCCAACGCAAAAGCAACTACATCGAGTAAACTGTTGGGTCAGTGAGAACGGCGACGGTCTGTCTTTAGCCGAGGGCTCCGTAGGCGTCACGAAAACTCGGCAATAGGAGCTAGCGTTTAGCATTAGGCCAATATTAGCATCGCACTTTAGCCTAGCTCTCTCCCCAGAACAACGATAACGTTTCCTGGTTCTCAGCCAATCACGACCCTACAGCCTATGACATATCCACCAACTCTCTGGAATCCCAACAACTCAACCCCGTGAAATGGAAATAAACAAACTATTTTAACAGAGGAAAACACATAACACAACATTACATAATACCCAGTCCGTTACAATGACTGGGGAAGGCTAGGTATAGCTGGTAAAGACCAAACCGCTTAAACTATGAATGCCTTTGCTACCCAGCGATGCTAATATTAGCCTAATGCTAAACGCTAGCTGCCATTGCCGCGTGTACGTGACGCCTACAGAGCCCTCGGCTACAGACAGGACCATCAAAATTCTCACTGGCCCAATTAATATACTCACACGTTTTTACGTTTTACCGGGCATAGCAGCATAACAAATAAAGACATTACCAACGACTTTCCCCACCGTGGTATAGTGAATATATCCCAAAAAATGCGCCAACATTTTGAGTTGCTTAAGCATGCAGTTAGTAACTCCCCCTCCCCCCAGCGAATTACACCAATTAACTGCATAGTTCTAAGGAAAGTCAACTACGCTTTCACACGATAGAAAAACATGCTTTATTCCCTAAATTCGTGAATGAGTCATGAGCTAAATTAAAGTTGTTTAGGCCTAGCTAGCTAACGCCAGCGAATAGTAACCACAGCGAACTTCAACACATTAGTATAAACTATCAAAAAATACCTTGACATAAACATGTTGCTCAACCTTACGAGCAAATTATTAACCTTAATTAATTAAAACTAGTATTTTAGAGTGACTGACTCTAACAGTGACATATTTGGTAAGATTTAATTACCTTGAAAGATATCTCCCCAGGTCCACAGAGAAGCCCCTGACTGCAGCCCGCAGACGGAGCCCACATGGAGGGGGCGGGCACTCAGCCCACATGGAGGGGGCCGGCCCTCCGCCCACATGGAGGGGGCGGGCACTCAGTCCACATGGAGGGGGCCGGCACTCCGCCCACATGGAGGGGGCGGATACTCATGCTGCGTTCGAGTATTCTCTGCGAACCGACTCGGATCTCGGATCTGACGCCACGCCCGTCCACATCGAGGGGGCGGCCACTCAGTTCACATTGAGGACTGGTCAAACAGCATGTGCAGCATCTGATCCCGTTTCTGACCTGAAATTAGCTGAAATGTACCTGAAATTACCTGAAATTAGAGTGTGCCCGCCCGAGCTAGTGATGCCTAAAACATGCAAGTAAGTGAGACTGTCAAAATGCCTATATTTAGTAATATTCATGCAATTATGTATTATGTCTTGTTAACTACTTAATCGTCTTTTAAGTTTTAGTTACGCCTAGCATGTTCCCCCCAACATGCTAGGTCAATTTTCAGCATCATAAGGTTGAGTGATATAGTCATGTCATACACCGTTTGAAAGCTTAGAATCTGTCAACCAATGTCAACCATTTGGTGGAATAAATATGTTTAGTGAATATAGATCAAATATATCCTAGTGTCTTGGGTCAAAATAGCCCCCCTCACCCTCCTCCTCCCTTGGTCCATTCTAACTTTATCGTAGTTGTGGATATCCTTAGCAATGAGTTGATACTTCATGTTGGGTCTTGAAATGTTCATAAGCGTCCACAGAAATCGAATATCAATATTATTTTAGTCTAATTACATTGTGTATATGCACAAGCCATCTTATACAAAGCAGCCGAAAAATAGAAAACCGAAACGCTGCAATGTTTTTTTGTAGAAAACTGCTTTTATGTTTATACTGGTTTTCTTTGACTTTTAGAGACACGTCAGTGTAATTGTGAATGGCGAGAGCCCTGAAATACAGCTGGACAGCAGCGGTCTACATCACTGCCCCTTCTGCAGATACAAAGGGTCAAAATGTGATATCGACCATCACATTAAATGCCATGCCTCGGTTAAATACAGAGGTACATTTTCTTATTTTTTTATTATTATTATTTATATTATTATTGTTATTATATATTTGTATGTATGTAATGTATGCCGTTTACTCACCAAGGTCTGCAGAGGAGCTTTCAGGAAGCAGGAAGAGAAGACGGGAGGAAAAAAAAGCTACAGGTACGTGTCATATACTGTAATGTGTGATGTTGTCTTAGAGCAATTGTGAAAGACTATAGTCTTACCACCCTCCCACCACTAATACATTTCAGGATAAAGATCTCTGCACAAAAAGGGCTAGAGTTGCTCCAACAGCATCCAGCTCTGAAGGATCAGGTCATGTATAGACTGTTAATCCAGGTGAATCCATGTAGGCCTGCACATATTCAGAGTGTTTGTGAGATATGATTGATTCTATTAGGCTTCTACTTCCAAATTAAGTTGTACACATATCTCCATCAATATACAAGTTATAGCCTACTCCATGGCTGATCTATTGCGCATACTAGGGCCTACTTTTATTATTCCATTGTATTGGCCTACTCAACATTACAGACAACAATCTGTTTTATTTCCAGACAAAACTGAAGACCAGAAACTGGAACCTGGGAACCTGGTATATAATATGTGTGTAATGTTGGAGGTTGTTTGTATAGCCAGATGAAATAGTCTGATGACTAGTTGAATAGTGTTTTTTATCACTGAAAACTCATCAGTAGTAGTAGCCTTTGTTTGCATACCATTTTGTGGTTTTGGGAGGGTAGGGTGTCAAGTACAGACACAAATAATTTTTCTTTCTTCTTCAAGGAAGATTATGTTGTCCTGAAGGACACAATTCAGGCAGCAGCATGGTGCCAGTTACAGTCCTTCAAGGACAGCGTTTCTCTCCCAGAGGTCATTGGGATGGAAGGTTGGGAGCAGATGGCAGCTTCAACACAGCGCAAATCCCATGACGGCGGGGATGAGGAAGAAACGTGGAAACCATTCCAATTCTCATTCAGATTACATACTGACTATGAACTGTTCTGTGTGGAGAGGATGGACAGGAGAAACCTGAAGGTGTTTGCCTCTTTTGAGTCAAACACCTCTCCCCCTCCCCGTCCCCCCTCCCCGTGACGCCTGCGCCACACGACTCCAATGTAGTCTGATGATGCAGCATAATGGCGGCGCTTGGCAGCTATGGCGGCGGTGACGGCGATGTCGGGCGACAGAGCGTGAAGCAAGAGTTGCATCCACCTCACTGAGGAAGGCGTCAGTGTGTTCCCCTTTTGTTGTTTGACTTTGTTTGTTCTACTCTTTATTGATTTATCTTTTATGTTTATAGTTTACAATCAATTTTTTGTAGTTGTTATTTTTTAATTGTTTTGTTGAATAAAAAGACAGTTGTTATTGCTCCTGTGATTGGTGTAACTTAATGTGCTTCACACATGTAGCTTTTCATTATGTCTATTGAGGTACATTTTTTGCCCTTAGATGTGGTCACTTCGTTATTCCTCACATTACATCTGTTAAGGTCATACCTTTGGGTCCCAGTCTTCATAGTTCCCCAAATCTTATTTTGGCTCTTACTGGGCCTGTTACTCACGGGTACAGGAGTTCGGACACGTTGCATTGTTTACAGGCAAGGGTGGATTACCGCACGGGCACACCGGGCACATGCCCAGGGGCCCAAGGGCGGCCCTAAACCAGAGCTTCTGTGTGAAGTCGCTGTTAGTAACTTTTAATGTTGCATTGTCAAAGCAATCAGTAGAGAAATACAAAAATTCAAGCGAAAACGGCAATAGTAGGGCTATTAATACTGAGTAAAAAAAAAAAAAGATCACTAGGGGGTACTATTTCACTTAGTGAATTTGAGACAGGTCACGAACAAGGCACTGTGATTTAAACATTGAGCAACGGCGAACGGTAGTAACGTGAACTCTTAAGTGGAACCTTAATAGGTCCATGAGTGGAACAGTTAAGCGAAAAAAAAATAAACAAGAGAATATGTATTTGCAAGTCGTTTAGGCTATGCTTAACTTTATAATAGTTCCATGGTACGCAGCAAGAAAGATACCAAGTCACAATACTCCCGTACCATCTGTTTGTATAGTTTAATTAACAGCATGGGCTCCCGCTAGCTTAACATAGTATTACCGTTTCTTGCATTAACAAGAGCAGCAGAAATCTGCTCAATCGTCAGAGGTCGGAGTGCCCGCCCCCTCCATGTGGACTGAGTGCCCGCCCCCTCCATGTGGGCGGAGGGCCGGCCCCCTCCATGTGGACTGAGTGCCCGCCCCCTCCATGTGGGCTCCGTCTGCGGGCTGCAGTCAGGGGTACTTGGGTCCACACGCATTCAACACAAAATGGCAACGTTCTTCTTCACCACGTGGTTGATGACGCGTTCATAGTGTTCCAGACAAAACATAACTTATTTCTTACTTCTTAAAATGACTGAAACTTATAGATGTAACATCCCTCAAAGCTGTAAGAGTTCTACATGATTTATATATGTTTTGATGAGAAACATAAATCAAACGTTTTGTATACAGTTTGTTTGATAACAGTAACATTTCTATTCAAGGCATCCATAACTTGGTCAAGTCACCATACATGGATTAAAAACTTACATTCAACCTCACTGAAATTAATCCATACTCTATCAAAGGTTTCCATAACCTGGGTCAAGTAACCATACATCCAAAACATTGGCAGAATGTAATGCTTTGAAGTGGTAGGTTAAGGAAACAGATGAAAAGCATTTAGTTTATGTGGTTATATCAATTAACACATTTTCAATTAACAAAGAAATTATAGTAACATTAATAATGAAATAGTTATTTTACTTTTAATTTCTTAGTAACTTTAAATGAGTTTTTACTTTTTTTAGAGTATTAAAACTGAATTTGACGGTTTATTCCCTTAAATAAAAGACAAATATTTGTGAAATTACGATATATTTGTGAACGTATTTTAACAATAAATATATGGATTTCTAATAGTTTTTTTTTGTAAAAGAACAGGAATATTGTGTGTTTTCACAGTTACAGTGATTTCATGTTATTTTACATTTGACATGTAAAATAACAGTCTCTTTTTGTAAATTAAATGGTATTTTAAAAATACAGACAAAATCTGTAAAATAAACAGTAAAATTCTGTTATATTACAACTTTTTTTTACAGTGTAGTGCTCGTTTTACACCCAACGAAATGTCTAGCTACTGGGGGAACATAGGTAGGCTAGGGGAACGCATATTAATGTTAGAAAACCTCAGAAAGTGAAATTTTCATGCCATGGGTTCTTTAAGAACACAAAGAAGATACATTTTATTATCAAAAGGGACTACTTCTGGGGACGCCCCAGAAAAATTGCTTGAAAAAATAACTAGAAAGTAAAACACTTACCAAAGACATCGGATGTTATGCTGAAACAGTGATCCATGGAGAGGGGACACTCACGGGTCTCAAGGCAGTCGCTGGGGTTTAACTGTGTGGTCGCACACGAGTAGCATCTTAATCCCCCAACTACAAAGAAACACAATGTCAATACATCCCCCTAGAGGCGGGGGGGAAAGCTTTTTTTTTTTTCCACCACAAAACGGATCAAACCATTCACATAAAACGAGTTTGTTATGTCAAGGACATATCAAAAAGGTGTTCTTACCGGTTGATATGGTCAAAGAAAGAACTAAGAAAATGCCAATGAAGCCCATCGTAGAAGAAGATGATAAATTAGAGATCTAGTGGAAGAAGTAACCAAATGTGATAAACGCCCTTCCCTTTTTCTTTAAAAACTAAACTTTAAAAGGGGAAACTGTATCCTGTTTGTCTCGAAGGAAGCCCTTGGGAATCACACACGTTGTTGCTGTATTTTTAGTATTGATGCGCTACCAATCTCTAAGGTAGCTATCCTGTGACATGGGATAAATTGGACTTAAGTTCTTAAAACTGCCAAACGAATCAAGTAGGCCTAGTTGTGTTGTTGAAACCTGACCAAAAAATAAAACAATGTAACAAATAGCCCGGTCACATGGGTGCTGTGTTTGATCCATTCATCCCCTCCACTCACTTCCTCCATGCTTTGTTGCATTGTGTTTTTCGTCACCTGACTTCTTCCAGCCTTTCTGTCGGGTTCCTGCCATTGTATGCTACCTGGTAACATATCCCCACCGTAGTGCGAAGGATAGCAACGTCTATCAAATCGTGCTACCCTATCAAATAAGGCTACATTGTATGCTTGGTAGCGTTGATCTGTAGACCACTATCCTCTATCAAACGATGATCCCATTATGCAATCACGTTATTTTACACACGACTCCAAGGGCGTAACTTTGGTTTGAGAAGTGTGTGTGTGTGTGTGTGTGTGTGTGTGTGTGTGTGTGTGTGTGTGTGTGTGTGTGTGTGTGTGTGTGTGCGCGCACGCACGCGCGCGCGTGTGTTAGTTACTGCGGTAACTAATGCAAAATCCGGGAAATAATTAAGTTAATTAAGTCATAATACTAAATTCTGCCAGAATAAATATGCATAATCAAAATGAATCAAACTTTTAATATAAAGAACATTTCTTTATTCATACATCGTATGGACAGAGGTCGGCGAACAAAAGCTACTGATATAATCATTTTCCTCCTTTAAAGGTGATCTAACATTATCAGGCCCTGAACAGGCACCTGCAACACCTGATATGAATAGGGTGACCAGATCACAATTCACCAGACGTGGGGCAAAGATTACGTTTGTGACAATGTGGGATACCAATGCATCGAGGTAGTCTAAAATAACTTTTAAAAAATATAAACATTCCTATCCTGTGCGAAGATCCATCGTTATCGGGAAACGAGGCCCGGGGCCCCTTTTCCCGATAACGATGGCTCCACGCTCGTACGATCATTCTCACGATGGATACAGTGCTTAATGCAAACAATCGCAACAAAAAACGCCTGCAGAAATTCTCCAACACCCGCTGGTCTCAGCATGTATCATGTCAGTAGCCTATGTCTTCTGCATATGAGGACATTTTAACCACGATGGTTGAATTAAAATCAGAGAAAGACAGCAAGAGCAGCTCGAAAGCGACCTCCCACACAAGAGCAATGGAATCATTTGGATTTTATCATATGCTTTGTGACGTGGCGTTTGATCGGTACATTTCGGCTGCGCATGTATTTTTGGAATTTTAAATTGCTACAATAAATTATGTTGTTGTTGACTTCTAACATGTCTCTATCTTTGCTGTTTAAATGTATCCAATACACGGAATGTCCGCTGGTAACGCCACTGAGGCTATAGTAGGCTAATGATGCTTAGTGCTGTCATCAAGGTGCGCTGTTTGATCAGGTTAATCAAACTGGGACGCATACGCAGGTTAAGGGCACGCCCACCAACAAGAAACAGTGCAAATCAGGGCCCCGTTTCCTGAAACCATCGTTACTGTGCGTTCACACCAAAAGCGAATTGAGCTACCAAATCACCGGAAGTCATTCACTTTCTATGGGCAAGAGCGACCAAAGCGACACAAGCGTCCAACGCTACCAGCGGCAAAAGGTGAGCGACCAGAGCGGCCGAAAAAAGTTGAAGACGGCTGAACTTTATGCAAATTACTATGAAGCGTTTTAGCGGCCAGACACTGGCAGCCAACCGTAATGTAGATGCTCTTCGCTTGCGTGGATCCCAGGGAACACCGAACAACGGCACTTTGGTTCCTATACCTACTGTTTTGGTTCCTACTGACTACAAAATGTCCACGGAAAAATTAATCGCGGCTGTAACTGGGCACCCGTTGTGGTACGATCCGAGCCTTTTTCATTTCAAAGATCGCAAAAAGGCTCTGGCCTGGGCGGAGGTTTCACGCGTGGTTGGTTGGTCTGTATGTGAGTTAATGAAACGTTTGAGATTATTGTAAAATAGGCGCGATACATGCCTGCTAACCGAGATCCTATCATACTAACCTTCCTTGCTCTGAATGGGACGATATCGTATTCAAATATCGAAAATACATACGTTGTGCAAAGGAATAATACGTTGTGCAAAGGAATAATGCACGCATAATGCAATAATAATGCAAATGAATAATGCACGGAACAATCGTGTCACTTCCATGCAGTTTAATAGAGAATAGACAGCTGACAAATGACCTTTTAGCAGACGCTTTTATCCAAAGCGACTTGCAATAAGTACATTTGTCATGAGAAGTCAAACGATATATCGCTGTCAGTGTCAGTGATAATGACAGCTGTGTTTTCTGTTTTGTGTTCAATAGTTAATGAGTGCAACATCCATAGTGATTTTGATACAAAGTGATGATAAGCGGGAGTATTTATAGAAAATATTTGCGATCTAGAACGTTCGTATTTAAGCGGGAATCATTTTACTTTGCTCTCCATACCACCAATCTAACCAACCAATCGCGTGTAGTCATGCTTTAAACAAAACACGTTTTTGAAATCGTCACATACACAAACTAATCGAAATGACAAGGGATATATCTCTTGTCTTTTATCCCTCTATTCCCACTATTCCCCACTATTCACGGAGCCTGAGGTGAATCATTTTAAATTAAATAGTCTAGATTGATAGATAGCCTAGAGAAGTTTTTATTAATACCAAACGACACAAATCGTCGGGAATCGTCAGGGGATTCGGCTCACACAGGACTGTAGCCTACAAGACCACACAGAACAAGGGAGACAAGTCTGACTGGACATACACAAAATACATCACATTAAAACTACACACGTTGATAGATGGATAGACAGATGGGCCTAGATAGATATTTGCCTTGCGGAGCCAGCCAGCCAGTCCTGTCCACCTATGCAAATTAGCCATGTGCGCCAATGTAAATTTGTTTGACAAATGAGTGCAGATCATAATTTGCAGATGCAGATCAGTGAAACATATTTTAACTAGCCTACTGCACGCAACGTTTTTTTGTTCTCGGTTGTAATTACATTTTAGGATTTTTTTTATATATATAGGCCTATATTGGAGGGTAATCACTGTCGAAGCACTTTATCCAACAAGCAAAACCGTCCCTGCAATATGGCCAAAGTGTATGGGAGTTCACTCTTTGATATGGCTGTCTGTACTAAAAGCATACAACTTGAGCGACAAAAGAGAACAGAAATATTCACAGCGATTTTTTATGAGCGACCAAAGCGTCTTTGCAGCGCAATTCGCTTTTGGTGTGAACGCACAGCCGTTGATCGTGAAGTGCGTCGTACGAGCATCGTATGTTTTCACACACTCGAAACATCGTGAAAAAGCTCGTCGCTAATGAGGACTCCAGGGGTACTCGTAGGATGCTCAGCTGTCTTCACACACAGCTATTTGATAAATGGCAGATTATAAAACACGCATTTAAAAAATAAACAAATAATTGAGTCTGACTGGCAATAACAATGCGGGAAAACTCAATTTGCGGGACGTGTAAAATGTAATGGAAATGCGTGACTGTCCCGCACAAAACGCGACATCTGGTCACCCTATGAAAGAGTCGAGTTAACCTATTGAGCCCGTGGTGTTCGAGTCTAAGTTAAAGTAAACTAGCAACGAGAGAGACTGCTTTTCATACATTGTTGACGGATATTTGCTGCGGTAAGGTGGACTCGAAGTTACATAGGTTAATAGAAAAATCAAGCTGTTTTACAATCCATAATCAACCAACTCACATGTCCTTTCTTTCTTTTCATCCCCTCTCCAAAGAAAAACATTAAATTGAACTGCTGTTGGCGTTTAATTTTTATGAAAAACCTGCGAAGCCTCTTCGTTCAGTGAGACTCTGGCCGTTTCTCAATTCGCGTTCTTTTCTGTACTTGTGTACTTGCGTTCTTGTGAAACGTCATCAGTCGTAGCCCAAGTAGGCCTACTGTTCCAATTCCAAGTACGCATCAAGTCGAGTCCACAGACGCCGAAGTGTGCTCTAGAACTGCGTAGGCAGGCTGTCCGTGTCCGCTACTCGTCTGCTATTTACATTCTCAGCCAGAATCTGACGGCTGGCAAAAATAAGCACGACTTTTGCGATTAAAAAAGTGTGTGTGTGTGTGTGTGTGTGTGTGTGTGTGTGTGTGTGTGTGTGTGTGTGTGTGTGTGTGTGTGTGTGTGTGTGTGTGTGTGTGTTTGTGTGTGTGTGTGGGGGGACGGGGGACGGGGGGGACGGGGGGGACGGACACAAACGGGATTTTGAAAAGAGGAGGGGACATGTCCCCCCCGTCCCCAGTGGAACTTACGACCACTACTCACTCGATGTAAACTGTAAGAATATGTGGAGTATATTTTGATACTGTATTATATCGTATCGAATATTTTACTTTTGTGGCCTTTCTTGAAGAAATACAGAGAGCTTGTGTCCTGGCCATATTGGGCACATTCAAAATGTGCCGAATTAGGCCTACTTCACAACTCACACTGTACCTACCAACAAATAAATAAAAATAGCGTTAGGTACCCCAAAAATGTACAATGAGATACATTGTGGGGTAATATGCGCATGCATTTTTGAGTGAATTAATAATACAAAGCACATTTTATGTTATACTATTTCTCATCATCAATCATGCTTTCATCTCCATCTTATTCAGTCAAGGAGCACACAACACAGTGGTCCTCTGCATTCCTGAAACAATGGTTTTCTTAAAATGTTGAGGCATCTCATTCTATTTGGGTAAATAAATACATCATGGTAGCCTACACAAGGAAGATAATACATTTCCCAAAAGTATTCACGCACACATATACATATAGTTTAATATACATCTATTGATGCACTTAGACACATTATCAGTGGTGGAACCTTGGGTCATTGGGTGCTTCTGGTTTTTCAACACACACCCTAACAGGCAACCCAGCCGGGATTGACCAAGTCCCGACTTGTGTCTAAGTAGAATGTACCAACGGATCGCCCCTCTTGATCCACAGCCATCAGATGGTCACATTCGTCCATTCATATCTGTTATTGATTTGACATGGGAGCTCTTGAAAAAAATAAATGCATTTTTCTTACAAATAGATTAAAGATAATCACAACAATTCTCTCAAAAAACTGAATGTCTGTCCAATTGGTTTTAGGTATACATACCGGTAACATATACATGTGTACCAAATACCTCCCTATTATTTAAGTTAAATATACGCTGAAGTATGAGATATTTTCTGGAAGACTGCCCATATGGCTACACTAAAATAAAAAAATAAAGCGTAATAAATGGTTATGTTTAACAACATAAAACGTAACCTTGCTTTATTGTGCATAACCCACAAAGACATCACCCTACGTGGTGAGTTCATTGCATGGATTTTGACTAACAAACTATTTTGATGGCACGGCTTTCATGCATTGTTAAACCTAGGCCTGCTAAACCTTGTCAATTTATATATGTTATTGATTTGACATGGAGCTATTTATAAAATCAATGCATTTTCCATAAATGTTTCAATGTATACATAGTATGTTATTGCGAATAGGGGAATAGTCACCAGCTGTAGCCCCGCCCCCCGGCGCTACACTATCGAAAAGAGTACAACTATTTTCTTTTCAAATATTTATTTACAATCAATTAATTGCACATTACAATCAAAATATGTGTGATACATGAGACTTATTTAGTAAAACAACAAAAGTCATGGTGTTCAGCCGCACATTGCGAAATACTACAAAAGAAAAGCAGACTCATGCAATATAAACCACCTTAAAAATAAAACATAAATGATAAGAGCCATTTTTGTCTTTCTATTAGTGCCTGGCTAGTATGATATAAAGTTAAATAAACCCCCAAAGTGCTGCTCTGGAAAATACAGCGAAAACTACACTCCTACGTCATTTACGCGCCAACGTGACATCAGAATGTGCGCCTCTCCGCGGATAATTCTCCTTTTCAAATCTCTGGTGGTTATGTTTAGCTTGTTCGGCTTCTAGTATTCTATGCAACACATTGCATGTGATATTAAATAAAAGAAAAGGACTCGATCATTCTTATCAGCATGCCGAAATCGCTCAAAAAGTCATGCAGTACCCAGAGCTCCATAAGCAGTTACTTCAGCGGTCTGAATAGCAAGAGTTCAACTAATGGCAGCATCCCATCTGGGAAAAAAACACAACAACACACACAGCTGCAGCCTTCCAGGGGCAAGGTGAGGCTTGTTTCGACTGTAGGGACGATACACACTAGGGAGACCGATGTGACATCTCTACGTCTTACTTCCCCCCTAGAAGCAGAGAAAAACAGATGAAGACGATTCTGGGTTGCCAGTCAAACGTGCTCGTCTGTCTTTCCAGAGGCACGGGGAAGTGGGCGGTGATGAAGGTGGGTGGTGGGTTTCAGTGTGTGTTGGTTTCCAAGAAGCGGCGGTTTTTGTTCATGTGCAAACGGATATGGTTTTAAAATATATGTAATTTTCACATTTGGCACATTTTCAAGGCAATGTGCCATTACTGCCATACTGTCTCTGCGTGTGTCAATTATATGTTGAGCTCATTGATGCATGGCTACATTTCTGAATGACTTATGTTATTGATTGTTAAGATTGGAACATTGTCCATGATTTTTGTTATTGCAATGTTTTCAGATAACTACATGTAATTGTTTTATGTATTGTTGTTTGTTTTCTGTAGTAACTGAGACACCCCCAATCCGTGGAGCCGAAGGCTTAAGCGCCGCCACGGTGGAGAGGCTGCAGTCCTTCTCTTGCCCGGCTGAACTCAACAGAGGTGGCGCTTGGAGGGTGGAGGTGGATCCGAAGCAGTCTGGGGGTGGTGTCGTTCAAATCTGTGACCAAGGAAAGGGAGCCATGCTGCCTCCTTGTGGCTTAAAAGATCATCACAACAACACCAAGAAGCCCAAACAAGAGAGGGAGGATGAACATCAAGAAGAGGAGGCTGTGCCGGAGGAGCACTCAGTTGTGTCCCAGAAAACACAGGTGCTTGTAGTAAACACTGTAGTTTTGAGTAAGATATTGTATAATCTTTATTCAGACCCATTAATCCTGCCATCATCATAATTGATGGTTGAATTCCTTTTTCGGCCCTTGCTAGAATCTGTCTTGTCTAAAATGCACACATTTGACATCCTAAACAGGGGATGAATCTTAATCAGTTTGCCAAGACAGGAGGAGGAAGGGTTCTAGGTTCGAGTCCGGCCCAGGACGCTAGCGTCCCCTTCAGGCGCTCCAAGAGTGCGTTCACCCCCCTGGAGCAGCAGGTCATCCAGCTCAAACAGCAACACGAAGACGCCTTACTGGCCATCGAGTGCGGATACAAGTACAGATTCTTCGGAGAGGATGCGGAGGTGAGTGTTATAGTGCCATTCATGTATACACATTTAGTAAAATAATTGCCGTAGATAGAAATGTATAAGGAAATTTGTTGTCTTAATCAAAATAGCAATCATAAAATATAACCTTGAGCAACATGCCTCACTTCAGCAAGTCATGGGAAACCAGTATGTACTGTACATCCACTTTCGCTGGACACCAACACTCGCAGTGCATCCAAAAAGCCTCGGTCTCCCATGTTGTGCGTTTGTGCAGATCGCCGCAAAGGAGCTGAACATCTTCTGCCACCTGGACCACAACTTCATGACGTGCAGCGTCCCCACCCACCGGCTGTTCGTCCACGTGCGGCGCCTGGTCTCCCAGGGGCACAAGGTGAGGCCTCAGCTCTTTCCTTCTCCGCGGCGTGTCTGTGATGCAGCTCTTGAGTTGCCGTCTCATCAGTGAGCTGCCCGGGTGGTGCTGTTTCCTCGTGTGTAGGTGGGCGTGGTCAAGCAGATGGAGACGTCTGCCATCAAAGCCTCGGGAGCCAATAAGAACGCTCTGTTCACGCGACAACTCAGCGCGCTCTACACTAAGTCTACACTAGTGGGCGAAGGTATCTGGATTGGGATTCATCATGCTGTTTTTTCATCTATGTCTCTATTGATGTATATTTCTGTATGCACCGTACTGGTAACTTGTGTACCAAGCTTGTTACCATGTTTGTATTTTCGTACTTCCTGTTGTTCGTCTTCTATAGATTTGTGGCTGACTCTTATTTCTCAGTGTAAAGCATCCTTTCCCTAGAGGGGAAGTGCCACGCTCCCTGTTTTCTAATATAAGAAAGCATTGCATTAAACGCATAATGTGTAAGAAATTCGCAGTGGGCACAATCATCGTCTTTTTTGGGTACAATACCCCAAAATCGGTCACTTTAGCATCTATGGACAAATGCAACAGTGTTAATGTCGTAGACCGTGAATTCCTTCGCAACACATGTATGAAGCTACTCACTCTTTAATACATTGGAAATCAGGACGGCTCCCCGTTAACCGTGCTCCTCTCTTAAGACGTCAACCCGCTGTGTGGCCTGGGAGAGGACGACCAGGGGTCCAATCCCCCGGACAGCTTCCTGCTGTGTATCAGTGAGAGCTGGGACCAGAAAGCCAGGCAGGTCACCATCGGCCTTGTGGTGAGTCAGAGGTGTTCCTCTGTGTATTTACTGCAGCAATGTGTTATAACAACAACCAATAGATGATTTGTGTTTTTGGCATTATTTTCCGGTTTTATTTCTAAATATGCTTTTACTATCCCCTTTAACCCATAGACAATAACGGTTATAACTGATAACTATTGTGCATAATACCTGGAGATGTCACACCTACATATATTTGTGTGTGTTTGTGCCTGTGTGTACCTATTTCCTTGACTGCATTTCTGTGTACACTTAGGCAGTGCAGCCCAGCACAGGAGACGTTCTATTGGACAGTTTCACTGACAATCACTCTCGCTCTGAGCTGGAGGGACGTATCTTGAAGATCAACCCTGTGGAGATCCTGGTGCCCTCTGACCTTTCAGAACACACACAAAGGCTTTTGCATAGCATCGCCAGCACCAGGTAAATTGTTGTTAGGATTACTTAATGAAGGAACATAGGGAAATAATTGCAGACTGCAAAACCTTTGTTTTCTGTACATGAAACTCTGGACTATACAAATAGATACTGGAACATTCCATTCCAAATCAAACACTGTCATTCGTTTATGATCATTTATATTCCTCAATGTCTTTGTTGTCTGTGAAATCCATTGTAATTCCTTAATTGACCACTAAGGGGCAGTTTGCACCAATTTATTGGGTCATGTTACTAATGTGAGTTAAAATGCTGGCCAAAAATGATCAAAATCACGCTGTTTGTGTGTATGTATATCTAGAGACTCTTGTTGTGGGATTGTGTCTGGGGTTTAGTGTAAAGTCGAAGTCTAATCAGCATTTACAAAAATGTATGATGTGTGGGCAAGAATTTACCCTGGCCAACGCACGCATGCCCACGCAGAATAACAGTGCGAGTGCCATTCGACTGAATTTGCAGTGTACGATTGCCATTTAGTTTCCTGTATGTGGTAAATCCAGACCCTGTCTGAATGGATGCATCCGCCGTCTCATTCATATTAATGGCTGAGCAACACAAAGAAGAACCTTAAAAAAAAATGACCTGCACAGCCACACAGCATAGTCAAAAAGGAACATATTAAAGAGCATTTCTCCACTCGTACATTCCTCTTTCCGCCTGAAAGCCCTATGTCAGCGCGTGGTTTGTGGGCTGAATGAGGTGCTGGGGCTTGTCAGCCGTGGTTATGTATTTTTTCCGGTAGCCTGTTGCTTCCCCGTTCTGCCGTCATTCTCCCGCACAGCGCTGACATCCTGCACCTGGCACATTCACTCCGGTGCGATGTGTAAGATTACTTTCGTCTGGCAGAAGGAAATGACGGCAAGGGTGGGCGGAGAAGACTTCACACAGATGGAGTGATTGATGACGGATTGGTGGATGGAAGGCTGGATGAATACATGAATGAATAACATCCCACTAGTCCGCCTCTGCTTTGATGCTTTTCTGGAGTCTTTTGCGATTGCTATTCATTCATACTATTTTTATTAGATTAGTTTTTCTCTCTATAGTCTAAATCATTTGATTGTTGTGCAATTGGCTCCATCTCCATCTCCCTTCCCTTCCTTATCTCTCCCCCCTCTCTGTCCCCCCTCTCCACCTTCCTCTGACTTGCTCTTTGGTTCTCTCCAGTCTTCCATTGTTTCCGCCGTCGGTCCGATTGAGTTAGGTGTTTGAGACGTGCAGAGTAATGACCAGGCCAATTATCCTGTTTGAACAGGTCCACTCGCCAGCCTGGTGTGCAGCAGAGACAAGACTGTCTCTTAATTATCCACACACTCACACACACACACACACATATATGCGCACAGATGCACACACACAGTTTGTTCCGTTTAGTCACACAGGCACACTGACACACACAGACACACTATGCTGTGTTTCGTTTTTTTGAACAGCAACAGTATGGAGCACAAGGCCTTGTTCGGCAATGCGGCAAATCTCAAATCGTAATCTGTTTATTTGTAAAAGCGATAAAACAGGACTTAAAAAGTGAAACAACACCGAAAGGACGAACAAATCAGCATCGCAAAGACGAGAAAGCAGCACCGACTCGGCGGGCGTTTAATCACCAGGCCGGGGGCACCTCTGTGTAGCGAGCGGCCCCCAGGTGAACGGCGACATGGGGCGTTGTGTGTCTCCCCGGCCCTCGGAGGTGACTCGCCTCCCCCGGATCCCCCCGGGCGCCCCGTCTAGGCGCCCCCATCCCCCCCCCCCCCCGTGCGCCCCTGCCCCCACCCGTGGCAACGGCGGTCGTGTGTATCTCTGGAGCTGCGGGTAATGAGTTCCCGGGAGCAGGCTGGTATCGAGGCGCGGCGGGTTGCGTTCTTCAACTCGTCCGCGGCTCCAGACCGCACTCCGGTCGACGTCGGAGAAGTGTGTGTGAGGCACGCGGGCGCGGAAGGGGAGGCGCTGTGGGTGGCGATGTCTGGACACCGTCAGCGGTGGTGTTTCTTCTTTGTCGAGGTTCAGCGCTCTCGTCTGATGAGGCAAGGGGCTACGTGCAAGGGGCTCTACCGCCCAGTGGATGTTTCTGTCTTCTGATATTCAAGTGCGAGATTTGAGATTTCATTTGAAGAGCCCTTTATGTGTTTTTATTGCGCTCGCATGAATAATGGTGTTTTTTAGTTTGTGTCTGTGTGTAGCCATGTGTAGATATTTCCTTTCTTGCATCAGTTCTTGTACCCATCAGAACCCTCTCCAGGTTGAAGTCATACTAGCTACTGAACGAGAGGGCCGAGGCAGCCGATCACAGCCTATTGATTTTGGTGGTCTGGCTCAGGGATTAGCAACCACCCTTACTCACTGATCCGAATGTCTCTCCAGCATTGACCTCTGACCCGACAGTCATAACACCGCCCTTTTCCTTAAGCCATGTTCCTCTTCTATTGATCCCAGTGCTCACCGGGGAAAAGATCCATGACACTTTTTTGTGAAGCAGGTCATGAAAAACGGCACTATGAAAGCAACGACCCAACAGAGGCAGATTTAGAAGGCCGGGTCTTTGGATTGTGGACAGAAATGTGAGGCTCTGAAAAAATGTCTTCACAAACATGCCTCAATGTGTGTAGCCCAACTCGAGTGTTGGTGGGTAAACAATTTGATACTTCCAATAACCGTACGCATCCTATAGAGGACCCTGTAGCCACTATATCCACCAGGGCTTCAGCAGAGAAACCCTTTCACCTGTATCAATATCTACAGATGTCCCTTTTCCAACCACATCTTCTGCTCTCAATACCTGTTTGAAGGACTGATGTTTTGATACACAGCCCTATATTGCTCCATATGTATTGCATATGTATCACTCCCCTGAGGACAAGGTCTGTTCTCAGTCCTGTAAGAGTCTACTTTTAGTGAATGGATGTGTGTGTGTGTGTTTGTGTGTGTGTTTTTGTACACTTACTGTGTGTGTATTTGTACATTTCTGGGAAACATAAGAAAGATATTTCTCGAGCACTCCATTCAAAGCCACGTGTTTGCCTCGGTTGCCCTGGCAACAACCGAGCGCACAAAGCAGTTGAGTCCTTGAAATCAGCAGCACTGTGCAAGTGAATGCATACTACAACTGCAGTGTGTGTGTCTGTGTGCATGTGTTTGTGCCCGGCGAGAGATTGCCTATCAATGTGATCAGATGCATGTATCCACCAAAGGGCATTGGAAACATGCTCCCCAACCTCTCTCCGCAAAGGCAATGAAATACGCTAAACAGTGTTACGATTTTGTCTTTTGTCTTTGGAGTGTCGTGGTCAAAGCCTCTACTGTGCCAACCAGGGAGTCATGAAATCTCTGCAGTGGTCCTTCCGAATATTGCGTTGAGCTGTCGGTGGTTGACACTTCTGTCTCTTCTCTCTCCCTCCTGTCCATTCACCATGGCCAGTACGCAGGCAGATGATCGCATCCAGATCCAGAAGAAGGAATCTGCAGAGTTTGAATTCCCATCTGCAATGAACACTGTTACAGAGTTCTACTGTAACTCCCCGGACACAGGTGTGTGGGTGTGTTCTGTTAAACACGTGCATTTAGTGACTTTAACTGCAACACAAACAACAAAACATTTAAATTACACCAAACAAAAATAAGCTACATAGGTTGACAACAACACTTGTCAAGTTGTGGTTAATTACGTTGTTCATGATTAGATATTTAAAATACACTCTGTACACATTCCAGTGGTTTTGAAAGACAAACGACCACAAAAAAGCCAATTAATTCAGAAATGTTGGTTTCAGTCCAAACAAAAATAGTGTTGCAGTCCAAACCCCAGTGGGTGTTGTAGTCTAAAGACAACGTCATGGATGGTTGGGGTAAATGAGTAGTTATCACAACCTATCCTTGAAGTAATTTGGATAAGCCTGCTGGTGCCAGATAAGGAGCAATGTTTGTGTTGTTTTTGTTTGGCAAATGGTTCCGCGGGGGTGGATTTATATATCTTTGTCTTGGTTAATAGTTTATCAATAAGGCCATTAGACTGAAATATTGGATGTTGTTTTCCGGATGTCTGTGAGTCATGGTGTTTTTGTGTGTATGTGCGTGTGCGTGCGCGCGTGTGCGTGTCTTGCCCCAGGTTCCCGCTCCCTGTCCAGTGTCGCATCGTTAGAAAGCCAGGTGATCTGCTGCCTCGGCCCTCTCATTCAGTACCTCCGGGAATTCAACCTGGAGAGGGTTCTGCTGAATGATAGGTACCAGCAAGGACGCACACACAAGCACACGCACACACACTCACACGCACAGATGTATACAGTTTGTATAACACACACGGATATAGACCTTATATATAAGCACACACACACTCATCGATTTGTACTGTATATATAAACACACAGATAATGTTTACAGAAAAACACAGACAGAAACACGTACGAAAAAAGAACCCCTACGTACAAGGATATATACGGTACTCACTTAAACATCGCTGTACGCTGGACGGACCCCGAATGCCTGCATTGTTGTCACATTCCAATTCAACTGTATGGCTGCCGGTTCTCCTGTCGTCGGTCCAGTAATGTTTGAGCCGTGTGCCCGCCCCCCCCCCGACCTCGTAGCTCCTTCCGCTGCCTCTCCACGGAGTCCCAGGGCCTGGCACTCAGCGCCACCACACTCAGGAACCTGGAGATCTTCAGTAACCAGGTACACACACACACACACACACAAACACACACACAGACACACACACACACACACACACACACACACACACACACACACACATTGACTGACTGACACGTTGTAATCTCTGTGACGCAGTGAACAGTATGTGCCTAGTGCAGTCAGCCCACTTCCACCCACCCGCCTGCCCTGCTGAAATGTTCCCTCTCGGCAGGCCACCTCCCCGACACCCCCCCTCTCACCTTCTCCACCCTCCTGGCTGCACATGCACGGCGTGGCTGCGTCTCCAACGGCTTTGCAATCCCTTACTCTTCTGTGTTTTTTTTCTCATTGTACACCACATACGGTTAACGATCCTGTACGTTATTCATGGTGACATTAGCAAAAGCAGCTTGCTTTTCCTTGGGTCACGGCAAAAACAAAAACGGCAGGCATGTGTGCGTGCGGGCCTACCGTATGTGTTTGATATGAAGAAATACAAATGCCCGGCACGTGACCCTTATTTGTTTCTCTTTCTCAGGTTGTGTGCTTGTCTCTACGTGTGTCTGCATGTATCATGTGTAAGTGTCTGTTTATCACTTACCTTCAACCTACCATTGCCTTTTTTACTGTGTGTGTGTGTGTGTGTGTGTGTGTGTGTGTGTGTGTGTGTGTGTGTGTGTGTGTGTGTGTGTGTGTGTGTGTGTGTGTGTGTGTGTGTGTGTGTGTGTGTGTCAGACGGACGGCGGTCTGAGGGGCAGCCTGCTGTGGGTGCTGGACCACACCAGGACGGCGTTCGGCCGCCGACTCCTGAGGAGATGGGTGAGCCAGCCCTTAACCGACCTGCGGTGAGTGGCTGCCCCCCCCACCCCCCGGTGGCCCCGGTCGGGCTGCTCTAATAGGGCCCCCGGGGAAAGGGAGGAACACAGAGTCTTACGCCGTCATCCCATAGTGGCTGCTCCGGGCCCTGAAGGGGATAGCTCTCTTTTTGTGTTGTGTTGTTCACCTGAGCCGTAGCAGTGCCCTCTTAATAATAATACCATCCACGCACACGCACACGCACACGCACACACACACACACACACACACACACACACACACACACACACACACACACACAGATAGCCTGTTGGAAAGTGAATGGCACCCATCTTCCTGTCCAGCCCCTCCCCCTGCTGTTGGCGGGTGATAATCCTGGATGGAGCCCTGTTCCAGATAGATATAGATAGTGTTTTGCAACATCGCTAAAACCCAGATTACATCATTCTCAGAAGCATTAATTCCAAAACGGCATTCCCAATGCAACGACAAACACACACAGATGGACACGCATTCAGGCTTTAAAAAGTATTAAAAGAATATAATCATAGCTCAATACATTGTCTCGCTTTTTAAAATGGTACTGATTCCATTCACTGAATGGAACACATGTCTGCCTCCTCGATCTGACCACATTGCCTTTTGAAGTTTGAGAATGAAACTATATTTCAACACTAAATGGATAAAAAATATATTCATCACCAATGATGGAATTATATCCTACTACTGCAGGAAAAAACTCAATGAGAGCATTACTTTCCTTGATTTCATTTGTTTCCCTCCCTCCCTCCCTCCCTTTCTTTCCCCTCCCCTCCCTCCCTCCCTCCCTCCCTCCCTCCCTCCCTCCCTCCCTCCCTCCCTTTCTTTCCCCTCTCCTTCCTCCCTCACCAGCTCCATCTCTGACAGGCAGGATGCAGTTTGTGAGATCCTGCAATCCGACTCCGCTGCCCTGGCCGCCATCAGGTCCCTACTGGTACACCTTCCTGACCTGGAGAGAGGAATCTGTAGTATCTACCATACTAAGGTATGACACACAGACAGACAGAGAGACAGACCGACAACCCCTTACATCACCATGGCAGAATCGTGGGCTTGCGCCAGTCGCCTGTGAATCCTTCCGCTCAGCAGCTGACAAACAAGCTGCATCTTCGTGACCAAGCACAAGATCTGAGCAGGTTTTCCAACCTGCATCTACAACATTGACAATGTAGTGCACATGCACACATGTGCAGTTGGGTACAATGGGTAGACATATACACAAACAGACACACTCTCCGTATCTTTCTATCTCACTCGCTCACCCACATGCGTGCACACTAGGGCTGTCAACGAATATTCGAAGTTCGAATATTCGTTCGAAATGTATCCAACAACGCGAATTCGAACGTGAAAATTAATATTCGAATGTGAAAAAACACTCCCGCGGTACAAGCACCTCTATCTGCTTTGTGAATGAGCCTCTGTCTGTTCGCGATGTCCCTCATAATATTCGAATGTGAAAAAAACACTCCCGCGGTACAAGTGTAACAGACTAGTATTGTGAAGAGCGAATGTATTTTATCCCCTCGGGGTTTCCGTACTTGGATATAGGTATTCCAGCTCTCACGCTGTGACTGGGTGACTTCTGATATGTACTAAGTAAACGAGACTATTTTCCCTTCCACGCTTGTGTCATTCTTGTCATATAAATATCTAAGTGCCAACGCTCGGTTACACAAGCGCCTATCTGCTTTGTGAGTGAGCCTCTGTTTGTTCGCGATGTCCCTCATAATATTTGAATGTGAAAAAACTCTCCCGCGGTACAAGCGCCTAACTGCTTTGTGAATGAGCCTCTGTCTGTTCGCGATGTCCCTCGTTTTAAAGTAAGGAAATGCCCAGCAGGAAGCCGCGTCCCACCAGCACTCTCAACGAGACGGCAAACATATTCGAAGTTCGAATATTCGTTCGAAATGTATCCAAAAACGCGATATTCGAATAGTTCGAATTCGTGATTTTTTTCCAAACGAACATTCAAATGTCATTTTTGAGCAATTTTGACTGCCCTAGTGCACACATATGTACACACGGCAAGGCACACAACAACGCACACTCCTCACACACATAAATCAAGCTTAGTGTGATTGTTTTCGCCATTCACATGATGGAAAGCAGGCCATGGTAATGTTTCCTCTGTGCTGGGGACCATGAAAAGGGTTAGAACCCCTGGCAGGACATCTCTGAGGTAGCAGGGAGCTGGTGTCTCCCTCATGTGGTTCCAGCTACACCATTAAAACCTAACACCCATTAACCCTCCGTCACGCGCTCATATCTTACGCTGATACATCAGCAAGACAAAATCCACTTTGGCCTCATGGATTGACCCGTAACATTGTTGATGGATCAGGCGTTGTATCTCGTGATGGGTTTCCCAGTTATGGCCGCCATTATCTGAACACATACCGGCCATCGTTTGTCGTAGAAGGAGCGGTGGGATGTGGATTGTGGATGGCCATAACTCGGTTGAGCGATTTAAACAATCTCTTGTCCTGCTGGGGCTCGACAATGTCATCATAGAAATGTTATTTTTAGATATCCGAGCACACAAAGGCGACCAGAAATTGGTGCTGATGACAATGTTTCAGGGTTCTCATTCAACAAATTAATGAGAAAACGCTTTTGTGTTCCATTTTTTTATTGGAATTTCTACATTTCGGTTCCTTTTAATACGATGGGATGTTTCGATGCTCTGTGTGGTTTCCCCTTTTCAAGGCTCTGTTGGAGCGTGCCACAGTGAGCACATATGAGACCCAGGGTTTCACTCTCAGTGGTTCAAACACACTCACTCACTACTTACTCCCTCACTCACGCGCAGATCCTTTGAAATATTCATAGGCGTTATTCCTGCTTCCTTTGTTTTAAATACGTTTTCTCTAGTCTTCGTCGTCCATCTCTCTGTACAGTACAGATGTAAAATTTCTTCACAACCGTCTATCAGCTGTAACAAGTAACTGTGTGTGTGTGTGTGTGTGTGTGTGTGTGTGTGTGTGTGTGTGTGCGTGTGCGTGCTTCTCAGTGTTCCACTCAGGAGTTCTATCTTATCTGTAGCAGTCTCTCCCGGTTGGGGCTGGAGCTCAAGGCGTTGATTCCAGCCATCCAATCACAGCTGAGCTCCTCACTGCTCCGGACACTCCTATTGGATACCCCTGACCTGCTCTCTCCTGTTCATCACTTCCTCAAAGTGCTCAATGAAAAGGCTGCCAAGTTAGTAACGTGGGTGTGGGTGTGGGTGTGCGAAATACTAGACTTAATGGGTCGATGTCAACCGCTTTACAATTCTGATAAGCAAAATACCGATATCCTTTCTAATGCAGATATTGATAATATGCTAGAGACAAGAATGTTCTCTTTTTCCATCGTGGTTAATTATGGACAACGCTGTAATAAACCTAAAAGACTGGGTGTCGGGACTGTACACGCTACTCTCATTTTCTTACATGAAGAAGCAAAATAGATATTTAGTGTTTTACTTGGCGCCACATGAACTCAGACTGGATCCCACTATGTTGATATAATGGAGGCTGCTCCTAATGCTTCCCCTCCACACTGGGCCACGCGCCTTGCCTTCGTGTCTGTGCTTCTACTTGATTGCTGAACACAAGTGGAACCCCGACGGTCATTCAACCCCCCTTTATAATTCCAGGCTGAACGTGTCAAATACTGCAAAGAGTAATGGTCCCAAAGGCTCTCTAGTGTGTGTGCACAGGGTACAATTAGTAAGTCCAATCACCATGTCATTTGAAACACACACACACACATACACACACACACACACACACACACACACACACACGTGGTGCTAGTTGGTCTGTGGTGTGTGTTCAGGGGGTGGTGCTCGTGGATGTGTGGTGTGTGTGTTCTGGGGGTGGTGCTCGTGGATGTGTGGTGTGTGTTCTGGGGGTGGTGCTCGTGGATGTGTGGTGTGTGTGTTCTGGGGGTGGTGCTGGTGGATGTGTGGTGTGTGTGTTCTGGGGGTGGTGCTGGTGGATGTGTGGTGTGTGTGTTCTGGGGTTGGTGCTAGTGGATGTGTGGTGTGTGTGTTCTGGGGGTGGTCCTGGTGGATGTGTGGTGTGTGTTCTGGGGGTGGTGCTAGTGGATGTGTGGTGTGTGTGTTCTGGGGGTGGTCCTGGTGGATGTGTGGTGTGTGTGTTCTGGGGGTGGTGCTGGTGGATGTGTGGTGTGTGTGTTCTGGGGGTGGTGCTGGTGGATGTGTGGTGTGTGTTCTGGGGGTGGTGCTGGTGGATGTGTGGTGTGTGTTCTGGGGGTGGTGCTGGTGGACGTGTAGTGTGGTGGTAGTGCTGGTGGGTGTGTAGTATGGTGGATGTGTGGTGGTGGGGCTGTTGGACGTCCAGTGTGGTGGTGGTGCTAGGTGTATCACGTGTTGGGTGTAGGGTTGGAATTCGGAATTCGCACTTGTGATATCGTGATATAAAAGAATATCTAAAAACTAATGACGCATTTCACAATGAAACCAACAGCGATTTATGGTGTGTGTGTGTGTGTGTGTGTGTGTGTGTGTGTGTGTGTGGTACTCCCCCTTACTGTAATAGTTCCTCGTAAATGTTATGCAATTCAGGTACTATTGGTTGAATGCTATGGTTTCAGACGGACCAGAAAATGCTGAGTTATGTCAACCAAGACAGTGAAAACTACACTACATCCAACTAGCTCATTAATCACCTGAAGATGTCGATGAAGTTATCGAGTCCTCATTTTGGTCCATTCCTCGACTTGTGTGTTAGACCATGGATTTACTCAGGCTAGACTTGTTCTCCTGATCCAGCAGGCGTGTTTTCCGCCGATGTCTGCATCCAGTTTGGAAAAGTGTCAACAACCACACTGGCTCCATTGCACAGGCAGTGTTGAACGTACCTCTTGAGCCTAAGTTACGACATGGTCGCTCATTTTCTCTCTTTCTCTAACGTGCGCTGTAGCATACTCTCTCAGCCACCAGATGCACACTCTGCCTTTTAGGTATCAACTTAATCCGATGGATTAAATTTAAAGGACTTGGTAGTACCGATGTATTTTGGTCAGTCCTGTTAAAATTAGGGCTGTGCGATTAATCTAATCTTAATTGCGAATTCGAGTTTTGTGTCAAACAATCAAAACGATCAATATAATCGTGTCGAAACGATTATGCATGTTTTTTTTTTGTGGTAAATTTATTTGATTCTTTAAATGTCTTATAGAAACAGCTGGATGCATATTTATACATTATTTTCGCATTTTCACATTTTGTGTATTTTTTTAAGGGGAAATTTCTAAGTTCTCAGTTACAAATGTTTTTTTTGGAAAGAAATGCTGAAAAAATGCATCATGTCTTCAAACTTCGAAATTATTGTTTGAATAATCGTGATTTCAATATTGCCCAAAATAATCGTGACTGATTTTTTTCCTTTATCAAGCAGCCCTAATTAAAGGTCAAGAGTTCAGTACTCAAACCTCGTCCTGTGTCTTCTCAGGGCAGGGGACAAGAAGGAGCTGTTCTCCGACTTGTCAGACTTCCCAGCTCTGCGGGAGCGCCGGGCCGAGATCCAGAGCGTGCTCGACGAGATCCGGGACCACCGCAAGGTAGTGCGGACCGTGCTGAGGACCCCCGCGCTGGACTACATCACGGTGTCCGGTCTGGAGGTAGCTGTGTGTCTGTGTGTCTGTGTGTCTGTGTGTCTGTGTGCGTGTGTCAAATTAACGCTTCTTCTGTCTTACTCTGACCTTCTCCCCCCCCCCCCCCCCCCCCGCCCCGGACTTCATCCTCCTCGCCCTTCATCCTCCTCACCATCTGACAACCCCCTCCCCCTCCAGTTTTTGATTGAGGTGAAGAACTCCATGTCAGCTATTGTTCCGCGTGAATGGGTCAAAATCAGCAGGTGAGGACGCTTACATTCATTAATATGCAATCACACACACACACACACACATGTAGAGGCTCTGGGTGTTTAGTCTGTAAAGATGATTTCCTGGACTGTTACCAGTCAAATACATTAGATGATGACGCCGGAAGTTTAAAGCAAAGCCAAGAGCATGGTATGCATAAATGGAGGGTTATTGTTGGACCGTTCTTACTGTGTAATTTTTGTGCTATGCATTTGGTGAGATGTGTGCAACTGTAACCAATAGGTGACTGCGACCATGTATGGCTGTCATATTTGTCCACAATAATTTGAGGACAGATTTGATTTTATTTGATCGAAGAATTTGGGGATCTGAACGGATTCATATATTCGTGAAGCTCCTATATATAATAGAGGGATTGAATCTCCTGTGGGAACTGAATGCAGATTTCCGCATGCAGTTCCTCCCGCCCAGCCATGATGATTAGAACCAAGATGGAACCTAGGCGGCTGCAATAACGTCTGTGTGTGTGTGTGTGTGTGTGTGTGTCCAGTACCAAGGCGGTGGGCAGGTACCACTCTCCCTACCTGGTGGAGCGCTGCCGCAGTCTGCAGCAGCTCCGGGAGCAGCTGCTTCTCGACTGTCAGAGGGCGTGGAACGACTTCCTGCAGTAGGACCAGCACGTGTACACGCGTGTACACGCACACGCGTTCATACAAATGTTGTGCAAGCATTTCAGTCGCACGCTAGAGTCCCAATGGGCGTAATGTGGATGCAGAGTTCAACTTTTTACGGAATACAAATAATGCGGTCACTGGCTTTTTCTTAAATGGTGAGCCAAATGTTATTCAGCATTAATTTTGTTCTTTTTGCTGTTGTCTCTCTCTCTTTTTGCTGTCCGCTTTCTCTCTCTCTCTCTCTCCATTCTCCCTCTCTGTTTTCTAGTCAGTTTGGCGAACACTATCACACCATGAAAAGAGCTATTAGTCACCTAGCAACCATGGATTGTCTTTTCTCATTGGCTGAGGTGGCTAAACAAGGGGATTATTGCAGGTGATGTCCTTTCCTAATGACAAAAATATTGTGTGTGCAAAATCTTTCGACAATGATCAGAAAAGGCTGTGTGTGTGTGCACATGGCTGGCACCATGTCTCAACAATAACAAACAGCCTGTGTGGGGGAGAGTGGTCTGGCTCTGCCTGACCCTCAACGCCAACATGTCCCCCTGACCCACCGCTACCACCCCCTCTATATGTAGTCTGTTCTCTCCATCCTCTCTGTGGATGCCCCCACCCACTGCCTTCACTTACCTTACATTTACATTTAGGGCATTTAGCAGACGCTTTTATCCAAAGCGACTTGCAATAAGTACATTTGTCATAAGAAGTGCAACAATATATTGCTGTCAGTACAGTAAGGATGTTCATAGGACCAAGTGCAAGTACAACAAGCGCTAGGCTAACCAATTCCCGGAGTTACAGCAAGGATAGCAGCTACTGCAGTTGCTACAAGTCGCTTTGGATAAAAGCGTCTGCTAAATGCCTTACCTCTCAACTACTGCTACTACTTCTACCGTACTCCCTCTTGTTTTCGTTCCACTCGCTTTTGATCCCGTCTATGTCGTCCACTCAGACTCCTCTCTTTACTTCCGGCGCTGTCGTTTCTTAATAGAAGCTGACTGTGGACATGAGCGGCGGGCATCTTTTTGCCCCTCATGTTGCCTGCTGAAGGGGGCCCTTCTTGCTCCGTGTTGTTTGGCAGGATAACAGGATCTGTGGACATCAGTGACAGCAGGGGGAAAAGACAGCTGAAATCCATAGCTGAGCCCGGTTTTATGAATTGCCAGATTTTCCTTCATAAGGACGTTTTTTGAATCACAATTCAGTATTCGGATTCTCATATTGTTTTGTTATTATGTAAAAAAGAATTGCAAAAAATATATATTTTTTTAACATCTACCGGTAATCATATTTTGGTACTGGGGGTAGCAGGCTAGGTTACATTCCGTCTGAATATCCCAGTGATCAAATATATGTAAGGGTGCTTTACGTCTGAGAACGCTTCACGTCTACTCTTCAGTTGAGGTAATGGCAGCCATCATCATCATGGGATGATGATTATCTTTTGATATATTCAAACACTATTCAAATACTCCAGCGATCGGTCCCCCTCAATAGCACCTGTGTGAGTTATCACTGGGTAAATAGCACTAGTCCTGCAGGGAAAGTTATTCAAAACGTTGCTCAATGTACTAACCACCTGTTTGCTTTGGGATAATTGGAGCCAACTCTCCATCTTCGGAACTTGTGAAACTTTGAGGCTGCAGTGAATCTCTGCCGTAACCAAGACAAACTTTGACCGATGAGTGGACCCGAAAGCCACCGACATTGTTGTTTTGCTATTGTGCGTTATTAAAATAGCACATCTGTTTAACCAATTGAACCACTTTAAAACGATCAGTTGATAAAAACCTGATTCTTCAGCAGTGGGCTCCGCCTGCCACTGTTACAGGCAGTGAAAGATGCGCACTATGAATTGACTTTTTTCATTATCTTTTACTCAATATTCATTTGGAACCCTAACAAATATCCGAAGCTTGAAATGATGCGTTTGGGCCAGCCTTAGTAAAATCCGATCCTGCAATGTTAAGCAACGGACATGGTCATTTAGGGACACACAAAATAATGATTTACAGAATTTGCATGTACCGAAATAGAGAAATTGATGTTGAGAAATAGACACTAGCGTAAAATGACAGCCTCTAATCGCACTTTGTGTGCTTGGCTCTGTTAATTCAATGTGGTTCCGTTTCTTTTTTGGGTCGTGGTACAAATATGATCCTATTTCACGCTCTTGTTGTCTCTGTGCTTAAACAATCACAAAACAAAGAACAATTTTCCCTATTTTAACAGGAATGCTTGTCCTTTGTAGCCAATCGGTAATCAACCTGGCACCAATGCATCGGTTCTTGTGACCCGTCAAGCCTTATCCGAGAAAGGATTGGGCTCAGGTTTACACTACGCTGTCTTTAGTGCAGCATTTGAAGTGTTAGTGGTCCATTTGTTCATCCTCAGATTGTCAGTGTTTTTCTGACTATTGTTTGGCTTCAGGCCAGAGATGAGTGAGAGTCGGTGTCAGATCGTGATCAAGGATGGCAGGAATCCTGCCATAGACTTGCTGCTGGGAGAACACAATCAATATGTACCCAACCACACGGACCTTCAGGTGCGTACACACGCTCACAAATACCCACACTCACACACACAAAGACACCTACACGTAGAGACACACACACACAAAATGCACATGCTCTCTTGATTTAGAAAGTTACGAAACAAAAGTAGGTCGAAGGGTGCAACGAGGCAAGCACACACGCATGTCATGCACACATGAAAAATACTGGCAAGCACACACAGTATGTTACCTTACCTATATGTTACTCAGATCTATACACAGTACACACACTCACAGACACACACACACACGCACACAGGAACACTTGCTCAGCAATGCAGTGGGTGTAGGTTAATCTTGTAACAGGCACAAGCCAATGGGAAGAGAAGCCAAGCCTCCAAATCGCCCACCTCCTCAGCTGTGCAGGACACCATGCAAATATTTCTCTCTTTGCCTTTCTGTCTGTGATGCCACCATTATTCCATGAGAGATGTGAAGATACAGTATTGCGTGTTCCAAAAAATGCAATCAAATGTTTTGCATCATTAGTCTTCTGATCTCTCTTCCTTTTTTCTTTTTTTTTCTTTTTTATTCTCTTTTTGGTTTTCCCCTGTCTCTCTTTCTCTGTCTCCATTTCATCCTCTCTTCTCCTCTCCCTTCCTCTCTTCTCCAATCCTCTCCCCTCTCCCCTTCTCCCCTCCCCTTCTCTCGTCTCCCTTTCCTTCTCTGTTCTCCTTCCCCCTCCTCCTCTTCCTTACTTCTCCTCCTCTCTTCCCCTCTACCCTTCTCTCCTCCCCTCGGTCTGTTCTCTCCTCTCAATCGTCCTCACCCTTTCCTCTCTTTTTCCTCCGTCTCCCTCCTTTCCTCTCCTCCTCCCTCCCCTCTCCTCCCTCCCCTTTCGCCCTCTCCTCTCCTATCCAGGGGGAGGGTCGGAGGACCATGATAGTGACGGGCCCCAACATGGGAGGGAAGAGCTCCTACATCCGCCAGGTGGCCCTGGTCTGTGTCATGGCCCAGATGGGCTGCCATGTCCCGGCCACTCAGGCCAGCCTGGGCATCCTCGACGGCATTTACACCAGGTGTGGGGGGTCGGGGGGTCTGGGGGTCTGGGGCCACGCAAGGAAAACCAACTGTCATGGGCATGTGGTGACCGCATGAGAATATATAGAATCTATACGTAGGCACTATTATGGACATGCATGCATAATGCACGTGCACGCACGCATACAGATGCACACACAAGCCTCGTTCCCGCCGCTCTCTCTATCTCTCTCTGCAATTCTTTCTCTCGCTCTCTCTCCCTTTCTCTCTTTCTACGTCTGTCTCTCCATCTCTCTCTGTCAGGTTTTCTCTCTCTCTCTCTCTCCCTCTTCCTCCCTCTTTGTCACACTCCCTCGCCCCCTGTCTCCAGGGCTGACGGTGGTCTCCTGAACGGTTCCTCTCAGTCTGTTGTTGGCGTCAGAGCGGAGTGGCCATGACAACGATGCCTGGCGCGCCGCAGCACACTTTATGTTCGCTCTGCTCTGCCGTTCCTCATCCACGGCCGCGAGCACAGCTGCGCTAAAGAATAGCCCCCCCTACCCCCCCCCCCCCCCCCCCCCACACCCTGTGAGTGTGAGAGAGAGAGAGAGATGTCACACGGTTTGCACTGGTACAAAGTGACAGTCCTTCCTCTCTGAACAATACACAACCCGTGTTTCCTCCACAAACGCATCCCGCTCCTGTGTTGGTTTGCGCGTGTCGAAACGGGCTGAACACTCACGCCGCTGTGCGCTAATGCCCCATCACGTTGCTCCAAAATGACGAGGTTGCGACGGGCCCGTGAAGTGTGTTTGTATTGACATTAATACCCCCCCCCCCCCCCGGCTACAGCTATCTCTATTCTTTTCTCTCTGTGTGTCTCTCTGTGGAGCGTGCTGTGCAACGGAGCGTTTCCCCGTGTAACTCGAGTAAACCAGAGACAAAATGTTTTTTTGTTGCAGCACATTAACCCCCCCCCCCGATGATTATTCTTGTTATTATCAGAATCCCGGCGAAGCGTCGTGGTTTCTGTGCCGCTTCGAGCGCTGGCATGCAATCGAGGCTAATGCCTTCCAGATGCATGACTTTTTTATGTGTACGAAGCATGTTCTTCCAGTGCAACCAGTGGGACACACACCCGTGAGCACAAAAACGACTTGTTCTGTGTGTGTGTGTGTGTGTGTGTGTGTGTGTCTACACAAAACAATTTATGTATGGATATTATATGTGTAGTGAAAGTCAAGTTTGCGAGGTTGAATTGAATATCAAGCAGCTCAACATGCACAGGGCTTGGCACGGGGTCCACAGAGCAAAGCGTATGGCTCTAATGGAGTCTTAACAAGCAGAGCCCTCGGCCAATAGAAACCAATGCAGTAATTGGCCAGCAATGCGATTGTAAAGTGTGCTGCTGAACTGCCTTGATCCTTTTAAAAGACTCCCAGCGCAGTGTCGGTGAGTGTCCAACATATTCTTCTCCCCTCCCCCCCGCAGCTCCCGCTGTATCCTTCCCCTGGGAGAGAGGGGGAGAGGGAGAGAGAGAGAGGTAGGGAGGCAAGGAGAGAGAGAGGCAGGCAGGCAAGGAGACAGAGAGAGAGAGGCAGGGTGGCATGGACGGCGTAAACAGACGCCGTGGGTGGGGGTAATGAGCACAGGCGTAGGTGTCTAACGGCGTGTCCTGTCTTCACCGCTCAGACCACTGATCACCCGTCACCCGAGAGCTGTCCAAGAGAGTGGCTCGAATCACATAAATTAAGGAGGCCAGTTCACTTTCGCTGCCCACTCTTATTTCTCAGCAGCACACCAATGTGCCTTTTACAGGAAGGGGTTTCGGGCGCATGTATTGGCGTATTTTGCACGTGTGTGTCTGAGAGGGAGCGATTGAGGGTATGCATGTGTGAACCAGGTTATGAGAGTCCGACATTTGACGCATCCTCGGCTCACTTAGCAGAATCAAGACGAACATGGACCCGTTTGTGTGTGTTTGTGTGTGTGTGTGTGTGTGTGTGTGTGTGTGCAATGCATGCATAGGGTATGGTGGCGGATGTGGATGTGGATGCCATGTTTGCGTGCGTGTCATAAGTGCAAATAGCTGTGTGTGTCTGTCTGTTTTGCCGTTTATATTGAAGCCTGAAGGTTATGGAGCACAGACTACGGTCTCCTCATGGTTGTTATGGAAACTGCAAAGGAAACAGAATGTAAAACAGTGTTTTTGAATCAGCCATGGATGCCACCTAGCTAGGATTAGAATGGGTTTTACAACAGCTGTTTACAACTCTGGCCTTCGGAAAGAATCTCCGGCATGGCGAGATCTTTTTAAAGGGCCCAGGGCCTATAACTAAATGTTTCCAGAGACACATTTGTCTAGTGAGCCCTTTTATACTGAGCATTTAGCCGCTTACGGCAACAACATAGCATTATCACTTGGGTGGTCATTACATTGACAATAACGCAAATCAGTTCTTCACCTTATGATGACAAACGGGCGTGGAGAGGCTTTAATCCAAAACAAGGGCTCCAGCAATCTCTGGCTTTTCCCGGTGATGGTCTGAGAGTAGGCCCGCCATGCAAACATGGTTACCGGCAGATGGAACGTTATTATTGTGGCTTTAAGCTGCTTTTGAAGGGCGGAGTATTAGGAAAGTACTTAATAATGTATATGCTTCTAGACGATGTGGAGGAAGCGTTGAGTAGATGGAAAGCTAGATGCGTTGGCTCGCCCTGGGACTGTCTCCATTAAAAGTAATCCTGGTGGTAATTTCACTGACTTTATGAGCGGCAGGATGTAAAAATGTTATTGAATCAATCTGCAGCTTTTCCCACTGGTCTGCTCATATTGCATGAGATTTCTTTTATATTTTTTCAGCGTAAATGGTCAACAGATATCCCTGCCTCAATGTCTCATAAAGGAATTAATATGGTTATGTTGGAGTGTTGAACCAGATAGATAAGGATAATAAAACAATATGTCCGCTCTTCGGAGTGGACAATGGAAACTGATAGATTAGGGCCTTAAAACAATATGTTACTCTAAGGAGTGGACAATGGAAGCAGATGTTGTACAGCTGGGGGTGGCTACAGTAGTTATGGTTGCTACGCCTCCACTCTCCATCCTCATCAATAGTAGTAGTTGCCAATGAGGCTGGCAGGCGCGCGTGTATGCACACGCATGAAGCCACGCTCGCAACGTACAAATTAGCGGATGAAATGTAGCAGCACGTCTGCCCCTCCCCTTTTCCGGTGCAGCGTGTGGGGTAACCATGGGAACCGCCACCACCGAGCCGCTCCTGCGTGCACTTCATTGACGGATACCTAGGTGAAGGTCAGGGCGGACAGGAAAAGACGGATTTAGAGACGTGGGGGGATGGAGACCTGCTAATGGAGAGAGGGAGAGTTGAAACAGGTTTGTGGGAGATGAAGCGTCCCGTTGTGGTTTCTGATTAAAACAGGACTCCTCAGCCACATTGTCACATGATTCAATGTACGGATGAAAGGAAGGGACTGTTCAATGTGCTCTACAGAAGATGGGAAGCACAAGATATTATTCCCGAGAGAGGGAATAAGTTGTTATAGTTTCATGGCTATAATTCTGGCATATACGCTGGTCATATCCGTTGATGATCACTGCTGCTGTTTTTCTTTCGCTAAAAAGCACATCATATTCTACAGTTATCTATGATAATAAATTAGTCGAGTCACATATTGTTACAACCTGGCTGAAATAAATGGGAAAACTTCCCTTTTAGTTTTTGAGACATCACCTTGAAAACAGTGCTTGTCTAGAATCAGTTGACCGTTTAGTGCCGTCCAAAGCACCGAGAGCTTGAATTGCATCGCAAAGAATCCTCCTACCTCTCTCCTTTGAGTCGCGTCATGCCGTTCGTCCGGTGACCTCCGACCTTTGCCGTCTTGCTGTGTCGGTGCACAAGGATGGGGGCGTCGGACAACATCTACAAGGGGAGGAGCACCTTCATGGAGGAGCTGACGGAGGCCTCGGAGATCATCGCCCGGGCGACGGAGCGTTCGCTGGTCATCATGGACGAGTTGGGGCGCGGCACCAGCACCCATGACGGGATCGCCATCGCGTACGCCACCCTGGAGCACTTCATCACAGAGGTACGGGGGGGGGGGGGGGAGTGCCTCGTTGATGGGCCGCAAACAGTGGTTATTTTTGTTCCATTTACTTCCTGTGTGTGTGTGTGTGTGTGTGTGTGTGTGTGTGTGTGTGTGTGTGTGTGTTTCTGTGGATGTTGCCGTGTGAGTGTGTAAAGAGAGACACACACACACACAGACTAGAGACTAGCAAGGCTTAATGCATTGGAACTTTATCTTAATGCAAGGTGTTATCCTTCACACGCAAACACCAAACACACACAGACACACACGTTGCTACTGAGACCTCCTACAGACCAATAAACAACAGTGTTACCGGCATCAATAAAGAGGAGTTGTCTGTCCTCAGATATGTGCGTGGGTGTCTGCACTGGGGTCGTTTGTTTGGGTGGCATAGACGAGAGCCCTGGGATTGTCGGAGATGCAGCAAGCCTCCTCCCGCGAGACCAGGGACAGCTCAGCCCAGGCTTGATCTACGATGTTAATATTCTGATGAGAGAGGGAGAGAGGGGGAGAGAGAGAGAGAGAGAGAGAGAGAGAGAGAGAGAGAGAGAGAGAGAGAGAGAGAGAGAGAGAGAGAGAGAGAGAGAGAGAGAGAGAGAGAGAGAGAGAGAGAGAGAGAGAGAGAGAGGGAGGGAGGGAGGGAGGGAGGGAGGGAGGGAGGGAGGGAGGGAGGGAGGGAGGGAGGGAGGGAGGGAGGGAGGGAGGGAGAGAGAATTGTGTGAATTGGGAACATGTATCTTAACTTGTTCCAATTTGTTGTCTTCCAAGCACATTGCAGCTGATGGTCTCGCATTCGCCCCCCCCCCCACCAGTTATCAGTTACATATGAGAGGAGACTAGTCTCTGTAAAGACAGCCACTGCCCTGTCCGGAGTAGGGCTGGCAAAGTCTAGAGGCTGAAACGACACAATAGGTTAGAGAACCTGAGAACAGACATAATCTGATGGATCGCACCATTTTAATAAGAACAAAGAGTGGGAGAAGGAGGTGACGTTTGTTTATACTGCAGCCAGCACAGTCAGTGGTCCTGTGGGTGTTGCGCAGTGTTGCGTGCTCCCATTGTGACTTATCCCCTCAGGATGTGTGTGTAAGTGTGTGTGTTTGCTCTGAGGTTTGTGTGGAAAGCGATGGAAGGGATGACTGTTGATCTCAGAATTGCCCCTCGCTCCATGGGTAGATGGGTCCCGGTGTGAAGGGCCTTCCCTGCAGAATGAGAAAAACCTTAGTTTCGCCAGCCCCTGCTGCCGCCGTGATCCAGCCCTGGGCGACCAAGGCCCTCGACAGGCAGACTTGGCTGGCCCCCTGGTGCCTGACTCCCGAGGGGCGAGGGTGACCTGCTCTTGCTCCAAAAGGACTAAAATGCTATGAAAGGGATCTGAAGTCCCAGCTCTGGCATGGAGGACACCGCTCTCAGCTAACGGCTGGCACGGCCGGGCCCAATGTATGAAAGCTTGCATTTACTTTATTTTTTTCTCCTTCCTTGACTTGATTATCGCCAGCCCGACCTCAGTGACCCGCCTCTGCCCCCTTTCCTGAGTCAAGAGGAGCGTAAACATTTCCAAAACGCCCTTCTCGGTTTTCATGTTTGGCCAGTTTCGCATTAATCTTTGGACTGTGTCTTGCTCTTATGCAACGTTCCTGCAAGTCTGTGAACATTAGGGCAGAGGCCAATACTACTGGGGGCTGTCGGCTGGCAGGGAGTTGGCCGTGTGGCTTTTGTGTGAAAGCATTGATTTGTTCGGAAAATACCCTGCTGCTGTTAAAGGAGGCAATGTGCGACAACAAAACACAAGAGGAGAAGTTTGACTTCACCCCAGACCCGAGTCTACCAGTCCTCTTCTTTCAGCCTCCTGCCTCCTCTTAGCTGCCATCTTCTTCTTCATCTTCATCCTAGTCGTCCTCCTCTTTATTGTGTTCATCTTCATCTTCATCATCTTAGCGGCCGTCGTCCGCACCACCTTCACCATCGCCACTACCATCGTCATCATCATCAAACAAGCATGCAACAGGCGCCCCGTGAAGGTCTTCGGTTCGTTCTGTTGTTATGGCAACTGACCGTTCCCTGTCCCAGCGTTCACCAGAGGGTCAGCTCGGTGTCCGACGGCGGCTCTAACCAAGCCTCAGGGTGGGTCTTTGTGCTCAGCGTGCAGCGCGCTGACGGGCCCACCGGGCGGAGAGGTTTATCAGGGCTGGGCTCTGACGGCTCTGACCAATTAAATGGACTCACTGGGATGTAGGAATCTCCCGCAACGCCTTGCATTAGCTCTATGCTATGCTAGGACACTCTTGCCTTTACCATACTCCAAATATTGATTGCTAGCTAGCGAGCTTGCTTTCCTCTGAACACAGTATGGCATTGTTCTGGCCAGTCTGGTGCTATCAATGGTGTTCTAGGGATTGGATTATTGCCATTAATTAAAGTGAACCCTATTTCATGTTGGACTTGAATTGATTTCTTACTTGATTGAAGGTATGTGATGGGAAACTTATGGCACACTTCTTTTGTGATGGTGGATTGTTTGAAAGTTAGCAATTAGCCAATCTGAAAGTGTAACTTAATTGATAGAAGCAACACACACACGCACACAGAGGTAATCCTTGTTGGTAATACAAAGTTAATGAAGGGTGATAAATTGTGTTAACATGAGGTTTCTGTCTCATTGAGAATGAAAGACAATGACAATGTCTTGGACATGTTTGTCCATTCTAAGGGATTACAACACATGCACACAGCTCTGCTATCCTCCGGGAAGGAAAGTAGAGCTGTGAGAATGCTGCGAAGGAATAGGTTCCTGACAGCCTTACAGGCATCGCCATCCGCCACGGCCCTGATCCCCCTCAGCGTCCACACATCTGTTGGAATAAGCCTGCATGCATGTTTCCGAGAAAATCCTCCTATTTCTCAACCACGTTCCATAGTGAGGAGGGAGAAGCCTGAGAGATACATAGAGCATTTCCTTGTCGCTTCCGATAATCTTCTGGCCGCTATAAAAGGCTAAACCAGTATTCATCCACTACTACCCTCAAACAGGTTTGCACGCACCATTACTCACAGACCATCTTCCACGGCCTCTGTCTGATATCCAGGCGGCTCCAGCGCAGTGCCCTTCTCCGCAGAGTCACCGGAGGAGGAAGAGGATGATGATGAAGCTGTGAAGGTAGAGGAGGGGGAAGGGGGGGGAATCGAGGAGGTGGAGGATGATGAAGGAGGATGCGAGAGGGGGAGGATGTTTCAGAGGATGTTGCCGTTAGCGACTAATCAGGCCATTAGTCACACAGCTTTAACTTTAAACTTACGTGGAGAGAACTGATTGAAATAGCCTGGCATTTCATGCATGTGTGCGTTTGTGTGTGCCTGTGTGAGAGAGTACCTCTCTCAGAGGTTGATGAGTGAGGCTTCCGAACAAGCAGAAGTGACCCCCCCAAACATATCTCGGGGGGGGTAGGTAATGCGTGTGACATGTGACCTTTCCCAGGCGGGAGTGGGTCTTAGGTCGGTCCTGATGCTACCCCGGTCCGCAGCCTGCCTGTCGGGCTGTATGATACAACAGCAACACACCAACAACCAGGCTTTGCCCGATCTCTCTGCCACCACCCGCAGTCCATCGTGGCGTTGGCTGCTCCGTCTCGTCCTGCCTGCTCGTCCTGGTGTCATCGCAGACCACCTGAGACCCAACCATGCTAGGCCACTTGGATACTCGGACACCCACTAGGCTAGCTGTTGATATGTTAAACAACTGTGTTGGGCTTTTGATGCTGGCCAAACCCATGAGTTTGTGATGGCGACCCAAAACCGAGTCCATTCCATTCCCACCTGTGACATGGTACATGCCATCCCCTTTCCTCAACCCACTGTCCTGTGCCTCCTCACTGTCCTCTCCTTAAATGCAGAAAAAGCCCATCACAATATAATCTTCTAATCTTCTAATAAGATCAGAAAATGTGATTGGATCACAGTCTTATGCAACATTTCAGAAAAAGTCTTAACCTTCATACGACAAACCAAAATATCAATACAAATATCATTGTTAACTTATATTCCGATCTGTTTTTGTTTTCCAAAGAGAAAGTATCCCTCCAACATTGTGTTGCTCTTGCTGTGCTTTTGGAAGGTTAGACTCTGAATCAATTTACATGCGATTGGATTATTAAAGGATGCAGGATGGGAATGTGTTTGTTTTGGTCAAGTGCTCTTCGCAGCTGGCCCTAGGGGCACTGGACTCTAAGTGTGTGTGTGTGTGTGTGTGTGTGTGTGTGTGTGTGTGTGGAGAGTGAGTGCCTACATAAGTCCATCAAGTGCTTTGTTCCACAGAATGGCCCGCCCATCTTTCTTTGTCTGCCAGGACTTGGGAGAGATAAAGGGACAGGCGGTAATGCACTTGAATCTGAATCTGGCCCACGAGCAACCAAAGCTTTTGACTCTGTTCAATCTGCCCCTGGAGTCTCAAGACCACATCAAGAGGAGGTGTTAAGGAAATAGGAAAAAGATGAATTGCATACAAGTGCAGACTAACCAAAGAGATTAATGCACTCTGTGTCCATTTTCTGTTTGTACATATTTTCGTTGGGAAGAAAGAATAATTTATGTCATCAGCAAAACTCTGCGGATAATGGCTATTCCAGAATTTTCTAGGCTCAGACAAAAGAGTTGTCTTTTGTGTGGTTTGCCTAAGTTGGCCATGTCTCTGTCTCACGAGGCTGAAGCATTTGTCTGCCTGTGGTAGCTGAACAAATGGACACTTGTTTATTCAGATTCAGAATTTGGACTCTTCCACTTCGGTTGTCTCGGTTCCATTCAATTGCATGTGATCAAAGACCAGAGATGATTTATTTATCATTAACGGTCACACTTTGGTCTCCTTTGAGGATTAGTGAATTGCATTTCATAGAGGATATTTTTTGTTGGTCAAATACCTCTGTGACTTCAAGGCTTTTACAATATTTAATTGTTTAATACTTGGTTAGTCAATTAATTACTGTACTGGAAAAAAGCTAATAGGATGTAAAAGCAACCCAGTAGGATCACGATGAGCTATTTTATCTAAGTAATACCTGAAATGAAAAACGTATTTGGTACGAAGCATCTCTACTGTTGTTTGTTTAAGTGTTGACTCTCAATCTCATTCTCGCTTTCTCTCTCTCTTAGGTGAAGTCTCTAACCCTGTTTGTGACCCACTACCCTCCTCTGTGTGAGTTGGAGCGGAAGCATCCGGACCATGTCGCCAACTACCACATGGCCTTCCTGCTCACCGACCCCCCTGCACAAGCCCAGGCCCAGGGTGTGTGTTGTGTGTTCTTGTGTGCGCTAATCTGCGATAGTGTGGAAAGCACCACACATACAGTGCCATCTTTCCCTGAAAGATCAGGTTGCTATTTCATTATCCATAGTATTATCAAGCAGAAGGCAATACTTGTCGATTAATGTGGTCGAAATGATCGAAGTGGTCCTAACTGCCCGGCAGCGCTCTGTAGATCCAATGTCCTGCGTGTGTGTGCCTTAAGAAGGAGGGGTAGGCAGTCAAAGATGTTTCATCCCACCTACTGAAGAACTTCCAATCCGGGCCAGGTTTGTTGCTACCAATCAGGGACATACTCTGCAAAGTCAGGAGCCTGGTTTCCTTTCTCTGCTCAACAATGCTTCTGATTGGGCATTATGTGGTGGGAGGGGCTCAGACTCATTTATAATGCAGTTGTTTTAATATTTGTGTCATAGCGTCACTTAATTGGTTTATTGTGTGTGTGTGTGTGTGTGTGTGTGTGTGTGTGGGGGTCTATTAGATGATGGCGTTCAGCCAGAGTTCATCACCTTCCTCTACCAGCTGACTGAGGGAGCCGCAGGGCGGAGCTACGGGCTAAACGTTGCCCGATTGGCTAATATCCCAGAGACTATCCTTCACACAGCTGCAAAGAAGGCCCGTGAGCTGGAGGACACCGTCAACACTCGAAGGTAAACAGACACAGACGCACACATGCAAGCACAAGCACATGTACATGCACGAAAATACATAGTTATACAAACGAACAAACACTCCATACACTCACTTTTTGCATAAACCCCCAGCACATAACTCAACCAGCCAGAGTCAACGACCCCGAAACACGATTAAATCGGTACCACAGAACCCTTCGTCTAAATGAGTGTGATGCTGTGGCGGAAATCAAACTGCTGGGAACTACAGTCGGAGAGGAGAAATATCACACTGGGGCACGCTAGATTTCAGTGTTGCGTAGACTTTACGGAACCAGAGAACACATCAACGTTTCCTGGAAAATCCACCCCGATTACTGCTTAGCGGAGCAGTGCAACGGGAGAAAAAAACGCTCAACTGCACCAGAGCGTGCCATCGGAGATGTTTTGAAGTTGGTCTCACAATAACCAATTTAATAGTAGTTGCCATGTCACAAATGTATGTGCAATGTTTTGTTTAGCACTTATCCACTGGTATATACCGGACATGCGGTCCTGGGTCGAACCACGATGTCATCAGGCGCATGTCCGGTATATACCAGTGGATAAAACACAGGATATCTGGGATATTGGATTTTCCACCGAACCTCCTTCGATTCCTTATCTATTACTGTCGTTTCCCACGTCTTTATAGATGAGTTGGTTTCATTATACCAGACACGTCTTCTTGTATGGCGTGCTTCTTGTAACCACACGCCGTTTATCATAGTGTTGAGGCTTCCCGCGCGCTGTTGGGGAAATGGAGCCCAGGTAAATGGCAACGGTAGGATGTCGCCGTGGAGATGTACGTCACTGATTGTGACTCACCGGAAGGCAATGAGTGTCCATCTTACAGTGTCGCTGGCCACCTTTGCAGACATCATGAAGCAGTGAAGAATTAAAACCATTTCAATCTCTTGGTGTAGCTCGGATCAGCTCACACCTCCTTAGGCGCTCCCTACCTCCTGTCCCTAACCTTGAACGGCCGCGTCCATGTTTCATCAAATCAAATTACAATTGCAATCGAAAGTCATTTTTTGTAACCGTCAGATCTGTCTCTCACAGGGGTCTCTAGAAGTGTGTATTTTAGGTTAATGATCTGTGTATAGTTACAGTGATTGGTCCTTTGGATCAAGCCATTTTCCCCTGATGTGTTAATAATGCCTGGAGTGTGGGCTGTGTTTTAACACATTTTGGATGAACATTCTATAACTAACCTACTGGGAGATGCTTAGGCTAGAGCTGTGTGTCGAATGACCGATTAAGGAAGCACAGGGGTTTAACCTCGGATTCCTGAAGGAAAGGCAGATCAAAACCATCCTGGTCCTCAGACTTAGTCATCATCAAAGAAGCACACTCAAGTTTCTCTCTCTTGCTCTCGCTCTCTTGCTCTCTCTCGCTCGCTCTCTCGTACCAGACAGCCCTGCTGAGAGTTGATTACGGCTTTCCATCTTCCTTGATAATCCCCGCAATATGAAATATCTGTCTCACACGCGTGCAAACACACACAACACAATATGAGGAATCTTTCATGTCCATCATCCTAATCCTGTTCATATGAAATGTTTGCAGAGAGAGAGAGAGAGAGAGGGTACGACCAGAAGCGTTTCTGGACTAAGGATGCATTTTTCTGACTGTCCTTCCCTGTCTTCCATCTAACGCTCTTCCCCCCCCTCCCCCCCCCCCCCCCCCCCCCCCCCCCCCCCCCCCCCCTCCACTCTGTCTCTCTTGTAGGAAGAAGAAGACTGTCCTTCCAGATCTTTGGAGGATCTCGGACAGAGAAACGCTGAGTAGCTGGATGGAGACAAACTCTTTATCGCTGAACTGTTGAAATACTTGAACGCTGCCACAGAGCCACACGATGCAGATGTCTGCAGTGGCATGTCGCTGGGCTCGTATGGGATTAGTCATTGAACCAAAGTGAAATGTGCTCAGTGTCGAGAAGTGACATCAAAGTCTCCTCCTTTTGCTCCTGTCCTTTGTATGTTGGATTCAGGAAGGATGGAAGTGTGTGTGTGTGTGTGTGTGTGTGTGTGTGTGTGTGTGTGTGTGTGTGTGTGTGTGTGTGTGTGTGTGTGTGTGTGTGTGTGTGTGTGTGTGTGTGTGTGTGTGAATGTTCATTACTTTATGTAAAACGATCCATCATTTTACAAAAAGTGTTCTCACTTGATAAGGTTCAATTTGTGGTCTGCTAACATTTACAAAAAAACTTTACAAAAAAACAACAAATAAAAAGTAAAGCAAAACATGGTGTCTTTTTTTTTTTTTAATTCCTCATCATGCCAGATGTGAACAGATGTGTGTATGTGCTGCTTTACAATGAGAGACCATAAATGGTTCACCATGCAGCTTTTTCTTTTTCTTTTCTTATTTTTGAGATAATTTGAATGCAGCAGCTTATCTGCGTCGAGGAATTAAAGCCCTCTATTTCGCTCTTTCAAACAAGCAATCACCCAACAAACTCATGCTCCGCCTTTCATTCCTCCGACTCCCAACAGGGCCCAACCTCCGAGATCTGCAGGCATCACTAGAGAGACGGAGAGAGAGAGGGAGAGAGAAAGCGAGAGTTAACCGGTGTCAAAGCCGATTACAGCTTAGCTCGTCTGTGATGCGGTCACTGTCAGTCCACTTGAGGGATCTCCCGCCTATGAACAAGTCGCATTTAGTCCCTTCTGCTTTTTACCCTTAATTATTTGTCCCAGTTGTTTTTGTTTGCATATCCAAACGTTTAGCACGGTAACATGGAGCACAGGACGCGTTGGACTCCGAGGCGGACCGAGCTAGTATGAATTTCCCTGCAGAAGCGCGTCCACAGGCGGACCAACTTTTCCGTTGGCCACGGGTGCTAAATCAAAGCGGAAAGTTTACGCGCGTCGGCGCGAACATGAATTTAGCGTAAAGACTACATCTCCGTTTTTTTTTTGTTGAGTTGACCGTTGGGAAGGAGGAACAAAAATGCAGAAAAGTGTCCGGTACAACGAAGGACACGCGCTGTTTCTGTCGCTGCTGGCGCGCAAGGAGGGAACCAAGCGCGGCTACCTGAGCAAGAAGACCGCGGAGAACAGCCGCTGGCACGACAAGTTTTTCGCGCTTTACCAAAATGTGTTGTTTTACTTTGAGAACGAGCAGAGCGCGCGCCCCTCCGGGATTTACCTGTTGGAGGGGTGCACCTGCGAGCGCGCGCCAGCCCCGAAGATGTCCACAGCAGCGAAGGAGCCCCTTGATAAACAGGTGAGGGGGCGTTGACACCCAGCCACAGATAACAACGTGTCTCTGTTTCATCAGTCGATATAACTTCATACAGTTTAAAGGATCTACATCAAATATTTATATTGAGAGGGAGACATGGAAAAAAGTATACCGGCCAGCAAACGAAAAATGGTTCCTTGTTCTCTCTGGTTTTATTAGTCAATACAGCTTCATCCTCATCTGGACATCTTGTTTAACAGAGGTTAACCCTGAATGAATTATAATTATATGTATTGTAATACGCTTGAGGCGGTAAAGCAACGGCAACCGCAGCGCTCAACAACAAGAGCTTCTGCGCATCCTCGGCAACCAAGCGAGTTGGCTTTGATTTCATAGGTTCATCATCTCGTTGCTAGGAAACGTCAAACACATATTCCTATGCATTTAGTGGCCGCAACTGGGTGCGCTGTTCATCAGACGCAAAGCCTGGGTAGTGAGCGAATAATATTATGCAGATGTACCCCCGCCCTCCCCATACACACATACACACATCACTTTTATTTGTGACTTTTTAAGTACATTAATATTCCGTCTGTAGTTAGACTATGTGCTCCCCCATTGAGGTTAGGCTACACAGAACTTTTCCATCGTTTTAATTCATTTTCATTGCACACAAAAAAAGCAAGGTCGGAGGCTATGAAAGTTTTAAGTATTGACCTCATTTCATCATTAAATGTGTTCTACATCCCTCAGATTTACAATAGCTTTTACCTAGACCGTTCTGCTAGATGAGAGCCAACGTGGAACATACAAGGCTCAATCTGTGGTCCTGCCCGCACCACATAACAAAATAAACACTTCTGGATTTATTTAATCCATTAAAACAGCTAGCTGTATACAATGGAATAATGTATAAACCTTCAAACACATTCTCGCTTGATGGAGTAAATCCCCAAACACACAAGCCATTTGTTCAGAGCATTTACATCTGATCTGATCCCGTGGTTTCACTCAACATTTTTGAAAAACATTTTCTGAATGTCAGACGTCTTCGTGGTTTGGATTATAGGCTAAGCATTGATTAATCAATGCACATGGATGAATCGTATTGCTAATGTTATCCACATGCTACATTACTTATTGTTGCCAAGATACAATCAGCTGTGTTTCTGGGTAGCCTGCATGCTGCTTTGGGGCTTGGCTGGTCTCTTGCTCTCTCTCTCTCTCTCGCTCTCTCTCTGGCTCTCGCTCTCATCCTCGCTTTTGCTCCCCCTCTCTTTCATCCCTCTCTTGCTGTCACTTTTTCCCTCTCTATCTCTCTCTCTCTCTCTTTTTTACTCTCTCTGTTTTATTTGAAGTTGTATTTAATCTGCTCTCTCAACCATGTTCTGCCATGTCAGCAAGCGCCCATACACACTGCGCAGTGCCGACCCGGAGTCCTCTCGCGGTGCTGACGAGCTGTGCGGGGGAGGAAGGGGAAGAGTTGTTTCCCGCTCTGTCTCCGTCCACCTCTGTGGTTCCTATCTTCAGCTCCCCTCACGACCCAGTCTACTAGCAACCAGCACTGACACACACCCACGTGAAACCCAGACACACTTACACATCCCCACATGAAACCCGGACACGCTAACACACCCCCACATGAAACCCGGACACACTTACACATCCCCACATGAAACCCGGACACGCTAACACACCCCCACATGAAACCCGGACACACTAACACACCCCCACATGAAACCCAGACACACTTACACATCCCCACATGAAACCCGGACACGCTAACACCCCCCCACATGAAACCCGGACACGCTAACACACCCCCACATGAAACCCGGACACACTTACACATCCCCACATGAAACCCGCACACGCTAACACACCCCCACATGAAACCCGGACACACTTACACATCCCCACATGAAACCCGGACACGCTAACACACCCCCACATGAAACCCGGACACGCTAACACACCCCCACATGAAACCCGGACACACTTACACATCCCCACATGAAACCCGCACACGCTAACACACCCCCACATGAAACCCGGACACACTTACACATCCCCACATGAAACCCGGACACGCTAACACACCCCCACATGAAACCCGGACACGCTAACACACCCCCACATGAAACCCGGACACACTTACACACCCCCACATGAAACCCGGACACGCTAACACACCCCCACATGAAACCCGGACACGCTAACACACCCCCACATGAAACCCGGACACGCTTACACATCCCCACATGAAACCCGGACACGCTAACACACCCCCACATGAAACCCGGACACACTTACACCCCCCCCACATGAGTCCCGGTGCACCCACACACAGAACACAGACACACTCTCACCAACTCAGCATCTCTACCTTCCGCTCCTACGTCTCCCTCTCACATTTTATCTCTCACATGAACTGTATCTCTCTCTCTCTCTCCCTCTCTCTCCCGCTCTCCCACACACACCCACCCACCCCTTATGGAACTGGTTTCCAAAGTGAAGTGGTCACCAGTGTGTCCAAACGGTTTGAGCAGGTCTTCGTTTCAAAACCTTGTCAGAGTTTCGTATGAGTTTAATGTGAGTTCAAAAATGGGTTTATATTTTGTGTCAGTGCATGAATTTAACGCACCGTGGGTTGAGTTCACAAGTACTGGGGCATGCAGGGTTCATCAGTCCCTGTCCAAACCCAATCGGACAGGGACAGGCCAACACACCGCTTCAGGGTTCGCACCTGTGACCTTTTGGTTGCAGAAACATCCGTTCTCATAAAGCAAATATCGCTCTGATGGCTGTTGTCGACCAGCGAGCATAAAGCCGCTGTGATGAGAGGTATGAAAAGGCTCAAGAACCAGGGTCCTGTTTCAAGAAGCTGGATTTCTAGATTAACCAGATATGTCAAGTCAGAATTTTCACTTTCAGGTATGAGAGGTATCAAGATTAGAAGACTCTCAGTTCAGTTACCATGGCGACTCATGCTGAGAACCTGGAGCAAACCTGGAACACATGCAGGTTAGCTCTGAGATAACTCCGCCCACGACCGCAGTGGCTACCTCTTTCTATCGTCTCATTGGTTTAGATGATGCCAACAAACAACCTTATATGGTCATACCCCAAACTCGACTTCTATATGCACCATTCATTCAAGTGTTAACCCATGCTTACAGTAGGCTGTTAAGGCAGGGATTTAAGTGAAAGTTCTGAACAATGACATAATGGCTTCTCCCTTTTGTCAGAGTATCGCAGAACGTTCCTTGTACACTGCACACCCCACCACCCTGCCGGTCTATCAGTACCGTAGCTGAGCCCTGGGGTCTATCATTACCGTAGCTGAGTCTTTGGGTCTATCTGTCATGTAGCTTAGCCGCGGGGTCTATCAGTACCGTAGCTGAGCCTGGTGGTCTATCAGTACCGTAGCTGAGCCTGGTGGTCTATCAGTACCGTTGCTGAGCCTGGTGGTCTATCAGCACCGTAGCTGAGCCTGGTGGTCTATCAGTACCGTAGCTGAGCCTGGTGTTCTATCAGCACCGTTGCTGAGCCTGGTGGTCTATCAGCACCGTTGCTGAGCCTGGTGGTCTATCAGTACCGTAGCTGAGCCTGGTGGTCTATCAGTACCGTAGCTGAGCCTGGTGGTCTATCAGTACCGTAGCTGAGCCTGGTGGTCTATCAGTACCGTAGCTGAGCCTGGTGTTCTATCAGCACCGTTGCTGAGCCTGGTGGTCTATCAGTACCGTAACTTAGTCGCGGGGTCTATCAGTACAGTAGCTGAGCCGCGGGGTCTATCAGTACTGTAGCTGAGCCGCGGGGTCTGTCAGTACCTTAGCTGAGCCGCGGGGTCTAGAGTCCACTTTCCATTGGTGGGGCAGAGTCAAACCATGAGTCTAACCATCCATCACCAGTTTAAACAAGCCGAGCTGTGCCAAGTCGCTCCCCGTGATGGACCTTCTCCAGAGTGAGGCCAAAGCACGTTCCGATGTATCACATGATGTAGATCAGTCTACCAGCCTACCAGGTGGACTGTAACAACTGGTAGGTTTATCTGTCCATCTTACCTCTAGGGGTGGACGCTCCCACTTGTGGTGTCACAAAGTCACAGGGCAGGACAGATTTTGAAATGGCTTGTAATGGCAAATCACACCCTCATCTGCTGGTAAAATACAGTCCCTTTAAGCATTTCCTAATATGCTACTGGAACCAAGGCCAAACATATAAGTGTCTCTGGTCTGTGGAGTAACATATATAATAGACATTATGGACACGTTGTTTTATCGACCAGTTTGGAACATGTCCGTCCATCCCTGGATGATGGTAGGGTTTTTCTCAACGTTTACAAACATTGATGGATAACTATTGAAACAAGCCAAATGAAACAAGCATCGCTGTGTCGAGGCGGGCACAGACATGTGAGGAGGGACGTGGAGAACGTTAAACACAAGTTCACACCACCGAGATAAAAGGGCCACTTGTAAACAGCTGCTGGTCTCATTAGTCACACCAAAGACGCAGGCCGGGCCGGGGTGATGTCGCACACTTGATGTGTTACGCAAGACTTCCTGTTGGGTGTGTGCCCACCCGCTCCATAGGCTAATTATCTCTCATTAAGACACTCCTCCAAGTCCAAACACTTCTCTCGTAAAAAAGAGGCATTTCCCGCTATTGCTTGTGGTAATTGGCAGCCTCAGGATGTTGATCCTGCTCATATTGTCTGCAATACACAACAAAGAACACGTACACAAACACACACACACACCAACACCCAGCAACATACACACAGGCACGCACACACACACACGCACACGCACATACACTCACTCTAAAGCATTCTATTTTCCATTTGTTTTTATTTCGTGTTTCAAGGGCCATTGTGTATTCTTAATGTCAAACACAAATTATATTTCTGACACTTGTATTGCAATTGAGGGAAGCAGTGCTACAAAAAATGAGGCCGTAAAAGAAATAAGCATATTTTAATTGCATGAAAAAGAATCCCGAACAAATCCATATCAATACATGAATAGTCGTTTTGAATAAAATGGTCATGCTCTGATGGGTGGATCAATTACAATGATCTGCTGGGAGCAGTTTTGTAAATCGATCGAAATTAGAAAATGAAAATGTGCTCCTCGCTAAGCTCTATTTGGCATGGCTAGATCTGCTCCAGGGCATGTCACTGAGCAGGTATTGACTCGGAGTAATAACACACACACACACACACACACACACACACACACACACACACACACACACACACACACACACACACACACACACACACACACACACACACACACACACACACACACAACAGATGCATACACAGAGACATCTCCACCTCAACTGTTCCTTTACACCACGTGGTCGTGCCTGCTGGCTGGTGTTTGGAGACAGGCCCTTGGTGGCAGATGCTCCAGGGCCAGCTAGCCTCCTTCACTCCCCACTGCTGTGCTGTCACTGTTGTTATTGTTGTTCCTGTTGCCATCCATTATAGATGCACCTGCTGTCAAGAGCTACAGGTGTACCGATAAGGAGCACCGGCATCTTGACACACACACACACACACACACACACACACACACACACACACACACACACACACACACACACACACACACACACACACACACACACACACACACACACACACACACAGATGCTCATGCACACACACACACACACACACACACACACACACACACACACACACACACAAGCACAAGCATGCACACACACACACACACACACACACACACACACACACACACACACACACACACACACACACACACACACACACACACATACACACACACACACACACACACACGCACACACACACACACACACAGGGACACTTTTCACATCAAGTACTGATTTAAATGTGGTTTTGAATTAGTTGTTCCGGTATTATATTGCATGATAAAAACAAAGGGGATAAGTGGGCAACATGTTTCATGGATCTCAAGAGCCTCATTCATGTGATTGATTCTGCGGCGTTGTATTCCTTCGTCACCACCAGTGCCACAACACTAGGTCCATGGCTTCTGGTCCAGGGTTTCTGGCTTTGCATCTCTGCCTCTTTATTGCATTAGGGAGGCAGTGATCCCTGCATGAGCCTGTGGAGGATGTAAAGGATGTGGATGCAAGTGACATGACTACACAATTAAACACACATGCCCTCTGTGGCAAACTAATGCATGCTACCCATATGCATGCGCCATTACAATATCCTTGTTACAGTGTAATTACTAGAGAAAGAACCGTGTGATGTACCAACCTGTAACAGCATGCACATATGTGCATACTGCATATGTCTTGGTGAGCTCTTTGAGTGCATGTCACCAGTGATATGCTGTTCCAAACCGTTACCTATCAAGTAGATGCTGTTCTAACATGGCTTATTACAGAGTAGTTGGGGAATTTCACTTCAACATGACACTGTAATGTTAAGTGAAACCTGCCTTTCGTGTGTGTGAGACACGATAAACAAGACCTGAATCTTTTAAGCACTGTGGGTAAACAGTGGAGGAGGTGAGGCGCAAAGGATTAATCTCCTTATAAATACGCAGGTAATCCCTGATCAAAGCAAGATGTACGAATACAACAAGTTCCTTTTTGTGCATTTTGTGTATGTGTGTCTGTGTGTGTGTGTGTTATAACGTGAGTGGATGAATTGTAGCAGGCTAGTGTGTATGATAGTGACTGTCTACATGCGCTAGTGTTGTGTGAATGTTCTTCAACATGTGTGTGTGTGTGTGTGTGTATGTGTGTGTGTGTGCATTCTAGTGTGAGTCGGGGTGTGAATGTGCATGAACGAGTGTGTTGTGTGGAGGAAAAGGCAGCGTCGGGAGCACTGTAAAAGGCAGCAGGCTGTGAGATGTTGACTCAGTAATTGCCACATTAGATGGCGCATCATTAGCCAAAATCAGGGGTGAGCATGAGACAGTGAGCCTCTCTGCAGTCACATACGTCCTCGGTGTCTCTCTGCCTCACGACAAACGAGCAACGCTTTCACACACCAGACCGCCGTCTGCCAAAGCAATGCCCCTCACTCAGATTTACATCGATTCTGAAACACAAAAGCACTCTTTTTACCATCTTTGTCGTTTTTGCAGGATTCTCCTCAAAATAATATGGTCATCATTATTATTTTCATTGTCTATCGTCTTATGTCTTATCATTGTATGAACACTCAGCTCAGTCTCTCTGGGCGTTGTACGTACGAAACTGTGGGCCGATGACACCTTGCAAGAGCAAGTCAGTTCATTAGGGGGTTTTGGTTCAACCGTGGAACTTGCATTAGCGGTGCACAAATTTAATGATTCCTAATGATTCCTAATTGTTTCCCAATGTGCAAGACTCCCTTCAAAATGCCACCCTGAAGCATCGCTCATTTACCAAGCTATTAGACACAGATTCATACGAAGAGCTTCCCTTCTTCCGGCTGGCTGTTGGCACAGGGTTGGAGAATAACAAACAACAAGTGGAATTTTTATATGGCAACAGAGTTTCTCTGTTGCCACATGAAGCCACGTGTCGTATAAAGCCACGTGTCGTTTTGTGAGGGTGCTATTTTTTCTCTCTTATCTGATCTGGTCTCCTTTGACGTTTAGCATAAATGCTCATACATATGCACGCACCCATACGGACACACACATACGGACGCACACATACTTACACACACATACGTACGCGCACGCATATGACGCACGCATATGTACGCACGCACACATCCACGTGGGCTCATGGGCAAGCAAACATACACATAAACACACATACACACACATACACAAACACACGCATCCATGCATGCTCACACGCAGCTGGCGATTTCCATGTTTCTGTAATGCTTATTGTCACCCTTCAGCAGCCAGGAACATTACACTGAGAGACGCAAATTACACAGCAGATCTCAGCCACGGTCGCCGCTTAGATGATATCCCCTCAGGCTAATGACCTTCTCCCCTTCCCCTCATCGGCAACATGGTATTAAATGGCACAATGAGATACGCTTTAGACAAATGACCACCTCCTCCAGATGCTCTTGTGTCAAACCCATGTGGGGATGAAGAATAGCACAGAAACCAAACATATTGGTTAGCATCGGATGCATTTATCCAAAGACACGGTAAATGACAGTAAATCCAGGGGTGGGGGCAGCTTGCTCAGGGATACATACAGATATGTACATGCAGGTTATACAGGTTGGACTACGGACACTGGGAGTTCAAACCCAGAACCAGTCCAGCACCTCAACCCCCTCTCCCTATTACAGAAACGGAGGGCAACGTGGGCATATCTGTTTGTCCAATTCTGCGTCTGCAGCCAAACTGATAACCTTGGTGACGTGACGCGGGTTGCACAGCCCAACACACCACGACAGAATCAAAGCACGGACAAAACGAACACAACAGAAAGCGGAGCGGAGAGGGAGATGATGGGTAGACCTGTAAATGCTCAAGGATGTTGAATCCCCTCAATCTGATCAGGGCTTCAGTCCAGACGATTTAAAATGGAGAGCCGTGTTACTAGTGGGCTCTCCGTCAGCCCGGTCCTTGATCATGTGTGGTCCTTAGGAGTGATGCACTCACCTCACCTTTATTTGCACAATGCATGCCATTTGCGTGCATCTGTGGAACCCCAGCCATAGTCCACCCATCGAATTATGCTATTCCCACAGACACCATTTTGATTTGCATGTGTAGAAATATCTGTTAATCATATTTCTGTGAAATGCATAGCCATGTTTATTTGAAAATGCAGAGACATTCTGTGTGTGTGTGTGTGTGTGTGTGTGTGTGTGTGTGTGTGTGTGTGTGTGTGTGTGTGTGTGTGTGTGTGTGTTGCTTCAGGATAGGAAAATGTCCTATCCATGTTATATTGTCTCTTTGTCAATATAAATATTATAATTCATTGTTTTTTCGATGTCTTAGGGGTGAGGTGAATTGTCAGTTTGTATCAGGGACAGGGAATGTGAAGATTTACAATAGGATGGAGGATAAAAAATAATCTCCCTCATTCTTTCTTTCATCAATCTCTCCTTTCGATCCCTCTCTTCATCTCACTCAATCTCGCTATATCCTCCCTCGTCTCTCTATCATGCCTCTCTCTATCTGCCTTGTCTCGATTTTCTTTAAATTAAATTCCTTGCGGTGTACGTAAGACCCTGGGGTGATTGAGGCTACATCTGAGCTGATCTGAGGAGTCAGTAATTTGTCCTGATAATAATAGAGACTAGTAACAGCTGGAAAGACCCACATTTTAAATCCCACATAGATCAGAATAGTCCTCCACCAATCACCTATTCAAGGCACAGTGCAAAAGCGTATTTAGGCTTAAAACAACGCAAGGTGGTAATATAGAAGACTGCAACGTATTGAAAAATAGAACATGCATTGTATTTAGGCTGAGAACATTGCAATATTTGAACATGAACATGTATTGAAACATAGAACCCTGCAATGTATTGAAACATTGAACACTGCAATGTTTTGAAATGTAGAATACTGCAATGTATTGAAACGTAGAACCCGGCAAAAGTATTGAAACATATCTCGATGCCTCGTCTATTCTCTGATCGCAAATCCAGTGTCGCGAGTGGACCGCGTCATTACCATGACCTCTAAAAATGATACCGTAGTTAATGGGTTATTATATTGACTAGAGTTTTCAACCTCTAGATGTAATTAAACCATAGCAATAATGTGGAAACCACAATCGATATGTAACAAATTTCTGAGCGCATAATATAGTAACAATTTGCCTATAATGTTACAACGTATAACATTTGTTCACCACAGATGACTCTTAAAAGCTTTGCCAACAGTTTAATATTTTTTAACCATTCAGCGAACCAAATGCAACAGGCTAATCATCATTTAGCGGGCAACTCGCCCTTTGAAATGGTGTGAGAAATACCAACTTTCTACTCCTCATTCACATATAAGCTAATTTACATTTCCTACGGAGAAAGTACTAACTCAGGGGTAGTATTATTCAGGAGGTTTTCATGTTACAAATGTTGTTCACACATACGGCCCATCAGGAGAATAACAGGACTTAAAAGTGTGTATGAAAGCAGCTAGTGTGTGAGCATTTGATTACATAATATTATTAGTCAATTTATGGTAACAGGGCTAATGGGAATGGAAAGTGTAGTATGCTATGCATGCAAATCAATTATTTAATAGCTTTTACTGTTATTCAGGGATGAGATGTGCATTGACATCTAAAAATGCAAGGCAACTACTATTGTTTAGTTGAAAATAATAATTTTCATTGAGATTAAACCTCTCTTCCATTGTCCTGGCCAAGACAGGCAGCAGCCTACAGTCTAACATAGCATACACACAAAACATACGAAAATCTTCTCTTCCCTTATTATATCACAATTTCTACGGTCTATAGACAGAGCGTCTTACCTGGGAGAGTTTGTCGACAGCAGAGCCGTTATGTTTAAAAACATAACCTCTTACCTGGGCGAGTTCTAGTGGCTTCTTGTGGTGATTACAGTACAGAACACAGCCGCTTCACTGCCGTGACGCTTCCGTGACGGTTCTGGTAGAAATTGTCTTGTAGAACATTACAACATTAGAACATATGTATTTATTGAAACATAGAACACTGCAATGTATTGAAACATGGAACACTTTAATATATATTGTAACATAGAACTCTGCAATATATTGCAACATAGAACACCACAATGTATTCAAGCATTGAGGTTTGTTGTTTGTTGGATTGGAGTGTTGATGTAAGGCTCTTCTTTAATCTCTTGTAGCGACTCTCCTTGTCATTGCCGTGGCAGTAAAGTGGATGAATGAACGGATTCAGTTAAAACAGTTACGGATGGAAATGAGGAAACTTAAACAGAGCACAGGCACCAGCAATTGTGGTTGCCATGGAAATGTTATCTTGTTGGGTGGTGGCATGATTTAGAAACATGCACTCTGTTAAGAAATGTTATGTAACAGCCCTCTCTCTCTCTCTCTCTCTCACTCTCTCTCTCTCTCTCTCTCTCTCTCTCTCTCTCTCTCTCTCTCTCTCTCTCTCTCTCTCTCTCTCTCTCTCTCTCTCTCTCTCTCTCTCACTCTGTCGCTCGCTCGCTCCCTCTGTCAAAGATTATTAGAGCACAAAACATAGTAGGGGCAATTCAAACCTGCCTATCCATGAATTGAAATGACAGATGCAAAAAAACACAAAGCTGCATAGTTGAAAGCGGTTGGAAGGGCTTGCCCCGGCTATCACTGGTGACCCTACACCAGTGATTGTTTGGGCAAGCCCGCCCCCTCCCATCCCTCACCCAGGCTGAAGCCTAGCCTTGTGCCCCTGCACCCCTAGGGGGCATGTCTCCCTCCCTAGCTCTCTCTGGTTCACTGAGCCCCTACTACAAGGGACACAGGAGGAGTTGCAATGCAATGTATGGAAAGGGTTTGGGATGGGGAGTGCTGGTTGGGTTTGACAACGTTTGACAACGAGAGAAGAGAGGACAAGGGCAGCAGAGTGGGAGGATAGGTGAAGGGCACTGAGAGATGAGAGAGAGAGAGAGAGAGAGAGAGGGAGAGAGAGTGTGAGAGAGGCAGAGAGAGAGTGAGAGAGAGAGAGAGAGAGAAGGGGCCGAGTGCGGAGGGAAGAGGTGGGTGGATGAAAAGAGTGGAGGGGAGAAAGTCCACGCCAGCCTGCAGTCTTCTCTGTTTTCCCTGACTAAGAATAGCGGCTCTTTGGCTAACCCAGTGCCCCAGGACATGACCGGTGGAATAAAAGCCTCGCTCGCTTCAAATGCTGCCCGGTGTGTTGTGTGATGTGTGTGTTTGTGCGGCAACTGTGTGCATGTATGCATATCCATGCATCCCTTTGTGAAGGTGTGTTTTGTGTGTGTGTGTTTGTGCGTGTGGCCACTCTCCTTTACAATTGCTTGCGTGTGTCTGTGTGTGTCTTTGTGTGTCTGTGTGTGTGTGTGTGTGTGTGTGCGCGTGTGTGTGTGTGTGTGTGTGTGTGTGTGTGTGTGTGTGTGTGTGTGTGTGTGTGTGTGTGTCTACTGGCACCTAGCTTGGAGAAGTAGGTTAAGGGATGATAGAGACACATGTCATTTCACAATAAAAGCGTGAATCAAGGGTTTGCGGTCGGGTCGGTGGGCAGGGTGGGGGGGTTAATTGAAAGTTATAACAGGCTTGTAAAGGACGTGGAAGAACGCTAAGGCTGAATGCCCTATCTCTCTGAGAAAATCATTCTTTTATCTGCATAGAGCTGTCAACCCTTCTATTTCCACACCATCTCTCTCTCTACCCCCACCACACACACCTCCCATACACACCCACCCACCCACTGGCTCTCTTTCTTTCTTTCTCTCTCTCTCTCTCTCTCTCTCTCTCTCTCTCTCTCTCTCTCTCTCTCTCTCTCTCTCTCTTTCTCTCTCTCTCTCTCTCTCTCTCTCTCTCTCTCTCTCTCTCTCTCTCTCTCTCTTTCTCTCTCTCTCTCTCTCTCTCTCTCTCTCTCTCTCTCTCTCTCTCTCTCTCTCTCTCTCTCTCTCTCTCTCTCTCTCTCTCTCTCCCTCTCTCCTGCTCTGGCTCTGGCTCTCACTCGTTCTCCCTCTCTCTCTGTTGTCTATTCTCTGCGCTTCTCCTTTATGTAATGAACAACCTTGGAAACTTTATGTAATGCATTTCGGTGAAATAATGAGTAAAGTTCCTCAAAATAAAATCTGAAAGTAATTTGTAGAATGGATACTTTACACATATATATATAGATATACATGATTCAAAATCAATCAATAACCACAGCAGGGTACAATTAATATGCAGCTGGCATGCATGGAAATCAGAAATGGTAATTTTAAACTAATGTGCACTAAATGACAAATGTATGTACATAGACATGCCCGTTCAATCTGATTATCGATCTCTTCTTGTCAACATGATCACAACATTATCCATTTGCTTTGTGTGGGGTAAAGACGGTTTCCTATCTATTTTTGTAATATTAATGATAGTCTCACTCGGATAAGATGAAGTCGATCCTGACCCGATAAGGTAACCCATCTGGCCTGTGCACCAGTGAACCATGGTTGTGCAATGAATTTCTTCTTCCGCTGTCTCCTCCCAGCATTACTTCCTCATCGTGTTCGGCCATGACGGACAGAAGCCCCTGGAGCTGCGGATGGAGGAGGAGAGCGAGTGTGATGAATGGGTGGAGGCCATCCAGCAGGCCAGGTAGGATGGAGGTGGAGGAGGAGAGAGGTGGTGATGGAGGGGTGGAGGCCGTACAGCAGGCCAGGTAGGATGGAGGAGGAGGAGGAGGAGGAGGAGGTGGAGGAAGAGAGAGGGGGTGATAAAGGGGTGGAGGCCGTACAGCAGGCCAGGTAGGATGGAGGAGGAGGAGGAGGAGGAGGAGGTGGAGGAGGAGAGAGGGGGTGATAAAGGGGTGGAGGCCGTACAGCAGGCCAGGTAGGATGGAGGAGGAGGAGGAGGAGGAGGAGGTGGAGGAGGAGAGAGGGGGTGATAAAGGGGTGGAGGCCGTACAGCAGGCCAGGTAGGATGGAGGAGGAGGAGGAGGAGGAGGAGGAGGAGGAGGAGGAGGAGGAGGAGGAGGAGGAGGAGGAGGAGGAGAGAGGTGGTGATGGAGGGGTGGAGGCCGTTCAGCAGGCCAGGTAGGATGGGGGAGGAGGTGGAGGAGGAGGAGGAGGTGGAGGAGGAGAGAGGGGGTGATAACGGGGTGGAGGCCATCCAGCAGGCCAGGTAGGATGGAGATGGAGGAGAGAGGGGGTGATGATGAAGGGGTAGAGGCCATTCAGCAGGCCAGGTAGGATGGAGGAGGAGGTGGAGGAGGAGGAGGAGGAGGAGGAGGAGGAGGAGGAGGAGGAGGAGGAGGAGGAGGAGGAGGAGGAGGAGAGAGGGGCTGATGAAGGGGTGGAGGCCCAAGAGCCAAGCATGACGGTTCCCTGTCTATGTCTCTTAACTGTACTGAAAGTCGCTTTGGGCAAAAGAGTCTCCTTAATTAGTTTGGCCTAGCTTGAATTTCAGTGAGTTTAGCGAGTGCTCTGCCATTGAATAGGATATGTTATCTATTTTAACATACACTATGCTCAACTCATTTTCTACATTTCATTGCTGCAGATGTTCAATTAATTAACACATACATATGTACCCTATGCCCACTATATAACTAAGATGTGTGTCATTTGTAGAAGTAATTTGTTGTCATATTTCCGAAAATTGCTGTAACCTGGGAGAGAGTAACAGACCGGTTGTAATCCTTTAAATTTGGACTATGAATTACTTTGAGTAAATTGTGTGTTATAATAACATACTGCATCTAAATGTCCCTTAGTTCCAGCATGTGGCTGTGTTGGCTGGTCACACTACTATAGGCAATTATGCAACGTTAATCAATTGGGACTACGCAATAAAGCTCCCTTAGAGTGGAAATGTTTACACCGTTCTTTCAATTCATTGATTGTAAACCAAGACAAAAGAATGTTTCTGTTTTCCAAGCGAGGGTTTCTTCAGTGTCTAGCCTGATGTACTGGTTTTGTTTTCAGTTATTCTGACATAATAATTGAGCGTGAGGTGCTGATGCAGAAGTACATCCACCTGGTTCAGATTGTAGAGACTGAGAAGGTGGCGGCCAATCAGCTACGCACACAACTGGAGGACCAGGACACTGAGATCGAGAGGCTGAAATCAGAGGTACTGACGCACAAATGACGCACACACATACAC